>NC_039283.1:13057454-13399954 GCF_003368295.1 Carassius auratus
AGTACAGTGTGTTACAGTAACGTTGTTGACGTTTTCATAATTAAAAAAAATCGTAAAATTGTGCAAAAGCAACTCTTTTTAAAACCAACATTGTAGTATAAGCAGCAGGAGAGCAGTGATGTGTGAACTGAATTTGGTGACACTACAGTGTGTTACTGTGAAGTTGTTGAGTATTTTATTAGTAACCTTTTTCGCGTTTCGCACTTTGCAGACGGTCCCTTAGGACTTGTCTCTCATACGCCAGCGCATTGAGATCAACGTATTTTGTACAGAGCGGAGGAAAGCTTGTTTTCAGGCAAACTCGCTTGTAGCTCGTTTACTACATCACTACGAGAAAAAATAGGCATAATTCGTGTACCAAAAACGTTTTGCTCGCGAGTTATTGATCCGGAAAAGTCGAATCTGTGAATATCTTTGCCAGTTTTACCAAACTGGCCGACGAGACTCCCCGGAAAATGCACAACCTCACTAAGACTATTATAACTCGAGGATCGACATCGGAGTTTGTGACGGCTGCAAAATGTCCAAGTGTATCCAATATAGATTCAACTCGTAGCAAAATGAAGTCATCATCATCCGAAATGTTTGCTAGCTGGTTTAATTCTCCTGCTAGTGGCAATAACCGCCATTTGAGCTCCTCCACGAAACAGCGTAATTGAGCCACACCCACTCATTAACATATAATTTGCATGCAGGTTGTCTTTGAAAATGAAAACGAAAACTTAAATAAAAGAGGAGTTAAAATGAAAAGTAAAATTTACATTTAAATTTGAATTGTGTCACCATTATTGCGTGAGCGTTAATAAAGAGTTTTGTAAAAACTGCATTTGTAGTTTATTTTTCACGTTTGGCTTTTCATTTTAATATTGGCAGTCTTGCCTCGAGACTGTATTGAAAATCAAATGTGAAATCACCAATTGCATTTTATATTTCAATTTGACAGGGATGTAACTGTGAAAATGAAATCATTTAATTTAATTCTCAATTTTGTCACATATTTTGCGTACAGTTTTCTGTAATGAAATCGTTAATCTGGTTTTAATTTTCATTTTAATCATTTAATTTATTTATTTAAATTTGGCAGAAAATGCCTTCCATATATATACACACATATATATATATATATATATATATATATACACACATATATATATATATATATTTGTGTATGTGTGTATTAACTATTAATAAGCAGCAAATTGAGAATTTGTTAAGATAAATGTTGTAGTTAATAGTTAACATGTTACCTTTTCTAAAATGTTTCGAAACTTATTATTATAATAATAAATTATAATAAATAAACAATTGAAAATAACATATATTCATCATCAAAAAAGGGCTTATAAAACAAAATGTCCAAAATATTTTTTGGGTCTGGTCTGCTGGGACCAAAACTTTTGTAATGAAGAATACGTCTAAAATATTTCCTTGTTTTTTTGTTGTTGTTTGTTTGTTTTTTTGATTGACTTAACCTGTCAACCATGTCATATAATATTAATTTCGATGCAAAATCTTTCTCTGGTTAATATTTGACCGTAAACAACAAGACCAGTAACTGGGGCATATTTTTAGCAATAGTCAAAAAAAAAAAAAACTTTGTATTGGTCAAATTTATCATTTTCTCTTTTATGAATGAAATCATTAGGATATTATGTTAAAATCCATTAACTGAATCCACATGCATTGCTAAGAACTTCATTTTCAACTTTAAGGCAATTTTGTCAGTTTATTTATTTATTTATTTTATTTTTTTTTTTTTTTGAACCCTCAGATTCCGGTTATTCAAATAGTTTTTTCTCAGCCAAATATTGTCCTATCCTAACAAACCATACATCAAAGGAAGCTTCCATACATCAAAGCTTATTTTTCAGCTTTCTTAAGGTGTATAAATCTCAGTTTTGAGAAATTGACACTTATGACTGGTTTTGTGGTCCTGGGTTACATATTTACTTGAGCACATTGATTAATAACAATTTGCTCAGCTAATTTTCCAAGAGGACTTGAAGGCAGCATATATAAGACATGAGTAACAGCTTGTTAGACAACATTGTGGTAAGCAAAAGTTGCAGTGGTACGATTGGTCAGTAAACTCTAAAACTGTAAAAACATACCAGTGCATGCAATTTACTGCAGTTTCCAGTAAGGATGTGCAACAGTGATCGAGTACTCAAATACTCGACCGCGACAGCGATGATCGATCACATAAACGATGATCGAAATTATTATTTTTTTTTTATTATTGGTTATGGCAGCACGTTGGGCAGCACCCTGGTCTCTGATTGGTTAGCTTCCCACTTGATGCCTCAAAAGATGTTAGAAAACAGATAATCATGGCATCAAAGTCACGTAAGTGATGGCTGCTTTCCCTTTGAGAAGAACGATGAAAATACAGTTCATGGTAAGCTGTGCAGCGCCAAGCTGTCACACACATCTACAACAAATATAATCCGCTATCATCTAAAATGTGTACATAAAATATTTGGCGATAACAGAGCGGCAACTCAGACGAGCATTGAATCACTTGCCGTAAGACCTAAATGCAACGCAGACAGAACCGAAAAGACGACAAAGCTATTCGCTGAAATGGTGGTGAAAGATTTGCTGGCCATTAGTTTCAGGGACAGAGAAGTTTTACTTGTCCAGTGGTACCTGGCTGTTCCTGCAACATCTGTTCCAGCGGAGCGAATTTATTCCACTAAATGTGAACAGACTGCGCACTCGCCTCTCATCTGAGCATGTAGACCAACTTATCTTTTTGAATAGACATTTGAATGTTTCACCTTTCGTGGTAAATATAATATCCAATTTTTTTTTTTTATAATATTATTATTTTAGTTTTGAGCTTTAGCCATTTAGTTAAAATATCTAGGCTATTGGTCTCTGTTTTATAGCTTATAATAGTTGTTTGGTTAAACTTGGTGAACTTTTTTCTTTATTTAAAAAAAAAACTACGTTTCACCGCTGGATCAAAGTATGCTGCTAAAGTTATACTGGAAGATAATGTTTTGTTAAAAAAAATGCAATTGAATAAAGTAGCAAAAAAAGAAAAAGTATCTTTGTGTGTTAAGTTTTAAATCACAGACAAATAATGAAATGGTCTTTATAAAATAAAAATGCACTGGATATATTTGTAGCCTAATTACATTAACCATATTCGTAGAGATGACGAAAATTATTTGTTTGTCATTGTTTTTATCTTAAATATATATTTAAATCTTATTCAATTATTTAGCAATAATCAGTGATTTCCATGCTGTTAAATAATATTTAAATAATATTTTGGTTGATCAGAAAGTACAAATTGAATACAAAATATTAATTAAATATTAGAATACATAAAAAAAATAACGATAGTGACACTTATGTGAATTTATTGTACTTTCGTGTTTGTAAAGCGCAATCCGAGTTACACTTTCGGTCAAGTTCACTTTTTTTTTTTCTTTTTTTTTTTTAGATAAAAGTTGCAAGAGCTAGTCTATGTCTGATTAATTAACATGAACAATTATGCTAAAATCGCTGCACATCAGCGATTCCTTTCATGCTGATATAAGCAATGCACGATAATGATATTGCTCTTAAATGTTTTATTTCTCTATTATTATTGTTATATATATATTATATATTATATATAATAGTATACAACTATTACCCTTAATAACGTAGATGAAAATATAGCACAAACTGCCATATATTTGTAATGAGAACTTTACAGGAATCTATAGTAAAATCTGTCCTTGCCCATCTTTCCAAGTATAGGTCTCTGCATGAAAACGCATCAGCGGGAGCTCGCTCTCTCTCTCTCTCTCTCTCTCTCTCTCTCTCTCTCTCTCTCTCTCTCTGTCTAACGCATAACTTAGCATCCTATTGTGCTGATACAAGTTGTAATGTTACGTCTGATATGTATCTCAGTTATCTGATTTATCATAGGATGTGCCATAGAATTAGTTTCCGTTTATTGGTATACTCTTCACCTCAGGCAGATATTTCTTGCTCCTTTATTAATAACATTGCTTCATCATAATCACAATCTAACCTGTCCTAATCATGTGTTCATGTTTTCATAGACAGATTTTCGTGTCAGATTTTTATTTTTATTTTTTCATTTTCATAACAATCTTCAGATTTTTTCATTATATACATTATGGCCATGTATATAATACAAGCCCCACCCCCGATTAATCAATTAATCGTTTTTGAAACCTATCGATGATCCAAATGAGAAATTTCCCAAAATGCCCATCCCTAGTTTCCAGTTGAAATGAACACTAGTGGTAGTAAAAAAAAAAAAACAACAACAACAACACAGACACGTCTGGTTTAGTATCGTTGTGGGGACTCTCCATAGGCTTAATGGTTATTATACAGTAAAAACCGTATATTCTATGGCCCTACACCTACAGAAAACTTTCTGCGTTTTCATGCTCTAAGCTTGTTTCCTCTTGGGGACTTCAATTTAGGTCCCCACAGTGACACTAATCCCCATGAGTTAGTGTGTATTCAGGTTTAAATCCCCACCACAATAGAAGCACACACACGCACACAATGATTACAGAGACAGATCATTAATACATAATGTTTTATTTTCGGGTGGTTCCTTTCACACCTTCCTATGTATGACTTCTCAGATGTACTAAACTTGCTCTCTAGCTCACCTGGTACAGTATTGCACTTGCAGTGTGGAGCGAAAATGATGTCCAAATTCATATTCATCTGTTTTAGAAAAATAGAACAGTTGAACACAATTGAAAGTTACCACTCACTGGATAAGCTTTTTAAATTTCATTGCATTTTCAGGGGTTAAGCTAAGTGTCACCACTTCAGGAGAGATTTTAGGAGGCATGCCAGAGTTTGAGTCTGTTTATGTCTTTAACAAAATGTAACTTCTGCTTCTGTAGTTGGACACATATTTTGTTAAATGGAAAATAGTTTCAAATATTCTTTGGACAGTTTGGGCTGTGTGTTTTTCCCCCCATTATTTTCATTAACACTGAGAAGAATGATTCCTTTGAACTCGAAGCTCAATCTAGTGAATCACACACCTGAAAATGCTCTCTCTTCAAATCACTCCCAAGATTCTAAGAGATGAGCTTTACATTAAAGATGCTGTCAATTAAGAGTTTAGCTCTGTTCAGTTTGACCCAGGAAGAAAGACTTGTAAAAATGTAAAAGTTAATCAAATTTAATGATGATATTAGTGGTGCCTAAGAAGGCATGCTATTATACTGCTCATATCTTGTGAAAACTAAACTTAACCCTTTGAAGTCGATTAACGCATATATGCGTTTTGAGTCATTTTCTCCTGATAACCCTGAAAAGAACTTAAATTACACTTTCAGTTTTAATCGTACAGATAAGAGCAATACATCAATCGAATCTGTAAAGGGTCTACTGTTTTTTGGATACAGACATAATAACAAAAAACCTTTGTGCACTTATAAAATAAAGATAACAAACAAGGTGCGCTGTCTGCAGCCTTTGTGTGCGCTGATCTTCATTTACAAACACGTCATTAAAATGAACTGTAACTCAACGAAGAGACATGAGAGAGATATTTATAGAAAGCCTGAAATTACTTTTAAACCAAACAAGTGCTGCCGAAAACAAATATTCTGAGATAAAGTTATCCATATGAAAACAACGCGATGTCTATTTTTCATGTCTCCCTTCGTTATATCTAATGTGACCACGCCCCCGCGCTGAACGCGCTATTCAGATTCAAACTGAAGCGTGCGGCTTGAATACACCCACACAGAAGAAAAAGCAGAGACTGTTCTTCAAGTTTTTATTTTATTTTACTGTTTGCTTCGCGATGACAGGAATAAGACATAATTCACCCCAAAAAGTTGTGATGTGGTTGAGGATTTGAGAAATGGATTTCCTCAGAAAAAAGAATGAAGCACTTTATTCAGCAGAGATCATAAACATGAGTAAGTCTCTTTTTATGTATTTATATACTTGTACTAGTTTTCACATAACGTGTAAACATTTTACTAGTTAGACTTTTTCCAAATACTTTTTCCAAACTATAATTCCTGACTAAACGTATAATCAAGTGAAACATTATGAAGTTTCAATAACAATATACAATACTATACCATTCAAAAGCTTGATGTAAATAATATAAATGTAACAAATAGAGATAACTCTAACAAATGTAAAAACAATGCAGTTCTTTCAATTTATTCCCCCTAAAAAAACCTGAAAAATATTCTCAGCTCTTTTCAACATTAATAATAATGATAATGATGATGATGATAATAAATGGGTTTTTTTTTCTATTTTTTTTGGTAGAAAATAAGATTGTTAAAAGGATTTCTGAAGGATTGTGTGACTAAAGGATGCCAAAAATGTTTTTGAAAGTAAGCTTTGATTGTTCCTAATAAACTGTTTAACTGCTCCCCCAAGTGGATATTAAATTATGTTGTGGGATAATTAAATATATTCTTAATAAACTACAAACATAAAATTATATAGATTTATTTTATTCTCACATTCTTTCTTGTAACTCCTCACTCAGTGACAGCTGACTAAATGGCTCATTATGCAGCTCATTATGCAGGGCTTTGTCTTCTCAGGTGTAAATCACAATGATATTCATGATAGTTGACGCCCTCCTCGCATATGACTTTTACCAACAAAAAGTTTCTTAGAATTTAAATCAATATATTGTTTTTTGTGAGTGAGTAAACAAGATGATTTTCACATAATTTAGAAAGAAAAATTCTAGGCTACAAGCTCCAGTTCTCAACAGTCCCGGGAACCAATGTTATGTATGCGTTTTATTGCCTTATTCAAGTGATTTAACATTTTTAGTTTTTCACTAACCATGCATAACATTTTTTTTTTTCTCAAAAATACAATCATGTACATGAATGCATTTCACATATTATTATAGCCCAGTTTGTGCTGATTACAGTGATATTAGACTTTACCCATTTAGATATTTATAAGAAACTGAAAAAAGTACAAATATCAGGACTTGACAAAACTTCTCCAGGCCCCAAAAATACCCTTAGACTCCAGAGGGTTAAGCATTAAACTTGGCCACGTCTAAACAAATAGAACATATACAAATAGAAAACATACAAGCAAATGGCCCAAATCTTCTCTGTATAGGTTAGACCAAATCCAATTCAGCCATAAACTCCAGTGACTTGAAGGAAACCATTCATTGGGCTGTAGCTTTTCAACACATTGAAACACACATCACGTAGAAGGATGGAGGTCACCTACACAGCCGTCAAGCTCAATCAGACTAATCTAAAAACAAACAACATTCTCTGCAGATGAGCTCAATGCCAGTTAGGATTGGGAATGTAGCCCACACACTCACGTTTGCATTTTATTTAGCTTAATTTCTGTAAACTGATTGTGAAATGGCAAGCCAGATTGTTTGCAGTCCTTGCATCAGTGATCATTTACATGATTAAATAAGCATATCACATGGAATCAAATACTCTGATCTTGTGAAATAAGTGATCAACATAAAATGAAAACATACCGTAAACTTCATAGCTCAGATCTGTTTCTGAGTACAGAAAGACGATTTATTGGAACTGTTATATATATATGTGTGTGTCAAACATGTTATCCATATTTATCACAATATTAATTTACCAATGCTATCCTCATCTTTGTTGCACCTTCAGAATGAATCTAAACATAACTTGTATTAAATTGCAAAAGGTGTAACAGAGTTTGTTAACTGTCAGACTGGACATTGAGTCGTTTAAAGTTTTTTAGTTTGGTTGGCACTTTCTATATTGACTAGTCTCTGAAGAAATTTTACTAAGAATATCCTTGAGTTAATAACTTCTGTGTTAATTTCAGTGCCAATTATAATTCAGAGTCAAGTCACTGAGCAACTAATTCAAAGGGAGATAAAATCTTTCTTTATTGAGTTTTTGTCATCTAAAAAAGCACTCTTAAATGTTGCTCATTTTAGCTTATGCTTTTATTTGCCTGGCCTGTGCAAATTTAATACAGTAGCTATTTGCCAGGTTTGCATGCAGGTCCCAGTTCTCCTCTTTGTTGAGCGTGGTAGTTAAATAGGCGATTGCTCTCTCATTGGAGATTAATCCAGTGTGTTCCCTCTAGTCCACTGTTCAAACTTACTTTCAGCCTCTGGTATAATTGCTGGGTGCATTTTCTTCCCACACTGCTGGGCTCTGTGCAATTTTCTCACTGTTTGCTTTTTCATCCGTATCTAATTTGAGAAGACACGCCTCAGCAGAAATGTGTGTGTTTGTTTGCATGGGCAAGTTTGCATGCTTGTGTGTGTTATGAGGGGATGTGACGAACTGACTTGCTTGAAGGGAAATCTTGAGGCACTGAATGTGTAGAAGTATGCAGTGCTGGCTGCAAACAAGTTAATTAACAGCATTTCTTAATTAGCATGGGCTTGAGGGCAGAGATGGGCTGTCACTTCTGGTCCTTTGGATCTCACCCTCTTACAGTCTCATTTCTCTCACTTAGAGGAGAGGAGAGGTTACTCTTCAAAAGCTATTTTTAAAGACATATCTGAATCGTTGGCAGAGCTTCACCATTTTACTGTAAGAATAGTAATTAAATGATCTTGGAACATATTTGATCCTTTAATTATGAGTACTGCACAGTGTATCTTGATAGACTTTATGTCAAGCCAACATCTAAAGCTGTATCAGTCCAGAATAATATATATATATAGTTTTTTCACCTTATAGATGTTAAATTAAACCCTTGTCTTGGTCTAATTGTACAGGTACATCTCAATAAATTAGAATGTCGTGGAAAAATGTATTTCAGTTATTCAACTCAAATTGTGAAACTCGTGTATTAAATAAATTCAATGCACACAGACTGAAGTAGTTTAAGTTTTTGGTTCTTTTAATTGTGATGGTTTTGGCTCACATTTAACACAAACCCACCAATTCACAATCTCAACAATTTAGAATACTTCATAAGACCAAAAAACAAAAAAAAACAAAAAAACATTGTTAGTGAATTGTTGGCCTTCTGGAAAGTATGTTAATTTACTGTGCATGTACTCAATACTTGGTAGGGGCTCCTTTTGCTTTAATGTCTGCCTCAATTCAGTGTGGCATGGAGGTGATCAGTTTGTGGCACTGCTGAGGTGGTATGGAAGCCCAGGTTTCTTTGACAGTGGCCTTCAGCTCATCTGCATTTTTTGGTCTCTTGTTTCTCATTTTTCTCTTGACAATACCCTATAGATTCTCTCTGGGGTTCAGGTCTGGGGAGTTTGCTGGCCAGTCAAGCCCACCAACACCATGGTCATTTAACCAACTTTTGGTGATTTTGGCAGTGTGGGCAGGTGCTAAATCCTGCTGTAAAATGAAATCAGCATCTTCAAAAAGCTGTTCAGCAGAAGGAAGTGCTCCAACATTAATTGGTAAATAGTTGAAGAAAGCATCTCCACCCTTCCTCCAGACTCTAGGTTTCCTTGGTTTCCAAATGCAATACAATACTTGCTCTCATCCGGAAAGAGGGCTTTGAACCACTAGGAAACTGTCCAGTTCGTCGTCGTCTTAGCCCAGGTAAGATGCCTCTGACTGTGGTTCAGCAAATTCCTTGACACGTCTGTCTGTGGTCGCTCGTGATGCCTTGACCCTCAGTTCATTCCTTGTGAAGTTCAATCAAATTCTTGAATCAATTTTGCTTGACAATCCTCATTAGGCTGTGGATCTCTCTATTGATTGGGCATCTTTTTCCACATTTTTTCCTTCAACTCAACTTTCTATTAGTATGCTTGGATACAGCACTCTGTGAACACCCATCTTCTTTGGCAGTGAATGTTTGTGACTTACCTTCTGGACAACTGTCAGATCAGCAGTCTTCCCCATGATTGTGTAGCCTAGTGAACCAAACTGAGAAACCATTTTGAAGGATCAGGAAACCTTTGCAGGTGTTTTGAGTTGATTAGATTATTGGCATGTCACCATAATCTAATGGGTTGAGATAGTGAATTGATGTTTTTTTTTTTTTTTTTTTTTTTTTTTTTTTTTATTAAATGTGAGCCAATCATTCCAATGAAAAGAACCAAAGACTTAGACTACTTCAGTCTGTGTGCATTGAATTTAATACACAATTTTCACAGTTTGAGTTGAATTACTGAAATAAATTAACTGCACCTGTATGTCTTCCAGTGTATGGACCTTTGTTTTTTGGTTGATCAAATATTTCTTGATTTATGCACCTGAGAACAGACTGGTTATCTTTTTGGAACGCATACTTATTTATTTATACATATTTTATAATGCATATGGTGTATCGGTAGACATATTCTACTCGAATAGTTTTGGTACGGGTCTTTTTTTTTTGTATTTACCAAGCAAGTACAATAAATGTTTGATTGCAGATTCTGCTTACAAATCGCCACATTGTTTCTTGTTTTGAAAGCGACATCTGTGTTATCAGAGCTTCATAGGTCACTGCTTTTTCCCCTCACTGAAATTTGACCTTCATTCACAATATAGCAGGTCTTCTCAAGCAATATGATAGGCGAGCATCAGGAATAAGAATTAACTTTTAAGAATAAACTTATTTATTTATTTAACTTCTTTATTCAGATCTAAACAGTCTTTAATAACTGAAAATCTTGCCATAATCTCAAATGGCATTTTCATACTTGGTGCAAAGAAACATGCCTTGTGTGATGTCAGTTGATGTTAATTGCAGTTGATTCTCACAATGTCTAGTAGAGTTTGAATATGCTTAAGCACAAAAAAAGATATGTTGTTTAGTGAAAAAGATGTTTAGTGAATAGTGAATGTTTGATCCTTGGGCCAAAGTGTTGAAGACACTTATGAAGCAAATGGTAACTCAAATAGCTTTTCTTTCTTTCTTTTTTTAACCTCCCTATTCCTTTTAACATGGTGTAAATGTCAGAGGCAACACTACAGTAATCAACAGTTCTTGAGAATGGCCTGATCTTCACTTCTGCCCAAGTGTTATCATCTCTTTTCTTATTCATGTTCTTCACTGTATCAAAGACACGCATAACAAAAGCGTGAATGTTATGTTGGCTACTTCTGTTATGAGTTCCATCTGAGGTTGTAGTGAATTGATTAGTTTGGTGAGGCTGAATCAATGAATGCTGTGTTGATAAAGAGATAAATAGACAGTCATAGTATTCAACAATACTATGTGCACATATGAGCAACTGCTTTGTGATGCATTGCTGAAACTACTACTTAATTCTATATGATTTATATATGAAAAAATAATCCTACAGTTTATATTGCCATTTATTATTAGGCAGTACATTTTGTCACATATTGTAATGCTATCTAATCTATATATCTAGCTAGATAGATAGATAGATAGATAGATAGATAGATAGTTGAACAATTGCGTGTATTTGTTTAATTATAAATATTGATGTAAAATGTTAAGTATTTAATTTTTTTCATCATCATTTGTACCACAAAATGCTATCATGTTCTAAAAGTCTAAAAACATCCATAAAAAGAACAATATTTATTTAATTATGCCTCAGGGATTCTGCTTGTATCATAGATAATGTAAGATCTAAAGCATTCTGTCACCCCTCAAGCTGTTGAGTCTAATTGATTAACACCATCCTCACCCCACTGTGTGTTTCAGATCTGACTCTTGCTCTCCCTTTCTCTGTTTGGTCTGAGTGTCTGTAGATGAATGATAATGTTTTGCCAACCCTTCTCTCAGGCTGGTGATGTACATTGAAAGAGACGTCCGAAAGGCCACGCCAGGAAAGGAGCAACAAAGCGGCAATGAATACCTGTCAAAATGCCTGACCCTCCTCATCCGTCACACCGTGCACGAACTGCCAGCCATCCTGGGTAAATCAATCACAATACACCCAAAAAATAGGAAAAAAGGGAATGCAAATAATTCACTTGAGAAGGAACAGAATGAAATGGGCAAAACGAAGCAGGGGCAATGAGAATGAACATTGAATTTGATTGGCCTCTCTTTAATTATCTTTCTGATTGAATACGTGAGCAGGCTGTCAGGTATCGACCTGTTCCTCCTTTTTCATTTGTGAATCAGTGCTGCTACACACCACTGCTCCCCCATGAAACCGGTTCAAACTGGTTCAGTTCTTCCTGCAGGTTTCGTCCCAAAACAGTGATGCACCTGCCCAAACTGAGCATGACGGTTTGTTTTGTGATTGGCTGATTTTCTGATTTTGATTTTGAAACTGATCTGTTTTTGTGGGCTTTCTGTAGATGACATCCTGTCCGTGTTGGGCAGCATTGTGGGAAGGAAGCACCCCTCTCCTACGCAGTCCCGTCAGCTGAAGCAGAGCCTCCCCATGATGGCTGTGGTGCTGCATCTGCTCACCTCACAGGTGTGTGTCTGTGTCAGGTCTTGCTATATTTACCTTTTTGCTAGTTATTTGGGTTTTTTATTTTCCACAAGGATCGAACAACCAGAAAAAAAAAAGAATAAAAAAAAGCGAGGTCCTTCACAAGCTATATTCTGTGAATGTGCAAGACTTTAGATTAATTAGCCACTATAGGTAAATATCTACAGTATAAATTTTACAGTACCAACCCAATTCTGTACCCACTCGAAATCAACGGCTTCCAAACCCTTGAGTGCGCTGTAGTTTCTAATTACAAAATCAAAAGTTTCTATTCACAACGTGTTTTGCAGCGTTGAGTATTGTACCCAATCATAGGCATCTCTGTTTAAAGCAGTGGCCAATCAGAGGTGTTTCCTGCAGGTTGGTCAGAATCCGCTCTGAGCTCCTTTTTGTTTTTGCAAGTTTACGGAGTTATACACGCTCACAGATCTTCCTATTATAATGAGATAAAAAAGGAAAACATTCACAAAGTAGTCAGATATTCATTGTGCATTTAGTTTTTCATTATAACAGGAGATTTTGCTTGAGTAAGCTCGGGTCAGTTGCGCTATAAAGGAAGCCACCTTTGCTCTGTTTCTTTACAAACTTTATTCACAATTTGAAGAAAAGTTTTGTTTGTCTAAGAGGGCCAAATGTCCACATATACTGTTTCAGGAATGACAAACGCAAGTGAATCTGCTAAATTGTGCCGCAAATCATGATCGACAGTGTTAACACTAACAATGGGTGGAATGAAACATCTGACGAACCGATGTCAAGCTGTGCATTAAGGGACGCAGATTAACAAAACAGCAGCAGCAAGTTAGCAGCTTTTACAGTTAAAGATAGAACTTAAAGCACACTTTCTGATGTGTCTAATGCAATGCAAAAAAAAAAAAATGTAGATTTTAAATTAAAATATAAAAAAAAAAAAAAATCATTATTTAATTCCTACCATTAATAATTAACTTTATTTGAAGTTATCTAGTTTTGTATTTAAATAATTAACCCTACTAGCCTGTTGGTGTCTGGGCATATTTATTTATTTATTTATTTATACTTAAATGACACAAGATGTTGTGATTTCCTGCACTTGCTATTCTTCATAGTCATCTTTTACTAAATCCAAAAGCAAGACGTGAAAAAAAAAAGAGAAAAAAAAAAAAAAAACTAGGGAGTGGTCATTTCATATCATTTTCATGTTTCATTTCATTTCTTTGTTTTCGACCAGGAGAGTTTTTTTTTTTTTTTTTTTTTAATCATGAATGAAATGAACATTTAAAGTGACATTTTTGCAGAGTTAAATAATAATAAGGCTTTAAAATATTATGTGTTTAGAAAAATTTAAGGTTTTATTTGGAGGTTGTGTTGGAATGGGTGGGTTCCTTCTTTCACCATTTTCACCCTTGACGAGTTTGCATCCCTGTATATTAAAGATAAATTGGATATGAGTGATTCACAGTCTGTTCTGGCCAAGTACCCTCTATGTCAGATCAGAACGTCCTCCTGGAACATCCAAATACCACTTGTTCCTTCCAGGTTCAGAAATGAACAGGGGGCTTTGCAAAAATGGCACCAAAATTAAAAATAAAATAAATCAATCAAGATAAAGGGGCAAAAATTTCCCATACACAATGAATGTGTTATTTCTTTTTTATGTATTTATTAATGACTGTATGCACTTTATTGGACTTCTATTGGACTATTGAATAGTAACACCCATTAACTGTCATTATAAAGCTTGGAAGAGCCAGGCTTTTCCAAGCTTTATGTTATATATAATAATATTTTATTTATATATCTCCGATTGGATTCATCTGAAAAAAGAAAGTCACATACACCTAGGATGGCTTGAGAGTTAGTAAATAATGGGTTCAGTTTAATTTTTTGTGAACTATCCCTTTAAAAGCTTTATATGTTCATCAGTACGGATGATGAAATAAAACAGAAAATAATTATTTTAAGTAGATGTGCAACTTAAAATACTGTGCATTGTAATGTACATTTACAGTAGTTTTGAATTTAAAGTAGTCATATTGAATCTAAAGGGACAATAAGTAACTTTTTAGGTATTTTATTATCTAAAATCAATATTTTTATTCATAAATATGCCCTCAATGGTGTACAAATACCTATGCCAATGTTTAAACTAATCCTTGTAAATGAAGAATTTATTATCTTTATATACATGGGACGGGTAGGTCGACGGAGGCTTCCATGTAGTTCCGCCATCTTGCAAAACTATAATAGCAGAGAGGGACAAAAAGTACTAAGCCAACGCATTTCCACAGCGCGTTTTCGGTCAGAGCCAGAAACGCAGGTGCAGAGCAGTGAGAGGCGCTTGAAACTGCACCGGCAAGTTTAAAAGTCTGGATTGCATTCTTATTATGGAGCATACATATGCCACGCCACAGGAGAAGAAAACATCGTCGCCAAAACAGTCAAAAATAGAACGTAAAAGGAAACGTGACCGTAGATTACAGAAAACAAGAGTTAATGTCGGGGAAGCTTTTTCTAGGTGGAAAGAGCTAATGCTGGATAAAGATTTCAAAAGAGACGCTGAAGTGGCCAGTTTTCTTCTCGACAGGTAAGTCAGTGTTACAGTCTATATTATAATATTTTTTTTATATCTAACAATGCATATAATTCAGAAAATATAACGAATAAATTAGACATAACTACTAATTACAATATTTCATGTTTTCCACAGTCAGTAATTCATACTGTAACATTTGTTTGTTAGTTGTCATGTTGCAGTTTGTTTGAAATAACACACCTGTTCACCTGAAGGAAAACTCGACGAAGTGCTATTAGAAGACATCCTGTCAAAGCTTTTTGGTACATATCGCCTACCGTAGATGCAACACGCATTTGAAAAAGCGAGGCGCTGGAGAGCAAAATTAGTTTGAATGCAAAATACAATTTCACCACTAGATGGGAGTAATTCCTGCTTAGTGTCCCTTTAAGTTAAATATATATTAAATGCGCTGTTTATGACAAATATAAAAAATGCCAGAAAAATGCCAAAAGATGTTTTTGGTTTACTCCAATATTGCACTGTCATAAGTAGGCACTTCATTTTTACAAGTAATTACTTTGCAACCATTAAAAAAACAGCTGTGGGGATCGGTGCCGTGGTGGGCAAGTGGCGTAACCGGTGTTGCGGCTAGCCTAGTTCTATATAAAATTAATGTGTGGCATACTACAGTTGCCGTTATAGGCAGTTCCCTCGTGGGATAGTAAAGTGTCCATAAAGTGTCCAATTGCCTATAGTAGTAGATTATCTGGACTGCGATTGCATGCTGTTTTAAGAAAACTGTGAATTCAGTTACACATATTGTTTTTCGCCTAGTATATATTAGAGAAGAATGCATATTCATCATTGTCATAAGTACACAAATGGTCAAAAACATGAGGTTATTTTTTGATGTGTAGAGAGGTATTGTGATAGATGTTTGAAAAGAGTACATTTGTAAATCATTACTTGTCTTTTAAACTAACTACAAAATAAACTTTCCAGACTCTCATCCACCTCTCACTTTATTAAATGCCTTCATCTGAACAGAAAATAAAGAAAGGATGTGCCATACCTGCCTGTCATGCACCAAGTGTAATCACTGTCTGTGTCAGAATGAAATTATCTATTAAAGAGCTTTCTGGTTCAGCTTCAGCGTGCACACACACACACGCACACACAGATTATTACCAGTTGCCAAACAGTGCAAAATTGGATTTACTTGTGACACACTCAGTCACACCAAAATTAATATGAAGGCATCTGGTGTTCTCAGAGAAAGATGTTTGTCAGAGCGCAGAGTTGATGAGTCTCTCTGCTGATTTAATATACTTTTACATTTGCCATGGAGACTCAGTAGCAGATTGAGTCATCTCATTTGAAGGGGTCTGAGCTGATCGAGCTGTCAGTCTGATAGTTCCACTGTCATTAACTCATCTAAGGAGGATACACTGAGGTCCATTAACACAGAGCTGCAGTGGGTGGCTTAGAGTGGTATTAGGCAGTTCTTTTGATTTGTTTGTGTGTCTGTCTGTTTTAATGGTCCTCACAGTGAGTTGTGTTGGTATAGGTTCTGAGGTTCCAGTCTCAGAAAGCACATCCACAGATCACCCACAGACATTCACTGGCCGCCTGATGCATCTTGCACTTAAATATGGCAAATATTTTTCCAAATGCCTGATCTTAATGGCTGATGAAATTGCTTGGAGATGGTTTCTCCAGTGATAGCTTCTGAAGAAGAAAGACTCACTCACTGGATTTATCTGTCTTATATATATATATATATATATATATATTGTATTTTTTTCTTTTTTGAAAATTATTATTTGCCTTTAAAAATAAACTGTGGCTAGGGATGCACAATATTATCAAATTGATACCGGAATCGGCCAATAATGGTTTTAAATGTAAATATCGGCATCAGCCCGATATGAAAAATTATGAAGATATGTATTTGCCAATAAGAGGAATGCATTAACAAACATATGCTTAGGGTGTGCTAGTGATTAGATCACGTCAGCAGTGTTTTGCCTGAATGAGGATTAGATTCACTGGATCGCTGCATTTAATCTGTGAAAACACGTAATGAATGATACATTAGGTATGTGTAAACAGTAATAGCACGTGCGGCCGCGGCAGCCTTTCCTGGGTCCTAATGCTCGTTTGGTGAGAAGTTTTAATCTGTAGGGAGCGCTGTTGGCCTACTTCTAATTTAAAGTAAAATAGCCTAAACAAATAACATTTAGACCATGTTTTGATATATAGTTTATTTATAGTTATTTTCAAAGCTTCAATTTAGTGTCAAAAAACCTTCATAATTTTATTTTAATTCTAACAAATAAGTTCTTGTTAAAAAAACTAACAAACGTAAAAATATTTTGCTTATAATTTCTTCACATGAGAAACGTTGTTGTTTCTAAACAAAAGGAAATATATCAGTATTGATATCGACCAAAATAAGTCGAAACATTTTGGCATATTGGATATCGGCAAAAATCTAATTTCATGCATCCCTAAATGTGGCTGGTCATTTTCTCGTGATCTAAGAAAGATAATGTTAAATATGGTTAATTTCGTTACAGATCTGAGTTTTGAGCTCAGTAAGTTTTTTTTTTTTTTTGAAAGCAATTATTACTTTCATTTAGCAAAGACATGTTAAATTGATGGCAGTGTTTACCATACATTGATTTTTATTTGTGGTGGCGTGCCACAATATCAAAACTGACTGCCACAAATAGATTTTCCAAAAGGCTTTGAGTTTGTTGAATAAACATGAGCACTGCACTTTTCAAAGTCGAAACCCGTTGCGGGTGATTTTATATCAATGCATTTCTGAAGGAATCCGACTGTTTCAGAAAATTGTGGATGTAATTTTCATTTCATCTCGCATGTAATTTCTGATAAAGCAGTGCTTGTGAGCTGCTTTGTGTACAGCGGTTAGTGGGGAAACCTCTATCTCTCCTGCTCTACAAGCACCTCCTGCTGGCAGAAAATGAATTTGCATATATATGCCACTACAAATAGAGTACAAGTCTGTGGGAAACACTGGATGGATTGTTTATTTTTATAGATTTTTTTTTCACTTTCTATTTATCAGAGAATCCTGAATAGGATCTTGAAAAACATGTATCACAGTTTCCCCAATTGTATTGAGCAGCACAGCTGTTTTCAACAGATGATAAGAAGAAATGTTCTTGAGCAGTAAATCAGCATATTATAATGATTTCTGAAGGGTCATTTGAGGGTGGCTGATTTGAAGACGCTGAAATATGAGATGGACAGTGTTGGGGAAAGTTACTTTTAAAATTAATCCATTACTATATTGTGTTACTTCCTAAAAAAGTAACTAATTACATTACTTAGCTACTTTTTATTGAAAGTAATGTGTTGCGTTACTGTTGCGTTACTTTTTTAAATCTGGGCTGGGCTTGCTTGTTTGCTTTTAATAGAAAAAGTTATATTTTTGTCAAATGTAAAAGCCCTTTCACAACAAATGCCTCAGGCTGAAGGAAATGTTAAATTACATCTGTACAGTAGAACACAGAAGTTCAACACTTTTCAGCAATAAAAACAAAAGAAGAAATGTTAGTTTATCTTATATAATTTTTGCTTATTAGTATGGTTGAATTGGATCATCAAAGGTCAGAAGCAAATTTCTTTATAAAATGTGATTAAATACATAAGATATTTGTGTTATTTAACATATTTAATTTTTGCAGCTTTGAGTCACATCTTAATCATATCTAAGTCAAAACGAAATCTTATTTTTATTTTTGTGAGTGCGTCAGTTGAATTAATGCATGTTCACATTTATTCCAAAAGTAACATCTTACTCCCGATTTCTCTCAACAAGGGGACAGGAGATCTTTCAAGCTATAAATGGGAAAAAAAGTAACTGCCGTTACTTTTTTGAAAAAGTAACTCAGATATTTTCTAAATTAAATAAATTTAAATAAATTAAAAAGTAATGCGTTACTTTAGTAGTTACTTGAAAAAGTTATTTGATTACTAAGGCCTGGTTCACACGGGACGATTTTAAAATTGTTGGCCGATTTTCCAAACCTGAGAGACCCCACACACGCCGATAAAAAAAAATCACGGGTCTAACAGTTTTGGTCATTCAGTGTGTGGTGTGCAGCCACACAGCAATATCAACACATCACACACGAACCGATTTGACTCCCGAGCATTCCCAGGTAAGACGGGAAATCTCGCAAAATCCCTCAAGATCAAACATGACTTCAGAGTAAACAATCATGGCAGACGAAGAGGATGCAGTGGCCATAGTTTGTGCTTTGTTTTTAACGGGAAAAAAACATAAGAAAAACAAGAAAAGGCGATGGTCAAAGAGGTGGACACAACGCGAGCATGGACTATACTTGCTACATCATGATATGGATATAAGTTGTTGTTTTCTCTCATAGAAATGTTGTTACGTACTACACAGATTAATTACCGTTGAAATAAACGTTCATATATTCGTTTCCATGTACTCTGGTGGACTGCAGTTGTGGATGTAGTTATGCCCATCGACTTATTTGTATTCGTTATATTTGTTATATTATATACGCCGGCTGTTTTGTACTTCCTCACCGCCTCGTCACCTCGCTTTCTGATTGGCTACACGCCACAGTCCACAGGCTGCATGATTGTTTGCCCTCGGGGGACACACACGAGAAGAAACTGGGCCAAATAAATCCAACATGTTGGATATCCCCGATTTGAGATCGGAGCGGTCCCGACATTCTTCCGAGCAGAGGAGAGCAGTCTTAACACAGCACACACGGCAGGAATATTTGATCAGATTATTTTACGATAATCGGAGCATCCTAAGATTGTCGGAAGGGGTGAATCGGGGCTAAAATCAGCCTAATTATCCTGCCGTGTGAACCAGCCTTAACTCGCATTACTTGTAATGTGTTACCCCCAACACTGGAGATGGATATATGAAAGGTTTGATTTTTTTTCTTTTCTTTTTTCACTGAATAATGCAGATATTTACATTTGTGTTATTCCACATTTGTGATGGCTTTACTGACATTTGAAATGTTATTTTAAATGTCCAAACTTTAGTCAGTCGACCCCTTCCTGCCTAAGTGGGCGGTTCTTGGCTAGAATCAGCTGCAGTGTGGGCTAGACTTCATGCCTGTAGTCAGAAGTCTGGCTACACCAGTACAGTGTGTGTGTGTGTGTGTTCTGTTATTAAGAAAAATGCTGTAGGGCATAGCTGGTTGTCTTCCCAGTAGCAGGTTGGTCTGCATCTTTGAGACTTCACTAGCCTCTTATGCCCTTGAGCCTCGTGTGCGTGATCTCTTCAGCCGCTGTGTGGTTCTGTGAGGCTTCGTGCTCTTGTAATGTGAGAGCATGCCTCTGTGTTTGTGTATCCATACATACATTCATGTGATGATCTTTCTCTGTTGTCTCATCTGTCTCTCTGGCCTGTTGCTCACTGACAGCCAGCACACTACACTGACACTCACAGCACTCATCAGTCACAGGGGTCAGCACAAACGGTCAGGTCCGGTGTGTTTCTCAGAGGCAAGAGTGGATAAGGACTCAATACCTCACTGTCCAGGTCTATGACCTCTGTCCTCACATGATTACTGTTCTACAGCACAAACATGAACCCCTTCATTCTCATACCAGCGCTGAAGTCCTCCAGAGAGGAGGATCACATCCCAGGATGACATTGTAAATGGAACACACTCGAATACCAGATCTTCTGTTGCTTAGTCAAAATGGTGCATAATGGTGAAACATGTCCTCTGATAGAACAGCAGGGCTTTGGAACATTTTCTCTTAAACCGGCTGAACATTTTGTGATTTTTTTTTTTCTGTCCTCTACAATCGTTGCTTGTCAGATTGTACGGTACGATGTGTCCCGGATGAGATCTTGGGTAAAGCCCACGGCAGACTTTAATGGTGACATTCCTCAGTGACATTAACATTCTGTACGATGTGCATAGAAGCTGAGATTTTAGTCACGGTTGACAGTGTTGAGTGTCTAGAGCGCAGCAATGCGGCCTAAAAATTCTGAAACTGCCAGAAGATTCATTACAAAGGCAATTTATTGGCCATTGGTGAGCATGATGCATTAATAGATCCAAGACTGCCATTTTGCAGTACGTTGAAAGAAATCTGCAGTGCATATTCGACTGTGTTCAAGACAACTGTAAAACTTCATAGCCACTAAAGCTCAAGTGAAGACTGACAGTTTTTGGTGGAACTCAAATGGAATAAGACTCAAGAGTAGTGAATAGCAATGTTGTACAGTGTTGTAGGTTGGTGAAGTGTCTTTTAGACTACATCGCTTCATGACTCTGCCTGTCTGCTTTGACAGATCTTCCGACCACAGGTGGTGACTGAAGCCTTTCTCATCAAATTTGGAAAACTGCTGGTGAGTCTATCAGTTTAGTTATTATTGTTAAAATGTCTTTTAAATGTTACCTTTTTTTTAGCCATTTGCTTTATAATCATAAAGTACTCTTTGCACGTTTGGGGTCGGTAAGAATTATTTATTTTTTTATTATTATTTTTAAAGCGGTAGTTGTTTTTGTTTATAACCCATATAATGAATGAATGATCGACATTAAAATGTGTAAGTTTAAATATCTCTTTTCTCTGTCACTATGGAAAGAATCACGTTACCTCCATTGACTCTAATGAGACGAGTTTGGGAAGTGCTATAGGTAAGTTTTTCCAATGCTGATAACACAGGCTTATCCGGGGTAACAGCAGTTGGCACTGTACTCTTGCTTAAACATTTTTTTTTTCTTGGTGGAAGCTTTGTGTTTATTTAGCTAAAAAAAAATATTAAAACTCGATTCAAAATGGTGTACAATTATTTAATTATGTCATCCTGCAATCGCGGACTCGCTCTCGTTTCATACAAAAGCAGTTGCTGCCATTTTGCTACAATTGTTTTGTAGGCTGTAATGGATTATAAGAGAACTTACAAACTGGTAATGTTTTAAAACATTTTCGTCTTAATTCTTTTATTGCCTTAATTATTTTTGTGGTGAAATGCTGTGTAAAAGTGGTTTGACTGCACCGTTTCCTTTAAATGTCAATCTAGTTTGAATTTGACGCTTGCTCGCAAGTGCTGCCAATCGATATTTCACATCTAATTATTTACTTATGTGGCAAGTAGCCTTGGAATATGTGGGATGATGTACATCCAACTTTGCATTGGGGTCCTGATCACCCTGTCAGACTTTATTCTGAGATAACAACCTGCTGGATGTACATTATCCCTTATTTAACAGGTCAAGCAGCATCCGAGGAACTGATCAGAAACACACTATCTGCAGTGGAGGCCATTTCCCAACATCCCACTCTTCTCGGCCTCTATCACTGCACTGTGAGTATATATACATGTATATCACTTTGTGATGTTCTGCTATTCGTTCTGTCTCTCCCAATTATGTAGAAATTATTTCCAACAGCATTTAGCCTCATTTTCTTGAAGTGTGTTATGGGACTGTTGCACAAATTTCACAACTGTGCTTCTCTCCCCATCAAAGTGTGTGTAAGGTGTTGATGAAAATGTTCAGGCAAAGTTAAACCCTCTATTTGGCCCCATTCAGCCATTTAAACTTTCCCTCCATAAGGAAAGGCTCACAAACACAATATTATCAAGCTGTGTATCAGAGCAGCAAGGTCCACATTCACATCTAACCTGAGATCTCATGTCCCCATGCCTGACGGAGCTACAACTGAGATCACAGCTGCCCTCTGCCCAGCACTATTATTCTCACAAACCTCTCAGCAATAGGAAATCACTCAGGAGTGAAGGGAGTGTGTATATCTCTCTGTGGGTAAGGCTTTTGTAATGAGTATTGACATGTTTTCTGTAGTACTGATGCATCAGGAAGTGGTGAGAGGGCACAGACTCTCTGATACTCTATAAGAGGAGAAGGCACCTTAATTACAGTTCGCCAGGAGTCATTAGATCCTATTTTTCACTCTCAAAACACGCACACACACACATACACACTATATAGCATGTGAATGTCTGGTTTATTGAAACCAGTACTAATGAGGACACAAAGTGCAGTGGGAAGGTTCCATGAAACCATAGATGCCCAAACATTTTTTTGGTGTTGGCAGCTAAATGAGTCGTATTCCAAAAATGCTGTAACAGTACTTGAATGGGTAAAGATGTGATGCATCAAATTAATAATAAATGAAAATTATATTATATTATATTTAGGGATGGGAAAGTTAACAAGTTAATTGAATAACACCGATAATTATTTATCATGTGTTAACACTTTTTTTCTTTTTTCTTTTTTGTATTATGATAATCCGTTGCTTGCTGGCTCTGAATACACATACAGACAAATCATGGGTCACAGGAGGGGATTCTCCCGATCAAATTATTTAGGCTAAGCATCAGCATTCACAAACCACTGTCCACAGTTATTTTTAAACATAAAATAATGCAACGAGCTTATTTATTTTATTTGATGAGGAAAATAGACTTCTTAAAAAAAATTGTAGAACAACTTATTTTTATTACCATGCAATATGTACAAACTGAAAAAATTCAATCATAAAAATATGTGAAAAAAATTATTATATAATTAACATTACAAATACTACTTCTACTAATGATAAAGTATCTCTAGCTTATCATTGCTTATTAACTTAATGCTTATTATTTTTAAACATAAAAATCATAGATTTGTTTGACATTTTCATTAAATGTATATTTTAGTTGAATAGTATGAGTTTTTCAAAACCACATGAAACCAGCATGAATAGAACAAGTAATTTCTAAGAACAAAGCACATGTGTTTAACTAGATTTTACAAATATTTTCCTTTTCTTTCTCAAGGACACTTATACGTCGTTTACCCGTATTAATGGCTGTCTGGATAGAAAACGCACTTGATACTAATGTTCAAACATAGATCATCTAAGCTACAGAGAAAGAATTACCATTATACTGACACTCATGACAAAGGAGCTGGCAAGAGATCAAAGATGTGCCGCAGGTTTAGCAAAGCACCTGTACAATACTTCCAGCTCGCTGAAAAAAACAAAATCTGTCTTACAAAAGAGACAAGAAGAGGAAAATTCATAGATAACCTTTACAATATGTTACTTTGGTTTTCTTTTCATCAGAGAGAGCGAAATCCTTTATTTGGGAGATGCCCACAGCTATCCACATTAAGACACCTGTCCACAACGTTTGCTGCCATGCAGCTGATTGTAGTTGGTAATAATCGTAAAACCTGATTCTAATATTCAAAAGAGCTGGCGTAAGGCCTTTTGTTGGAACACACTTTCTATGATCAAAGGGCAGAGCTGACATCACATTTCCATGCAAATTGGAGCTCTTCAGAGCACTCTCTCAGTCTTCTGCTTCCAGCTGTTTCAATTTCTCTCACGCTGTGTGTGTGTGGTCTGGCGAGACTAAGCACATGTAGGAGAGATTTCTCACTTTTACAATAATGCACTTCTCTCTTTGTTTCCCCAAGGTTGTGGATTTGATTGCACCACATCTGGCATCTCTGGCCTTCAGTAAAAATGGTGAGTGTGTGAATATCCATATGTCCTCCATAAGTATTTGAACAGTAAAGACAAAATTGTTCTGTTTACTGTGGAGTCAAGAAATCTGTAAATATGATTCAAAGATGAATATAAGACAAAACTACAGAATGTCAAATTTTATTATTGGGTGATTCAACACAAAGATGTTTTACCAGCTAAGAAGATCAGCACTTTTAGAGTTTCGGCTGAGAAAAAAAAAAAAAAAAAAAAAAAAAAAACAGTAGTTGATGACCACTGTTGGGAACGTTACTTTAAACAAGTAATTAGTTTAGTTACTCACTACTTGTTACAAAAAGTAACTGAGTTAGTAACTGAATTACTCTATAATAAAAGTAACTCGTTACCAGGGAAAGTAACTAACAATAATATTTATTGCATGTCAACAGACAGCAAGAGTTTTATCCTGCACTTCAAGTATTATCTTTGTAAGAAAAGTGTTTTTGGCCACTAGCTTTGTAGATGAGTGTCACACATTACATGTACACATTACATGCACGTTCTTGCCTTTGACCACTATGAATTTGAAGTAGTGCTTATATCTCTATCTTGAAAATGCCAACTTTTCATCGGATTACCCCTGACTCGCCATTTCTGCTGCTGCTGCGAATCTCTGTGTAGCTGTTGCGTGTGTGTGTTTTTGGCGCCGCTGGCGCTGCCGCGTGCGCCGGCATGTGCGTAAAAACACGGGCTCTGATTGGCTACCATGAAACACATGACTCTGCCTTATCCAATCATAATCGCTTATCTCGTCATTAACCCACCTGCTCACTCGCTGTGTGAGCCAGGGGTGTGTTCTTACTGTGCGTTCACACCGCCGGCGTCGAGAGCATCAAAGCGGCCGGAAGTCATTCATTTTCAATGTAAGCCGGCGTCGAGTAGCGGTGAGGAGCGGCATGGCGCGACTTGGCCGTTGAGAGCGTCGAGGAGAGTTGAAATCAAGGTAACTTTATGGTAATGAGCTATGACGCGGTTGTGCAGCAACCAATCGGAATGTAGAAGTCAACTACTAACTAAGCTCCTAACCATTAGTTCCCAAGCACATATGGAGGACAGGTTGATTATTGCTGTTTCAAGTTTGCAATAATCTATGAGGTGTCCCTGTTTGCGTTCAGGGACATAAAAAATAAATTAAAAGTGATACGTTGACCAAGCCCAGACAGCAACATAGTGTTGGCCCAGATCCGGCCCACATCTGGCCCACATTAAATCCATGCGGGCCAGATGTGGGCCGGATCTGGACTAAAACTGCTTGCTGTCAGGGAGGTGTCTGAGATTTGTTCATTTTAAGTAAAGGATCTTAATATTTGGTCCACAACAATATTTAATGAGGTTAACTTATAACGTTACCCTCCTTGGGGTTAGTCTGCAAGAGATCAACAAGCTTGTTTGCTTAGCGGCCACTTTAAGTACAAAATAAGTATTCGATCTACGTCAGAGCGTCTGAGCGCTCTCAAATCTTTCTGCAGCGTCGTGACCAGAGCGGCAAGAGCGATTTTTGATGCTCTCGACGCCGGCGGTGTGAACGCACAGTTAACATTCAGTAACGTTAACGGCGTTGTAACGAAGGGAAAAGTAATTAGTTAGATTACCGTATTACTCAAAATATAACGTCGTTACCTAACACCTTTCTTTTAAACGCCGTTTTTCCAAACACTGTTGATGACAGACTACACAGCAAGATGCAAACCTCTGATCAGCACCAAAAATGCAGAGGCAAGATTCTTCACAAATGTGAGCCAGTAGAGTTTTGGAACTTAGTTGATGGACCGATAAGACAAAGCTTAACCTTTATCTAAGTGATTGGAAAGCAAAAGTGTGGAGAAAAGAGGGAACTGCAAATGATCCTAAGCATATAACCTCATCTGTAAAGCTTGGTGGAGTTGGTGTCATGGCATGGGCATGCATGGCTGTCTCTACAACAGGACCTCTTCATTTGAATGATGACTTAATGCATGATGGCAGTAACAGAATGAATTTAGAAGGGTACAAAATCATTTTGGCTTCCAATATTCAAGAAAATGCCACCAAACTCATTAGTAAGCACTTCATATTGACAATGACCCAAAACACACTGCACACTGCTCTAATTGCATGCAAGGGATCTGCAACTAAATATCAGCTTTTAATCTTTTATATCCACCTTAAATTCAGCTGTTCCAATACTTATGCTCACATCAAATAGTGGGATGAACTCTTAAAGTGTTAACATGTATGTGTGTGTGTGTATATATATATATATATATATATATATATATATATATATATATATATATATATATATATATGTGTATATATATATATATGTGTATATATATATGTATATATATGTATATATATGTATGTATGTATGTGTATATATATATATGTGTGTGTGTATATATATACATACAAAATCCAAAAAAATGTGTTAATCAAAAAAATTAATCCAAGGGTTTATCCAAAGTTATTAATAATAATATAATTATTAATATTTATTTAAACACATTTATTGATAGCCAGATTTTGGATTTGCTATACATTTTAAGCATTGTGAGCATAAACCTTTAGAACAAAATGTTTCTAAGATCACGAGAAAAAAACGTCTCTCTTTTCTTTGAATAAGAGTTATGGATATGGTGATTATATTTATATTTGTGCATACCGTATATTCGCTTTTTGCATGCATGTGAGAAAGTGTATATCTAACCTTTCTGCTGTGTGTGTGTCCCAGTGGAATGGCGTATTGTGAGTTTGCGTGTGCTGTCAGAGATCACGCTGCTGCTGCTGAGCCAAGACGAGGTGGAAGAGAGAGAGAGAAATGGAGGGAGAGAATGGGAGTGGGAAGGTGAAGGCATCTCCTCCAACACTCGCTTGCTAACGCTCATCTCTGAGGCCCTGCTGCCACAGTAAGACTTACCACTCACTTACCTATATTCTGCTCTCTCAGTTTACTCCTCCATCCTCGCTATTTATTGAAACTAAGATTGTGTCCTAACCAGGCATGATGTGATGTGAAGTTTCCAGCAACGAGCAATTTGTCTGTGCACACAATAGCTGTCGATCAAAATATATATCTTGCTTAATAAACAGTGCGTAAAGCAATTTAGGACCAGTGATATTTATTGAGTTTGGCACAAATAGAAACATTGACAAAATGTCGCTCATTGCGTATCACTGTTTAGGATCAAACTCGGATGAACCGGAAAGAGAAGGATTTTATAGCTTGCAGATACATGGTGCTGGAATCTATATCTGGGAATTGTAACATTGTGACATTGTGATATATTAGGAAAAGGGAAATTATTAGAGTTTTATGAAGTCAACAAAAAGTAATTGAAATTTCTATAGGGAATTATTTGATTCAATTTGAGTATATTGGAGCAATTCATTGTGAATTCCAAATTATATGCAATAATAATAATAATAACAATTTTATGCAGACCATTTTCCAATTTTACATATTTTAAATGTGATTATGAATGACTGAATACAACGTTGACAATAGTCTCTTAAACTGTACAAAATTCAAAAGCAGTATTACAGTAATAGACAATAAGATGATAAATTGTAAAAACATTTAATAGTAATTCAGTAATAATTTGAGATATATATACATTCAATGACAGTATATTTTTTGTAAATTTTCACTTCAAAGCAACACGACAAAAATCCCACAAATATCAACACAATTTTTGTGAAAATCCCGAATAACATCCCGAATATCATCCCGAAATCTTATTCTCAGAGAATGTGTCAACTAGTGTTGTCACGATACCAAAATTATTGTTTTTATACCGATACCTAGTCAAGAATTGCGATTTCGATGCTTTTTCGATACTTTTCCTGAAAAGGGAAAATACACTCTCAAATATCATTGATGTGCTTTATTTTAAAACCGGGGACAACATTCTAATCATATAACACACTAATAAATGAACATATGGACAGCAGATATATTAAACATTTGAACTAAATATTAAATATCAAAATATAAAAAATAAAATAGAGCAATGAATGACATTCAAGGTAAAGAATAAATTTAGCAGCATTATCTCAGTTATCGTAAGAAACATAAGAGTAATAAATTTATCTTGATTCTGAACTTTGAATAAAAATATGAACAGCGATTATATTAAACAATGTTTCTGAACTCAGAAGATTAAATGTCAAAAGATAGGTAATATCAATTTAAGCAATGACATTCAAGTTTAAAAAATAAAATAAAATAAAATTAAGCAGCAATATCTCAGATATTGTTAGTTATTCTGTCAATTGTGCAACCTTTTCTTTCAGAGGAGAAAACTCAGCCAGTGAGCTTTAATGAGCGTCATCTTTTTCTACAAGTCTTGGACCGGTGGCCACAGTATAACTTGTGCTCGTACATGCAGCCTAGTGATGCGCGAGTCTGTTTTTTTTCAAACCCGCGGGTCCCGCTTTTATGAAATTATTTGGCCCGCCCCAGCCCGCGAATAAAGTAAAATTTCTTTACCCACCCCGACCCGTGCATCGGGGACATCACAGAAGATACGTTGCTACTAGACTCATATTTCTTGTTCACTGAAGTTCCTCCCTCTGCAGGTGCGCGCGAGCACGGCGCTATAAGCAGCGGTTGTGCAGCTCGTGAACAGCTCTGTGAACTGTTTCATCTTGTCAAAGAGTTACTCAAGATGTGACGGAGCATTGTGATTTGTTCAATGTAGTGAACGAATTCCGCCCTTCACTTCTCATTCGTGAAGGAGTTGAATGAACTGATACATCTCGTTTATGAACGAAATGAATGAGAAAAAACACAGATGTCCATAGGGAGGCACTGGAAGCGTGCGTTGCACACACCAACATGAAATACGTCTCTTACAAATCTGGAACATGGTCATTCTTTGAATTATCGATACTAATAAATTTAGGAATCGTGACGTTTTTAATTTCCGAGAATCGCGATACTTTTGAAGTATCGGTGAACTGTGCAACACTAGTGTCAACAACATATAAAAGGTACAATGTTTGGAAGCCTCTTTATGACACGAATTAACTTCAAATTGCATACATATTGTGTAGCTATTTTGTTTTTTGTTTTTCTTCTCTGCAGGTATGAGACTCTGCTCCTGGAGCCAGATCCTGTACCAGTATATGCTCTCAAACTGCTTGTGTCCCTCACGGAGCACAGCTCACCCATCAGCAGGTAACCAGCTACACTCTTCATACACGCACATTTTATGGGAGTTTATGTTCTTAAAGAACCGTATACTAAGAATTTTCACAGCAGAAGTTTTGGACAAATACACTCCTAATAGTATCAGCGATACCAGGCACAAGATTGTCTTGAGGCATTTCTTTCTTATGTGTTTCTGTACTCAACCTTATTAGATTATTGATCCTGAGATTTTAAAAGTAGGTCATGCTGAGGAGTAATGAACTTCAGAGATATGACACACACTTTTTTTCACTGCATCCACAGAATCAGCTTTTTGCTACAATAATATAAATATAATAACCTTGACTGTATATATTTATAAAGTATAGAAATCTATAATAAGGTCTTTTGTTAATATGATTGAAAGCTTTAAATCTGCCTCCCTTGTGGATCTTAGCTTTGCTTGGAACTGTAGATCACATATATGATGGCTGATGCCCATCCTCCTCTAATTTCCAAAAATTTTCACCTGTTTTTGCTTTCATTTCCTGTCCTGTTCTTACCACTTTTCCTCTGTGGGCTGTTACGAGTTGTTACCCCCCCCCCCCCCCACACACACACACACACTGCAAAGAGCTATTTCCACTCACATAGTGAAATTAAATTGCGTTTGCCAGCACTTGATAAAGTCCTTAAAAATGCGATGGGATTGCAATTGAGGGACATTAGCCGGGTTCCGTGCTAATCATTGGCGTTCTGTTATTATTGGTTTTGATAGTAGTTCAAACTTTCCCAATTATCAAGAAACTTTGGCCACTTTTAGCTTTGTGCAGATTAAATGTTGCTGTTAAGAGAGTTGTTAAATGGCTTCTATAAAGTGTTCATTTTTATCAGTATTAAGAATTTATGTCTAGAGTACATCAAGCTTTTAATGAAACTAGTATTTAAGCAGTATGATTAGTTCAAACTCCTAATGGTCTCTTTCTCAGCGAAAAGGAGGAAATGTGTCTCAATGATGGTCTGATTGACTAAAATTAAATTGACTATTTACTCCTTTTTGAACAGTTCAAAAAGTTTGTCACTGAAGGACATATCAGAAATTGCTCAAATTGAGCTTTCCAAAGACTGGAAATGTCATGGAAATAAGATCTTAACCCTATAAGCGCCAAAGTCGCAAATTCAATATCTATTATTTCCTGAATATTTTTGTACTTCAAGAGGCAACTGTTACTTTGATTTACAACTTATGTGTTTCTATTAAATTAATAGTCTCCTGTTTTGTTGGCTTCATTTCATAGGTGAGGTAAAGGAGATATGAAAAAATGCAATAATCAATTCAAGGATGTGTTCAAATGTTGTTTCCGATTCTGACTTGAAGGGGAATATTGCTTTTGAAATGACATAAACATGCGATCATGCCAAACATTTTTCTAATTGACAGTAGATTTCTATCTTTAAGCCCTTTCAAGCCACAAGCTTTTGAAATCTTGAAGTCAAAATATAGCATCTTTTTCAAAAAACCCTGGCGCCTTAAGGGTTAAAAAGTCATAGAAATGTATGTAGTGAATATATATATATATATATATATATTATATATATATATATATAATATATATATATATATATATATATATATATAATATATATTCTCTACAGAGAGTGATTGCATACATGACTTGATGAAGTCTAGTAGGTTAGACTAGTGCACATTCGCATTTAGAGTGAATTTTTTTTTTCACTGCATGATTCAGTCTTTTAAAATGCATTACAGAATTCAAGATATCGGGGCTTTGTATTATTTCATATAGTTAATATCACACGAAGAATGCAATTTTTCCGTCCAAAAACCAGCATGATTACAAAGGTGATATTGAATGTATACAACAGTTCAATAAACAAGAAGTTTATATTAAGAGACTTACTTTTTAGACACCATGTTTCCTGTTTTTGCTCCATTTTGATAACAAAAATAATTCCAAACAAAGCCACAGCACTGGTTGCGTATCTGAGCAACATCACAGCATTTCGTTCCTTAATGAATCAACGTTTATTTAACTCTGTTCATTCGCAATGACTCACTTATTAACAGTGACTTGTTTCCACATACTGGTGGTTTTAAATTTCACATTTAAAGTATAATTTCAAATTATTATAATTTTTTTTTTACATAATTTCAAATAGCAGTATTCAACGTTTTATGTTTATATTAATAAAAACTATATATGCACGTTTAACTGCAAGTTAAATACATTCATGTATTGCATTGATCAGTGTGTAAATGCATCTAAATGCCACTTCAGAAATTCAAAGATGAATTTTGTTGATACTGATTTCATGTGCTCGATAACAACCCAAGTGTCTTTTTTATCCTAAAAAAAAAAAAAAAATTATAATAATAAAAAAAAAAAAAAAAAATGGCTTAGTTGTAAAAAGGACCAAAAGGTAAAAATCTATTTAAACATATTGGAAAAATTAGTTTCTATCTCTGCTGTGAACTGACCACCACACAGAACATGAAGAATATCAAAGTCAGCTGTCCACGGTAGTCCTTAAGATCAGCACAATAACTTAGCAAAATATTGTCTAATTATCGTAATCGATAAAATCCTAGAAAATATTGAGCTATAATTTTTTGTCAATATCACACACCCCCAGCTGCCAGCCGTCTCGAGCATTTGCTGAATGTAAAAATTTAAGGGGGGGGTGAAATGCTCGTTTTCACTCAATATACTGTTAATCTTGAGTACCTATAGAGTAGTACTGCATCCTTCATAACTCCAAAAAGTCTTTATTTTTTTATATTTATAAGAGAAAATAGTCTGTACCGATTTTTCCCGGAAAACACGAGCGCCTAGAGGCGTGACGTGTGGGCGGAGCTAAAGAATCACGAGCGCCAGTAGGCTTTTAGGTTGCTGTGACAGATCCAGAGGCTGAAATTTAACAAGAGCAGCATCAGCAAAGGCGGTATGCTATGTGGTATGTACTGAAACTGTATATATTTGCTTAGTGGTTTTGGAAAATGACTAAGTTCCACTTTATGTCGTCTTTTTTTTTTTTTTTAAGCTGTACATGTGGAACGTGCAGTTTGATGACAACATCGCATGTTGTTTACTTGATGTGCTTACGCGCCGATAGCTAAGTTAACAACACAGAGATATTTGAAGCAGTTTTACTCACCGCATGTGGTTCCAACACACGATCGTGACCCTTTTTAGTTGGGACTGCATTATCCTTAAAAATAAGCGATTTGCAATCCGAAATGCAGGGAACAAAAAAAACACTTGCACAACTCCGTTGATGCTCTGTAAAATAAACTCCATCCACTGGTCCCTTAATGCTGTTTCTCTTTTGGTAATCTGTGCAGGGTGTCTTGCCCTGGCAACCAAAAACACACTTCTTTTGTGACTTTTCGCGACGCTCTCGCTCTGATCAGGCTGTGCTCAGCCTCACAGTGCTCTGCTATACAGGAGCACGTGCTCTTCCGGGAGAAGTGCCCCTCAGGACCCATATAAGGAAATTCCGCTCCATCTAACGTCACAAAGAGCCATACTCGGAAAAAAAATTTCCGAAACTTGTGACAAACGGAAGAGGTTTTTTTGGAACAAAAATACTCCTTCAAACGTACAACTTAATTTTTGAAACTTTATCCATGTTTAGCATGGGAATCCAACTCTTTAACAGTGTAAAAAACTCTGTATGCATGAAATAGCATTTCACCAACCCCCCCTTTAACACTGCATACACCATCCTAATCCTTGCCAAAGAGGAGCTCTCTTTCTGTGTTTAACCAAAGAAATCTGCCAGTGTTCTTTTCATTTTCTCTTTCTTCAGCCCTTCAGCAGAAAGCAGTGACTGGGTGACTGACAACTAATATTAACCAGTCTAAAATCTACAATAAAGTTAAGAATGTAAAGATGAAATCTGTTAATATATAATGTGTTGTTGTGATACTCATTCATTTTTGGTGGGTGCTTCTAAATTTTGACTGGTGCTACACCAGTGCTACCAAGTAAAAAAAGTTAATTTCGAGCCCTCTGTCAATCGGTTAAAATATTTATTGGTGATTTGTTTTTTGATTGGATTGAGTTAAATCATGTTTAGTTAAATCATGACAGCTTAATCACATTTTTTTATCTGTTCTAAATATACCATTAATACTACCCCCATTACTTCTCTTTCTTTGCACTGAGCAATATACATACACAAGCCTGCTACATTATTTGCAGGATGCAAAATTTTACATTTATTATTTATTATTTTATATTTTGCCTCTCTGTGTCCACATACTGTATTTTGATGTAGCCAAATTCTCATTAAAACAGTTTTCGTTGTATTTATATTTTACTGTTTCTGGTGTCAGACAACCAAATTAATATGAAATAATGAACTGAAACATGACCCATAAGAATAATCTGCACAAAAATCCTGATTTGTAAATCGAGCTGTCGTCTGATGAAATCAACATACACATAAGATAAAGACAATAGCTGCTGCTGTGATTTCGGCTGTACTTACATGTAGAAATTTGAGAAGCAACATAATATCTGGTTTAACTAATAATTAATGGTTGTATGATTCTGAAACATATTAATATAACAACTGAATGACACCACTTATCAACATAACAGTCCGTCGATTATCAACTGCTCACAAGGCTGTAGGAGCCTAGGACATTTCTATTTTAAAAAATGAGCATGAGCATTAATAGCATATAAAAAAAAAGTTTACAAAATTAATTGAGATTAGAACCGATTAATTCAGCCATGAATATTAGTCTTAAAAGCATAATGCGCTAAACAGAATATCATTCTTAAAACACCGTACGCACTAAAAGATATTGTGAACGGCCTGAATGACGGCACTTATGTGACATTACATTTTAACGTCTGTATTTATAACATTAACCTATTACATATTTTTATTTAAAAAAATGAGCATGTCCACATGCTCGGGAAGATGGGAGGGCAATCTGTTCACAGTCCCTGCCGCAAAGAAACACAGATGGCACAGATGTCCGCGGGATCACACACAGTAAGCCTTTGCTAATTTTACCAGTCGGGGGTATTTGTGGTCGTTGGTTTTCCACCAGTCCATGTGGTCGATGTGGATGGGTGGGCACGTGTCCTGGGAGTACTGATTTAATTCGGATGTGTTTGTGATCTCTGCATTATAGTCCTCACCAAACAAGACCCACGATTGCAGATGCAGACAGCGAATCACTTCTTCTGGCGTTGTCCCCCTTCCCCCGCTGGCCTGTACTCTCACTGCACTTTCCGGGTCGGTGTTCTGTCGATCTCTGCTACCCTGTCAGATTTTGCTAACTCCCATTTAAAAAAGTAGGTAGTACTTATATGGGTCCGCAAATTTTCGGGATTTACAAATCCTTGGGAACTTTTGGGATAACGTGCACGACCTTGCAAAAAATATATAACACTGTGCAAGCTGTTTTGGATATTATGTAAATCTTATTCATATTGTTTTAAATATATCTTAAAAATGTATTGTGCCTTTAACCCTCTGAGGTCTAAGCGTATTTTTGGGGGCCTGGAGAAGTTTTGTCATGCCCTGACCTTTGTGCTTTTTTTGTATTACACATCTAAATGGCTGAAGTCTAATATCACTGTAATCAGCACAAACTGAGCTATAATAATGACTGTGAGGCAGCATGGTATGTACATGATTTGTGTTTTTTGAGAAAAAAGAAAATGTTATGTGTGGTTAGTGAAAAACTAAAAATGTTAAATCACTTGAATAAGAAAATAAAAACACATACAGAACATTGGTTTCCCGGGACTTTTGAGAACTGGAGCTTGTAGCCTAGAATTTTTGTTTCTAAATTATGTGAACATCATCTTGTTTACTCACAGAAAACAATATATTAATTTAAATTTTCCAAGACCCTTTTTGCTGGTAAAAGTCATATGCGAGAAGGCGTTAACTATCATGAATATCATTGTGATTTACACCTGAGAAACAAAGGCCCGCATAATGAGCGCATAATGAGCCATTCAGTCAGCTGTTTGTCTGAGAGGGAGGAGTTACAAGAAAGAATGTGAGGACAAAATAAATGTATATAATTTTATGTTTTTAGTTTATTTAGAATATATTTAATTATCCCACAACATAATTTAATATTCACTTGCGAGTTGAGATAAACAGTTTTATTGGGAACAATCAAAGCTGATTTTCAAAACTGAATTATATGCATCATTACTCCAGTCAAACAATTCTTCAGAAATCCTTTTAACAATCTGATTTTCTACAAAAAACATGTATTGTTATTATTATTATTATTATTTTTATTTTTTTTTACTTATTATTATTATTATTAATGTTGAAAAGAACGGAGAATATTTTTTCAGGTTTTTTGGGGGGATAAATTGAAAGGACAGCATTGTTTGTTACATTTCTTACATTTACATTTATTTGTTACATTTCTTACAATTACATTTATTTGTTACATTTATATTATTTTTTAATTTATTATATATTATCAAGCTTTTGTATGGTATAGTATAGTGTATATTGTTATTGAAACTTTCCACTTGATTATACGATTTAGTCAGGAATTATAGTTTGGAAAAAGTCTAACTAGATAAAATTTACACATTATGTGAAAACTAGTACAAGTATATAAATAAATAAAAAGAGACTTACTCATGTTTATGAACTCTGCTGAATAAAGTTGCTTCATTCTTTTTTCTGAGGAATCCAAATCTCAAATCCTGAGTTAATCCACATCACATCTTTTTCGGGGTGAAATATGTCGTATTCCTCTCATCGTGAAGCAAACAGTAAAATAAAAAAAAAAAAAAACTTGAACGGTCTCGCTGCTTTGTTTTCTGTTGTGTGGTCGTATTCAAGCCGCACGCTTCAGTGAAACATTATAATCTGAATAGCGCGTTCAGCACGGGGGCATTAGAAGATAATGAAGGGAGACGTGAAAAATGGACATAGTGTTTTTCATATGGATTACTTTATCACAGAATATTTGTTTTTGGCAGCACTTGTTTAGTTTCAAAGTAGACATGTCAAGCTTTCTATAGATATATCTCTCATGTCTCTTCGTTCAATTTAATGACGTGTTTGTAAATGAAGATCACCGCAGACAAAGGCAAATGCAGATAGCACACCTTGTTTGTTATCTTTATTTATAAATGCCACAACGTTTTGTTGTTATGTCTGTATACAAAAAAGTAGACCCTTTACAGATTCGATTGATGTATTGCTCTTATCTGTACGATCAAAACTGAAAGTGTAATTTAAGTTCTTTTCGGAGGTTATCAGGAGAAAAAATGCCTCAACGTGTTATACGTGTGGAATCGACTCCAGAGGGTTAAATACAGATCAAATGGCTGCAAAATTATTATTATATATATTTTTATTATTATTATCATGTTCTGTGCTGATGAGGTGGTGTCTTTCACCAGTGGAGGTGTCTTTGCTTGTGCTGCTGTGAAGGGTTGAAACTCTACCTTTCAGTGGGATATTGAACAGGACGTGTGGTGTGTGGGAGCTGTCTGTGGTCCATGGTGTTCAGGCATGTGGAAGTTGTCACAATTTGTTTGTATGTGTGACTGGCTATTATTCTTTCAGCACTGTTTATGTGGGTGGCTCAGGACTGAAAAGGATGTGTGGGCATAGCAGTTGCTTCTGGCTACAAACACTGGCCCATGACAACATTGTACATCCACTGAATGGACGAGACACAGATGGATGGGTGGATGGTTTCTGTGTCTGGAATCTATGTAATAGATCTATTTGTTAGTACTCCAGAAACAACGAAAATCTCAAGAGTTGAACCATGGGAAATCACACCCTACGACGACTGTTATAGTTGCTCGGGCCCAGAAGTGCCGATGGCGCCAGTAAATGTCATGGCTGTGCATGCCATTTTGAGAGAGTGAGGGGGAATCAAGGACCACATGTAGCACCTCTCCCTTACTTACTGATTGAGGATCAGATGCAAAGGTTGCCTGCAAGTGTAAAGATTATGTGCATACATTCTCTTATTAGATGATTTAGTGTCTTTGGCTGACATTTACCTTTGGAGATGCCAATCTCGGCACTCCCCCTTTCCATGAAAATGCTGCTTAGAACCATTAAAATGATTCTTAGTTGCCGTCAAAAAATGTATGCATTCATTGATTTGCTTTAAGAATTTAAGCCGATGTTTTCAATCAGAAGTTTTTTTTTTTTTTTTTTTTGGAATGTGATATCATGGCTTTAGGCATTTTCATGCTAGTTGTCATGTTATTTACAGTTATTTTGATTGTTTTTTTTTTCTCAAAAGAGATGACATGCATTTTTTTTCCAAATGCCCATTATGTATGGATAGATTTTTGTCCTTTGTTTTAGAGCCCAACCAATATATCATATTGTTCATTATTATCGGCCGATATGAACCTGTCGCCGATATATCGTTATATATGGTCATGGCCAAAAATATCTGCACCCTTGGTAAATATGATCAAAGAAGGCTGTGAAAATTAATCTTCATTGTTAATCCTTTTGATCTTTTATAAAAAAAAAAAAAATACATAAATCTTATTAAAAAATATATATATATCAAATTAAAGTTAAATAGTGTAAATTACATCGCTAATGTCATATAAAGCACATTGCAACGCAGTGTTACAAATAATAAATAACAGATTGGATATTTAAATAATAGCAGTTAAATGTATAATAAAAACTAAGCTGAAAATTTTATATATATATATATATATATATATATATATATATATATATATATATATATATATATATATATATATACTGTATTCTAAAAATAGTACCAGTTAAAAGTTTGGACAAAGAATATCGGACAATATATCAGTATCAGCCTTTTTTTTTTTTTTTTTTTTTTTATAATATCAGTATCATATTCGGCTCCATAAAAATTGTTCAAGCTCTGATTGTTTTATCTCAGACTTTTAATGTTTTTATATATATAAATGCCTCATAAACTAAATAATAGTGAAAATAATGAACTCTTTGAACATTTGTGTCAAAATAAATTATTTAATTAATTTAAAAAAAAGCTGCCCCTCATCTGTAACACCATTTCCTACAATCAACATTCTGTAAGTGTAGGCCTACTTGTATACTGTGGAGACAAAAGTGTAAAAGGTGTATAGTGAAAAACATGCTTAAGATGCATTTTTGTATTATGCAAAAAGGTATTAATTTTTTTATTTGTCTTTAAATTATACGTACAATTTTAACTTATGTAATTTACCTTAGCAAGAGTTATTTCAGTTTGATATTTTATTAAAAAAATGTTCAGAATGTCATTTCCATCACCATCTTTATTCAGTATGCTGTCAAACACAATATGTATCATTTGAAATGTAGTGGACAAAGAATGTTCATGACCTGACAAAATATTAGACAAAACTGACAATTTTCCTGTGGTAGTCTGCATGCTGGTCAACTGTTGGACATAGTCAGCAGGCAAATTACATAAAAGAGTGTGAAGTGTTGTGTTGTTTGTTTATTTATTTATTAATTTATTTATTTATATTTTTATCTATTTATTTTAATTATTCCTTCAGATTTTGGGGTCAAAAATTATCCAGATATGTTTTTGACAGATTGCATGACATTCACCCACAGTTTTGAAACACAGTCCATTATGTGGCCCACGATCACTTTATCCCAGTGGTGAAAAACTGTGCCTCTGGACACCTGCTACTTTGCCTGAGGACTGTGCAAGTGGGCTAATAACCGGGTTGGTCTGAAAGCCGTGTAAGTGAAAAGTTCAATATTTTTTCACCCACCCAGTTGACCCCATTTACCTCTGCAAACGCTCGTCATTCAGAAAGATGGATGAGTGGTCCTAGTCACTGGGCTGCTTGCTTATTAAAGACCTAATGGAGTACATACCAGACACGAGTAAGCCTTCAGTGAGAAAAGGCCACCATCTGTCTGTCTCTCTCTCTCTCTCTCTCTCTCTCTCCTTCTCCTTCTCTCTCTCTCTCTCTCTCTCTCTCTCTCTCTCTCTCTCTCCTTCTCTCTCTCTCAGTTGTGTCATGATAAAATGGTCCTATTCATTATTCCTGCTTACTCCGTTGTACCCAGAGCATGTGTGCTTTGTATTGGTTCTTGTGTTTTGTTGGTAATTGTAGGGATAATGATGTTTGTTGGGAAGGAGGGCGCAGACAGATGAGAGATCATTGACTGTTCTGAATAAACAGACTGCAGAAAGGGCACACTTGAGCGTACTGATTGCTCGATGTGCGTCACTGTCAATGGACTCTTTGTACCGTGAGTGACTGTATATTCATGATGCTATTGTGAATTAATTAATGTTGTTTACGGCAGGTAATCTGTTACAGGTATATTGAATAGTTTAAATTTATGGTCTCGGATCCGAGGCTGAATGGTTTATGCACACTGATAAACACATTAAGTTCTGAATGCTCATGTGAAAGCTTTTCTAGCTCAGCTTTTGTATTTACTTTATTATAAATCAGTAATAATAATAAAAAAAATTACAATTCCAAAGAATATTTTAATAGCACATGAATTGGTTTGGCAAATTTAGTTTTTTACAGGAAATTGCTATATAAATTGATATTCATTTCAAGATTTGATCAATTAGCCATATTCATAAATTTTATTATTTAATAATATTATAATATTATTTAATAATAATAAAAAATAATGTACCTAACTTTTAGGAGTACACATGTTTTTTTTGTTTTTTTTTTTGTTTAGTTTTTTTTTTTTTATTCAGGAAGGGGCCATTCACATAGAATGTGTTTTTGTGTTCCAATGCACTACTTTTCTGTTGCTTTCTATCTAAAGCGCTAGACTGATATGTATGACCCATTGCCAATTGTGTCTCACATCTTTTAGAGCATCTCGCACAAGCTCTGTGTTTTTTAGATGCTGTGTCAAGTTAAAGGAATTTCAACTTTTACATGCAGCACTTCTCATCAATGTCAGTTCCAAAACAGTGGACCAGTCAAAAGACCCCAGAGGTACATGTTGTAGTTACTGTAACTAGTTACCTTGGCGACCTGGCAGAGGAGGCATTCTGCACTGCCCATTTGTCTGGCAAACAAACCAGACCCGGAGAGTGGATTAACATCACTGGACATGAACTTGAATGGTGTGTATTGATGTCCTTCTGATTCATTTTTTGTGTACCAGTCAAGGATGCTGATCGGTTCATGTGCTGCTTTAACGGAGGAGAAATTGCGATCTGTCACAACATATTAAGAGCAGCCGAAATGGTATTTATTTGCATTTCTTAAAAAATGAATACATTTTAAAGTTGACACTGGTTCAATACTATAGAACCCATTATAATCAGTGATGCTGTCTAAACTTGATGCGGTGTGACCTAGCGGCAACATCCCGCTCTCTCTTGTGAAGCCGACAAGGAAGTGACTTAAACTGTAATTTGTCAACAAGCCCCTGACAGTAAACTGCTGCCTTTTTCTATCTATGACGAACTGACACAAAATTCAAATGATTTGCAACGGTCGCTTTTCCGCGTCCAGTGTAGACAAACTTTAGCTGTTGTGTCGCAACAACTGTCTCATCCGGTGTATACACCGTGTGATACTTTGTTTCATGGTTTGTCAGAAATAGCAACAATAACTAAAGGGGGCAGGTCTTTGCGAAGAGTCAATTGATCAAAAGTGACAATAAAAAATAAAGACTTACTCTGGCATTCCTGTCATTATGGGGACTTCCCATTATGGGACGTAATGGTTTTTATACAGTAAAAACTGTATTTTCTATCCCCTTTCCCCTCTACCTACACCTCATACTTCAGCATTTTTAGATTGTCAAAAAATATATACCTATATATATATGTATATGTATATGTATATATATATATATATATATATATATATATATATATATATATATATATATATATATATATATATATATATATATATAATTTCACGGGCACCTTTTTAGTACCTTCTCCTAAAAAAACAATGGCTATAATTGAAAATAACAAATATTTTTCAATTCAAGTTTATTTGTATAGCGCTTTTTACGATACAAATCATTACAAAACAACTTTACAGAAAGTTGCGTTTCTACAATATTTAGTAGTAGCTTCTAAGTGATGACTGTCAGTTTGTGTGCATATGACATGATTTTTCTGAAAATTTAATACAAGACGTAGTCAGCCAGACAATGAACATTATTAACAGCAATTATTATATGATGCAATCACACTTGTAGCAATATTTGTTAGTTCTGTTTGTTGATTCATGGTTAGCATCATCTGGGGTTCTCTGAGGTGTCGGCATCTTTTCTCAGGTGTTCTGGATCCAGACTGGAGCTTGTGTATATCCTAGTTACCACAGGATGTAAATCCCGTGGCAAAACAGTGAAACAAATAGAGACACCATTGGCATAGCTGCTGTTCCAACAAAGTAAAATTAATTAGTTTAACCCAAGCTAAAGAATAAGAATGCACATTCAATCAGATGCAACTGCAGTCACAATTTAAGAGATGCATTATTCGAATGTTTGGCGAAAAAGATGCGTTTTTAATCTAGATTTAAACAGAGAGAGTGTGTCTGAACCCCAAACATTATCAGGAAGTCTATTCCAGAGTTTGGGAGCCAAATGTGAAAAAGCTCTACCTCCTTTAGTGGACTTTGCTATCCTAGGAACTACCGAAAGTTCAGCGTTTTGAGACCTTAGGGTGCGTGATGGATTGTAATGTGGTATAAGGCTAGTTAGGTACACAGGAGCTAAACCATTTAGGGCCTTTTGGGTAAGTAATGATAATTTGTAACTGATACAGAACTTAATAGGTAGCCAGTGCAGAGACTGTAAAATAATTGGGATAATATGATCATATTTTCTTGACTTGGTAAGGACTCTAGCTGCTGCATTTTGGACTACCTGTAGCTTGGTTATTGAAGATGCAGGACAACCACCTAAAAGTGCATTACAATAGTCCAGTCTAGAGGTCATTACTGCATGAACTAGCTTTTCTGCATCAGAAACAGGTAACATGTTTTTTAGCTTGGTGATGTTTCTAAGATGGAAGAATGCAGTTTTTGTAACATGGGAAATATGATTTTCAAAAGACAAGTTGCTGTCTAATATAACACCCAGATTTTTGAATTGCAAATTGTAATCTACAAGATTCTGTGTACAGTTTTTTTGGTCCAGTAATTAATATCTCTGTCTTATCTGAATTTAATAGGAGAAAATTATTGGTCATCCATTCTTTTACATTTTTAACACACTCTGTTAGCTTAGATAATTTGGAAGTTTAATCTGGTCTCGTTGAGATATATAGCTGAGTATCATCAGCATAAGAGTGGAAACTAATCCCGTATTTTCTAATAATATCACCAAGGGGCAACATGTATATTGAAAAAAGAAGGGGACCTAGGACGGATCCTTGTGGCACTCCATATTTTACTGGTGATAAATGCGATGACTCCCCATTTAAATAAACAAAATGGTAGCGATCAGACAGGTAGGATCTAAACCATCTTAGAGCCTGCTCTTGAATACCTGTATAATTTTGCAATCTATGAGTATGTCATGATCTATGGTGTCAAATACAGCACTAAGATAAAGTAAAACTAGCAATGAGATGCAGCCTTGATCTGACGCAAGAAGCCGGTCATTTGTAATTTTAACAAGTGCAGTTTCTGTGCTATGGTGGGGCCTTACTATTCATTATTATTAAACGTTGATGGAATATTTGAATCAGGTGGCGTCTGGTTATTTGTTAATTTAGCCACTGTGCTAAATAAAAACCTTGGATTGTTTCGGTTATTTTCAATGAGTTTGTGGATATGCTCCGCCCTGGTGTTTTTTTTAGAGCCCATCTATAGCTGGACATACTGTTTTTCCATGCAATTCAAAAAAATTCCAAGTTAGTTTTTCTCCATTTGTGTTCAAGACTATGCGTTCCTTTCTTGAGAGAGTGAGTATTACTGTTATACCATGGCACAGTACGCTTTTCTTTAACCTTGATGGGGGCAGCAGCTTCCAATGTATTAGAGAAAATAGTGCCCATGTTGTCAGTCATTTCGTCTAGTTCATGTGTATTTTTGGGTACAAATAGCAGTTGAGATACATCAAGCAGGTTATTTGAGAATCTGTCTTTGGTGGCTGGAACAATAGTTCGTCCCAGACGGTAATTCTGAGCCATATAGTTAATATCAGTGATACTCAGCATGCACGATACAACGAAATTATCTGTAACATCATCACTTTGATGTACGATATCTATATCAGTAAGATCAATTCCATGCGATATAATTAAATCTAGTGTTTTATTAAAATGATGAGTGGGCCCGGTGACATTCTGCTTGACTCCAAAAGAGTTTATTAGGTCAGTAAACACAAGTCCTAATGCATCATTTGTATTATCATGAATATTAAAATCTCCCATGATTAGCACCTTATCAACTGTAGCCAGAAGGTCTGAGAGGAAATCTGCAAATTCATTCAAGAATTCCGTATACGGCCATGGTGGTCTATACACAGTAGCCAGAGCAAGAGATACATTCGATTTCTTTTGCATATCTGACAGTGTAACATTAAGCAAAAGTATTTCAAATGAGTTAAACCTGTATTCTGTTTTCTGGGTAACATTGAGAATATCACTATATATTGTTGCAACACCTCTGCCACGACCAGTCTGACGGGGCTCATGCTTATAACAGTAGTTTGGTGGAGTAGACTCATTTAGACCAATATAATCATTTAGTTTTAGCCAGGTTTCAGTCAAGCAGAGTATATCAAAACTATTATCTGTTATCATTTCATTTACAATAACTGCTTTGGGTGTGAGTGATCTAATATTTATGAGCCCAAACATGTTGTTTTTGTTCATTTACTTTAGATTTTTCTGGTTTAATCACGATAAGATTTTCTCTAGATCCTACATTCAATTTATATTTTGACCTCACTATTCATGGAACAGACAGTCTTAATAGATTGGACATCGCAAGAACTTCTATCATTTGAGCGTGTAGAACAAAAATCATCATAATAGTTATTTGAGAACTGGCTTACTAGTCATATGGAGTGAAGTGTCCTGGAGATTTTTGAAGGTAGATCAACTACATCTAGCTAATAATAGCTAGTTCTCTCTGTAGCTGCTTATTATGGACAAGTGTGAAGATGGCAGTGTTTACCAACTGATGGGAAACATCAGTAACTAGTCTCGGCAATAGCAGCCATATTCATTCTTGTAACTTGATTAACCTATGGTCAGTGATAGACAGTAGCCTCGCTACAAGCAGTGATGCTAGTAGTTTAACTACATTTCTCAGTAGCATTGTAGTAGCGTTGCTGTTTGTTTATTTATTTATTTATTTATTTTACAGTAAATTTCTGGCAACCACAGCTTTTCCGGGCATCATAATCATGTTTAAAATGTGAGCCTAGTAGAGCTTCTCTCTTGACTGAATGTTTGAGCATTATAATCTAATAATCTTATTCTGTGATTCCCAAAAATGCTGTCTAGGTAGGCAGCTCACTAGGTTTGTACACACAGGCCCTCTGTTTCTCACTCTTGATACATTGTTGTGTTTTCCATCTGACTTTTTCCCTCCATCAATCTTTCACTCTTCCATCCTTTCATCAGCATTATTTCTCTTTCTTTTTCACTCGTCACTGGATTAGTCAAAGGTCATTTTCCCAGCTGACTGATCTTGGCACGATGGAGCGTTCACACCTCAGCGGTCTTTTTCAGTGCCAAAACCCAAATGCACGCACAAGTGTCGCACTAATGAAGATGAAACGTGGGTCTAGTGCCATGAAGTAAATGTGTGTGTCACAAGCTAAATGTGTATTTGTGTGTGTTTCCCCCAACAGGCTTGTTAGAGAGAGCCGTCTCCTGCCTGCTGTCTTTCAAGTCATAGAGGTAAGTGTGCTTCTGAATCTTCTGGTTTCCTCACTGTCTGTTTGCTTGATTCATTTATTTGCTTGGGGTTTCTACTCTGACTTCGATAAATAATGGAATTACCAGAAAATTATAAGCTTTATGAAAATCAGAAAACATTACGTTGGAGACATTAGCCATGTTGCAGAAATGCATCAAAGTATTTAAGACAAAGGAATAGATTGGTGGAATTATATCAGTCCTAGATGGACCATAACTGTTTTGGTCATTTTAAAGACATAATTCACTCAAAATGAACTTGGTCATTTACTGACTCTAAACCTTTACACTGTAAATGTATTTTTTTTTTTTTACTTATTTGGAAGCATCTTCTCGCAGTTCTTTTTAATTTTTTTGTAACTAGTGTGCTGCAGTCCAAGCCTTTTAAAACCATAGGATAAGTTTTTGTAAGAAATAGAAGATAATGAAATATTAATAAATATATATTCACTGCATAAATTAATGTTTAAAGCAGTTAATTAAATTTAACAATAAAAGTTCTAATACATTTCCTTTTCAAACCGACAAATAAAACTGCCAATCAAAAGTTTTGAAACACTTTACTGTGACTTTTAATTTAATGTATTCTTGTGGTACTGACCCCAAAGGTTTGAAGTGTATTTGAAATGTTTATTTAATTCTGATTCAAAATGTTAGTTAAATGTAACAATAATCAAATATATAGAGTATTATTTGCACACGAGGAGGAAATGTACATTCAGCTTACACTATGCATTGACACACACAGTGGCTGTCAGCAAAGCAAATGTTAAAAGGAGATTTTAGTCCACATACTTTTTTAACCATCATTACATGAAATACAACTGCATAAAAGCATCAGCGAGTGATGTGAAATGAGATGTCTTTGACTTTACTAAATAAATAAATAATAATAATAATCGTAAATTTCAAGTTTGAAACATGATGACAGAGATTTCCAGGGTTCTTACGCAGCTTGGAGAAGAATGGAATTTGATTTAAGCAATTTTCATGTCTGGAAAAGTTTGGAAAAAAGAAAGCAGATTATGGAAAAATATTAGTGTAATAATAAAAACTTCCTAATCATCCGGAAGGAGGAGGCGGGAACCGGCGGACAATCCAATAACATTTTAATAATTCAAAATAAACACAAAACAGCGCATAAATAAAAACCAAAAGAATAAAATATGGCCCAGGCCTGGTCCTCTCTCGTCCTTCACTCGTCCGTCGCTCCAGTTTTATATCCTTCCATCTCCTCTGTGGGACTCAAGACCGGTGGTGGGGCGCAGGTGTCGCGGATTTCCCAATCACTCTACCGGCCTCGCTCGTTCCCACATCTCTCGGCCCCGCCCCACTCGTCACAATTAGCATTTCCATATTTCTGCCCCTATTTAGTTTTCTATAATAGGAAATGATACATGTAATGAAAATAAATGTGTCATACAAAAATTTGTATGTTTTTTAGGCATCTTTGCAAAAAAGTTATATATAGTTACAGTCTTTTCATAGACCATTGAACTTGTCAAATAAAACAATGCACACAGCTGAATTGTGCCATCAGCCTATTTCTTGTCATGGTTAATCTGCCGCCACAGAGGATGCGTTAAATTAGACATTTGGCCTTGATATTACAGGTACTACTCTAAGGAAAGCCTAATTTTTAGCAAATACATCTCTATTAATCCATGTGCATCCAAGCTCTCATTTTCTTCAAAGTAAAATGGCATTAATGCACAAAGGAAATGTTCTAGTATGTTAAACTAGAAAATGTAATCCGTAATCATGCAAAAAAAAAAAAAAAATCCCTTTCTTGTGTACATGCAAAAGTCTGTATACAAGAAAACCTATGAAGATTCAGAATCAGAAAGAGCTTTATTGCCAAGTATGTTTGCGCATACAAGGAATTTGTTTTAGTGACATAAGCTTCCAGTACACAGAGACACCAACACACAGACAAAAAAAAAAAAAAAAAAAAAAAAAAAAGAAAGGTAGTCAAATAAATAAGTGTATAAACAATTGTGCTATAAATGATAATGGAATAGGATTGAAAAAGATGCAGGGATGTACTAGGATGGAGGGGTAACAAATAAATATAAGGATGTTGCACTTTTGTTTGCATAAGCATAAGTGGGGAACATTTAACTGTTCATGAGGTAGATTGCCTGGGGGAAGAAACTGTTTTTGTGCCTTGCTGTTCTGGTATTTGCGGCTCTGAGACGCCGGCCAGATGGCAAATGTTCAAAGATGGGGTGACTTGGATGTGAGGGATCCAGAGTGATTTTATGAGCCCTTTTCCTCACTCTGGATGTATACAGTTCTTGAAGGGTGGGCAGGGGAGCACCAATAATCCTTTCAGCAGTCCGAACAGTTTTCTGTAGTCTTCTGATGTCTGATTTTGTTGCTGAGCCAAACCAGACAGTTATAGAAGTACACAGTACAGACTCAATGACGGCTGAGTAGAACTGTTTCAGCAGCTCCTGTGGCAAGTTAAACTTCCTCAGCTGGCGAAGGAAATACAACCTTTGTTGGGCCTTTTTTACAATGGAGTCAATGTGATTGTCCCACTTCAGGTCCTGAGAGATGGTGGTTCCCAGGAATCTGAATGACTCCACTGCAGTCACAGGGCTGTTCATGATGGTGAGTGGGGAAAGTGCAGGTGGGTTTCTCCTGAAGTCCACGATCATCTCCACTGTTTTGAGGGTGTTCAGCTCCAGGTTGTTAAGACTGCACCAGACAGCCATATATCCATTGAGTTATTATGTAAATGAGGCAGTGGGGGTCTGACCTATCAGAGTGCAATGTGTAATTGGGTTTGCAGAGTTAATGGAGTGTGGATTTGAGGCTTTTTCAACAGCATGTTACATTCTCATTATTGGACCCTGCATCGACTGTTAACAGTCAAAACACCCCACCTCCCCAAACTCACAAACACACATACATACTTATTTCCAGTAGGCCAATATAAATGGCAGAGCTGAGCAAAAAAATATGCTTTAGATTTAGATATTTTTTTTTTTCTTACAATTTTTGAAGCTTTCTGATAAATGGACATTGTTGAGCTGCCCAGCAGCAATCCAGAGCCGAAAGATTTTCAAGAAGTATCCCATGATTGATCCTTTGACGTTCCTATTACCTGAAGTGAAAAATTACCATTGCATTACAACCACTTTTCAAGGTTAATGTAAGCCATAGTCCCAGAGTGTCTCATGCACTATAATTTAATTTTCCACAGGATATACTTTCTCATGCCAAGCAAACCAAATAAAACTCAGTCTACTGTAAGTATTTGATTATAGGGCATTTTAAGTGCAAAACTTGTATGATGATATAATTTGATACAATTATAAGCCAAAAAGAGGACACAACATTTTAGATATACAGTATAAGGTCCCAATAGTTAAAATCCATATGAAATCAAAATTTACACAATTTTCTTTGTTCCTGCACATTGCTAGTCTAATCCACCCAGGGAAAAAAGGTCTTGGTAATTTTATTTTGCTCTGGAATGGTATTCCTTCTCTGATGATGTCAGTTTGATGGCTCCACTCCCCTTCAACCATTAGTTTGCTTCCAGCAAGAGATGGAGAGTTGTGCTAAAATAAACGTTTGAAATACATCACAATATTGAAGTCAGTGGCAACTTCCCTTTCAAACTTAAGCATTGGTTATTGCATTAACTATAATTAACTAACAATAAACAATGCTTTTGTTACAATTTTCATTATAGTTATTCATACAATAAATATGATTACTTAATAAAAATACAACTGTTCTTATGTTAGCTCATATCCTTTAAATATGAACTTTTTATTTTTATGTATTAGTAAATGTGGAAATATTAACAGATTAAGATATGCTATATTTTTCACTGTTAGTTTTTAACTAATCAAACTAATGTAAACAAATAGAGATTTATTGTAAAGTGTTACCAATATTATTATCATGTAAAGTTAAACATTATGCATGAAAACATGAATACAATATTACAACTGAAAGTCGAAATCAGTGGCACACACCATAATCTTTTCAGACTCCATATTCAGTATTCTCGCTCTTCAGCTTCTTTTCCCACAATGCTCTGCAGTGAGCTGATTGCAGTTCTGTTATCTTCATTTACCTGTTTTCTTTCACTTATGGCCTGTACTCACATTTGCTGCAGTTTTTCTGCAGTTGTGCCGATGTGGTGGTCTCATCTCAGACCTTTAACGTCCATCTGTGTTTGTCTTTCTCACAGCTAAAGCATTTTCTTTGGAAATTCCCCCAGCAGTAACAAGGCAGTTTAGCCCTATTTTATTTGGTCAACTGATATTGTCTTGCAAGAGATTCAATCAAGCAGCATGAGAAGATTATTCAGTTTTAATATCTGGAAAATTCATTTCAAAGCGTGCACATTTTCAAATGGATAAATTCATTAAATTTGAGATCCAGCTCAGCATATAATTTATGAACTATTTTGGAAGTATGTGCTGATATAAAATTCTGGCTATTATCGATTAAAAGGTCATTAGTTGTGCTCATTATGACAGATATTAGTAATTTTATTTCACATACCTAAAATCAGGTTTTGTGTGTGTGTGTGGTTTTTCTGGTTTGCTCTGTAGAGAATGTGTCTCTTTTATATATATATATGTATGTATGTATGTATGTATGTATGTATGTATGTATATATATATATATATATATATATATATATATATATATATATATATATATATATATATATATGTGTGAATATATATATATATATATATATATATATATAAATAAATATATATATATATAAATGTTTTTTTATGATATTAACTAGTTTTGAGATACGTATGAGATGTTTTCTTATGAATTGCGTGACGACTCGGCTGCCTCCCCCTAATTATCATCGGCACCCCATCCCTTAATCGCCGCCCTTCACCAGGCTCTCGAAAGGAGTGGGTGTGTGAGAGAGGAGGGGCGCTGGATGAGCCAGGGCTGGCGGCTTGTGATGGGGCACACCTGATGTTAATGGAGCCTCATCTCCGCCGATGTTTAAAAGCTCAATGCGCCTCTCCTCGAGAGACCGGTCTCTTCCCCGTGCATGCATGCTGATATTCTTCGAACGATAACAGCACCCATTAAACAGCCGTCGGGCCAGGATGCCGGGCTGTCTAGCCCCTTCAAACGCCGCAGCCAGCGAGAAGGATGCAGCCGCTGGAAGAAGCCCCCGCCCTTCGCGTCCTGGACCAAAGAGGGGAGCACGTGCAGCCGCTGGACTCCACCTCTTACCTGGACCCTTCCTTCCTGAGCACTTCCCCACCTACACGAACCCCGTAGCACGACAAAGACACTAGATTCCCTGTTTATTTTGGACACTCTGCCCCTTTTTACATTTATTTCCCTGTTTTGGTTTCTTTTCGGTTACTAAAAGCCTCTCCGGGGCCTGACGCCAACCCCCAATGTGTCTGTCGTTTGCTCCTCCCACCACAATAGTTACAACTAAAGATCAATGTTAGACAAGGTTTTCTTCTGAATGCCTGCATCTCCTTAAGGGTGCTTTCACACCTGCCACATTTAGTTCGGTTGAATCGTACCAGAGTTTGTTTCCCCGTAGCATGGTTGTTGGTGCCAGACGGGACGGTCTGAGTATTTCACAATCTGCTCAGTTACTGGGATTTTCATGCACAACCATTTCTAGGGTTTACAAAGAATGGTGTGAAAAGGGACAAATATCCAGCATGCGGCAGTCCTGTGGGTGAAAATGCCTTGGTGATGCTAGAGGTCAGAGGAGAATGAGCCGACTGATTCAAGCTGATAGAAGAGCAACTTTGACTGAAATAACCACTCATTACAAAAAAGGTATACAGCAAAGCATTTTTGAAGCCACAACACGCACAAACTTGAGACGGATGGGCTACAACAGCAGAAGACCCCACCGGGTACCACTCATCTCCACTACAAATAGGAAAAAGGTGGTGTAATGGTGTGGAGGATGTTTTCTTGGCACACTCTAGGCCCCTTAGTGCCAATTGGGCATCGTTTAAATGCCATGGCCAAGTTTGGAAACATTACTGTTTTTAATGTTTTTGAAAGAAGTTTCTTCTGCTCATCGGGCCTGCATTTATTTGATCATAAATTCAGAAAAAAATTGTAATATTGTGATATATTATTACAATTTAAAATAATTGTTTTTAAATGTATTATACTTTAAATGATAATTTATTTCTGTGATGCAAAGCTACATTTTTAGGATCATTATCACATGATCCTTTAGAAATCATTCTAATATAATGATTCATTATCAAAGTTGGAAACAGTTCTGCTGCTTAATATTTTTTCAGAACGTGATACTTTTTTTTAGGATACGTTGATGAATAAAAAAATAAATAAATAAAAAAGAAGCAGCTATGTTTTAAAAAATATAAATATTTTGTAATAACAATATACACTACTGGTCAGTAATTTGGGGTCAGTATTTTTTTTTCTTCTTTTTAAATAAAATCAATACTTTTATTCAGCAAGGATGTGTTAAATTGATAAAAAGTGATAGTAAAGAAAATATATTATTAGAATATATATTCTTATAATTGTTTTTTTTTATATATATAAATGCAGTTATTTTTAACCTTTTAACTGTTAGAACTGTTTCCAACACTCATAATAAATCAGAATATTAGAATTATTTCTAAATGAGGATGTGATAGACTGGATGTTACATATGACACTGAAGGCTGGAGTAGTAATGCTGAAAATTCAGCTTTGCATCACAGGAATACATTTTTTTTTAAAGTATATTCAAATAGAAAACTATTTTTAAGTTGTAACAATATTTCACAATATTATAGTTTTTTCTGTATTTTTTATCAAATAAATGCAGGCTTGATGAGCAGAAGAAACTTCTTTCAAAAACATTAAAATAGTAATGTTTCCAAACTTTTGGTCTGCACTATATATATATATATATATATATATATATTTATGTATGTTTGTGTGTGTGTGTGTGTATATATACACTCACCTAAAGGATTATTAGGAACACTGTTATTCTGAAAAGGTGTTTCACATCATAGTATTATATTTATAGCATGGATTTTAGTACAGCTGGAATGCTGTATTGACCAATAAGAAAAAACATTGAACTGTTTTATCAATTAAGCTCACCCATCTTTAAGTCTACTGGTCTAACGCTATGCTTTATTTCGAGGCTAAACTGAACTTGTTTCAACTGCTTGTTTCAATTAGAGTCTCAGCAGTGTAGTTCAGATGCGGTCCATTCATCCTCATGAGCCCTGAGAGGACATGAAAAGAAGTCAAGGACTCTAATGAACAAGAGATCACTAATGAACATGGAGAGAGAGAGAGGTTTGTCTGACTTCTTTGGCCATCTCAGCAAGCCAGTGAGCTGTAAGAGACGTTAGCTACAGCCTCACATCCCCTCTAATCCCAATCTCTCAATACTGCTGGCCTTCCAGTTCACAAACTGTCCTCCACACACAGTGGTGTCAAAAGTACTGACATTCATTACTCAAGTAGAAGTATAGATACTAGGGTTTAAAAAGACTTTTGTAGAAGTTGAAGTATCAACTCAAGCTTTTTACTCAAGTAAAAGTGTAAAAGTACTGGTTTAAAAAACTACTTAAAGTATAAAAGTAAAAGTAATGTAAGGGGGAAAAAATGCCATTAAGAACAAAAGCTTAGGCCGCACCACAGGGGCCTATTGTACACTACCCCACCTCCTCAAAAAAACATTTTTCTAAAGGCCATAGGCCATAATGACTATAATGTTATATTAAAATGTTCATGTTGAAAAATTTGGGATGCACTAGGCTTCCTGTTTCAGCCGCATATATGAAAATACAAAAATGGTGTGCACATCCCAAACATCCAATTAGGACGCAGGTGCAAGACAACTGAATGATATATACAAATAAAGAAGTGAAGTCTGAACACTGAAAACTACTGCTCCAGAGGAATTTAATCAAGCAACGTTTCGACCTTCAGGTCTTCCTCAGCAGCATATATGCCCATTTAAAATGAACGCACTTTAGTACAATGCAAATACATTAAAGGACTAGAGATATGATGACTAGTTGCCAATAAGTATTGTTATGGTGCAAAAAGTCAAACTTTAGAGGTATGTCATCAATAACCCTTGATGGAATGTAAATGTACATCCAAACTTAGCTGCAGGAATCTGTGAGGGCAATGGACAAGAACATTGGTGCAGGCTTAGTAACAATTACACTTGTATGGCTGTCTATTTACAATAAACATTATAGTGCTGTCAAAATGAATGATTATTCCAAGTGATTAATCAAAAACTAAAACTGAAAAATAAGTCATAATCCTGATACCTTCTTGATTGATAGCTTCTTGTATTCGGTACATACGTCTGCTATGTCCAGTGTTCGGGGGGGGGAACGAGTTACAAAGTTGGTAAAGCCTATCACAACATTGTCAATCGCATCGTCAATCGAAAATGCTAATTTATTCAAACGTTATTTTAAAACGGTACTCCTAAACAGTGCCTGAACCGATACTTTAAAGGGGGGGTGAAATGCTCGTTTTCACTCAATATCCTGTTAATCTTGAGTACCTATAGAGTAGTACTGCATCCTTCATAACTCCAAAAAGTCTTTAGTTTTATTATATTCATAAGAGAAAGATAGTCTGTACCGATTTTTCCCGGAAAAACACGACCGGCTGGAGGCGTGACGTGTGGGCGGAGCTAAAGAATCACGAGCGCCAGTAGGCTTTTGCGTTGAGAGCATGTGGAAGCTGTGACATTACTGTGAGGGAAAAACCATCATCCAAAACAATCTATGGCTTACAGTCAGATTCAGCCGTTTATTTATGATCCAGAATCAGATCCCGAGGCTGAAACTGAACGAGAGCAGCAGCAGCAACGACTCGCTCCGAGCGGGGCTCGAACCCGGGTCTCCGGCATGGGAGGCGGACGCACTAACAAGGAGGCAGAGATATTTGAAGCAGTTTTACTCACCGCCTGCGGTTCCAACACACGATCGTGACCCTTTTTCGTTGGGATTGCATCATCCTTAAGAAATTAACGATACGCAAATCCGGCGTCAAACTGGGCCTTGTTTGTAAAACAAGCATCTTCGAAATGCAGGGAACAAACAAAAACACTTGCACAATTCCGTTGATGCTCTGTAAAAATAAACTCCATCCACTGGTCCCTTAATGCTGTTTCTCTTTGGTAATCTGTGCAGGGTTGTCTTGCCCTGGCAACCAAAAACACACTTCTTTTGTGACTTTTCGCGACGCTCTCGCTCTGATCAGTGATCAGTGTCTGTTCTCAGCCTCTTAGTGCGCTCTGCTATACGGGAGCGCGCGCTCTTCCGGCAGAGGTGCCCTTAGGACCCATATAAGGAAATTCCGCTCCATCTAACGTCACACAGAGCCATACTCGAAAAAAAACTTTCCGAAACTTGTGACAAACCGTAAGGAGTATTTTGGGAACAAAAATACTCCTTCAAACGTACAACTTAATTTTTGAAACTTTGTCCATGTTTAGCATGGGAATCTAACTCTTTAACAGTGTAAAAAACTCAGTATGCATGAAATAGCATTTAACCCCCCCTTTAAAAAAAAGAACCACAAAAAAAACTATGGATAACTTTAAAGAACATTACAAATATTTAAAATAAATCCATAGCTTTCAGCTTGGATGCTCTCATTTCCCAAGTTGTGCTTCCCTTAATCTAAGGCTAATAAACGTATTTCACAATCTGGGTCATTATTTAATACAAAACCACACATAATATTTCTACTGTATCTCTGTCAATCACTCTGATATTTAGTTAAGATGAGTGCTGTCTGTCACTGTCTTTTATCAGTTCTGTGAATTACTGTATGCTCATTCTTTATAAAGTAGCAAAAATGTCGTATTTAAAATACAGTACTGTGCAAAAGTCTTATGGAAAAATTTGTATTTTCACCCCAAAAAGGGTTTTAAGCCAGTTATTTATATCTTTTGCTGCAGTGTGTCAGTAGGAAATACCAGTTTGCCATTAATTTTAATAATAATCTAGTGCGATTTTGAATGCACAAGCAGCTTGACAACAGCAAAATGAATGTTTGGAAATGTAAACTGATATTTTATACTGACACACTACAGCAATATATATAAATTACTGGCCGAACACCATTCTTTTAAGTGAAAATACTAACGTGTCTAAGACTTTTGCACAGTAGTGTATGTATAAAGTACGTATGATTAAATTAAGTATATTTAAATAAGTGTAATTAAAGTATGTGTTCGTTCATATGTGTTAAGGGCTAGATTTTCGCTGGAGGAAACGGCTGTGGTGTGATGAGCGAAAACTTTACAGATGAGAAACCGAGTGATTGTTTATTAAACACATACCTTGTGTCCTCTGTTTGTTTAAGTGCGCATGCGCTGCTCCATTCGCGGTCTGCGCCTCTGCGGATTGAAGAGCGCGCTGAAAGACGGGAGGAGACCGGTCTGACGCTGGTTTCATGTGAAATTTAAGGGGACTGACTCTGAGGCGATCGGATACCGGTTCCAAACCCAACCCTACTTTTAAGAAATATATTTTTTTTGATAAACGAGCCCAAAACTGGCTATTTCCTTGCTGGAGTGTGATGTGATTTGTGTCATGTGCAGGTGCGATGGATCACGTACAAACCAATAGGGTGTCAGAATGGTATATGTTTATACTTCTCATCCAACCACAATCAAATTCACTGCTTCCGGATGGCGCGATTTATCTGGATACTATAGTTTTTTTTTTGTTGTTTTTTTTTTGAATGATGACACCCGGAATGAAAACAAGCCAAAATGAAATAGCAGTAACGAAGCTATTTTTAAAATGTAAGGAGTAGAAAGTACAGATACTTGCCTGAAAATGTAAGGAGTAGAAGTAAAAAGTCGGCTGAAAAATAATTACTCAAGTAAAGTATAGATACCCCAAATTTCTACTTAAGTACAGTAACGAAGTATTTGTACTTCGTTACTTGACACCTCTGTCCACACAGAGGTTTGGGCCTGTTTCCTATAGCAAGCGAAAGGATTACCACCTACCAAACATTTGAATTGTGTTAATGTGCTGAGGCGAGTCTTCTCGGTGTAGCCCAAATCCCAAAGCGCCTCATTGGTTGAAACTTTCAAGAAGAAGAAGAAAAAAAAAAAAAAACACTGATAGTTGTTTAATGTATATTGTGCATATTCAGCTCTACTAAGATTATGTCAGGAGTCAGTTTGCAATTATACAACTTGCATGTCAAACAGAGACCCAGAGTTTATTTAAAAGAAAATCATGTGATTTATTTGACCGTCTTTACTTGAGTCACTTAAATACCAAAGCAGCCATGAGCAATTTAGAGAAAGAAAGAGTCCTTTCAGTGTCATTGTATAGTATCATTGAGGCAAAACTTTAATGGATGACTTCAACACTGCTTACCTCACAGTTTGTACTGCCATGGCTTTCTGTTGAATGTGACCTGTCAGTATAGATCTGACAGGAAAAAGAAACCATTGATGTTCTCGAGCCGAGATGTGCTGACAGCCACACTTTCTGAGCATGAAATGTGCACTGAAAGCTTCTAGCCGTTCTTGTCAAGCTAAGGAGCAGAAATAAAAGGTGGCTTTTTTAAATGTAGTAATATTATTTAGGGACAGTGGCAGATGAATATTTCCCCTTTAATGTGGTGTATTACAACAGAATTGTAAATTAATTAGTCATACCTCAAAGTTAAATATAATATGAAAAAAGTTAATATTGTAAATATGTAATATAAATATTTAATCTAGAAAAATGGATTAGCAGGTAGCAGTTTTTTTTTTTTTTTTTTTTGTTTGTTATAGAAAATTGTTAACAGGGACAACTGCCTTGTTAGTGCATAGTTTGTCAGTATGCATACAAAGTCGCAATTGAAATTATTTGTTTGAAGGCGCTCTGATTTGCAAGAAAGTTACAGTAGTTGAGCTTGGTAATTGGAATGCTGATCCTGCTCCATAGAGGTAAAAAATAGTTTGAAATACCTGAGCAGTGATATGCATTGGTTGCCAACCACATTCCTGGAGCCCCCCTCCAACACTGCTTGTTTTCCATATCTCCTTTATCAAACACACCTGATTCAGATCATCGGCTCATTAGTAGAGATACGAGACCTGAAATGAGTGTGTCAGACAAAGGAGAGATGCAAAATGTGCAGTGTTGCAGGAACTTGGTTGGGAACCACTGTATTAGAGATCATCCCAGTGCCGCCCACCCTATTGAAAGCGGCATTTAGATGAATATGTAAATGCATGCATGTTTAACACACAACATTAATGTGAGTATTGATAAAATGGTTAAGAAAACATCTAATCATGATGTGGACATTTTTGTACCAGCTCTGCAATTTGACACTCAAGTTGAGCCATGTTTATTTATATACAATGTGTTGCTGTCACTTTCAGTTACAATTACAACTTCAATTTCTGCTATAAAGTAGCTATCCAGTAGGGCTGGGCGATATGGCCTAAAAATAAAATCTCCGATCTTATTTTTTTTTAATTCAATTTCCGATTTTTTTCAGATTTTCCCCCCTACTTAAGGAAAGCAAGAAGTACAAACAGCAGACAACTTAAAGCAAATTTTGCTTTTATTTAATCAAAAGTAGGGCTGCTCCGATCACGATCGGCCGATCGTTCATGCGCATCTTGTCAGTAAAGCCGGTTTTCTAATCAGTGGTAAATTCCCTCAGGTGCGTGATTTCACATCGAGCAGCTGTTACTACAAGGAGCCATTGTTAACTGAGAAGATGCGCAAATCCACTTCATTTTCAGCATTTATTTGCGCATCTTCTCAATTAACAAACAGCTCTATGTGAACGGTAACAGCTGCTAATCAAAATCGAAGCAGGCCTAATCAAAAGCAAGACAATGTAACCCCCCATTTTAATATTCGGCTGGTGCTGCTGCTTTTGACTGTGATGGGCTTTAGGCAGTGTGGGGTCTCTTGCTCCACGTCTGTCGCAGCAAACCCATACCAGTTCCAAACAACAGATGATTTTATTCCTTTCTTGGTAACAAACTTCCAACTCTCACCGGTAGCCATGTTGTCGCTTGCTTTTTCGTGTGTGCTATGATGTTGTTGTTGTCGCTTGCCATACTGCCATGTGAAACTAACGCTACGGAAGCTCCGGGGAGCCAAAAATGCACGATTACACAAAAACTCGATTTACTTATTTTTTTAATCGCCTGTAACAAAAAATTTGAATTAATTAATTCAATCAATTTTTCGCCCAGGCCTACTCTCCAGTGTGTTCATATTTTTACTCATGTCTGACCTCAACAGACTTAATGGAAGAAATTAACCAGAGAGGATTTCCGTGTCAACAAATCACCATGGACAAGTTTTAACTTAAAGGTGTTTACCAGCTTGGAGGAGTTACATTTGTGGAAAGTTTGCTTTGGCAATATGTATATTTCTTGGCAAAACTTCCAAAGCAAACTCCAAATAACGTCACACCAATTCTTTCTCTAATTTTGCTTAGCGTACATAGGGGCCTTAATGGTTGTCTTTCTACAAATATTACAGACAACCTTCAGTGGTAAAAATCCAATTCTACCTTATGTAAGTTTAGGATGATTGTTTCACTTAACTTTGTGACATGAACGCTGGTTTTGTTTAACAAGCTTTTTTTTTTATCACAGATCCAATATTAAATGCTTCCTCATTGTCTCTCATGAAGTTTGTATATGTATGGATTAAAGGTTCTGATGAATGCACGACCCCTCCACTCCACTCCACCTCTCACGAGGCTCTGTGCAGAAATAAAGTGGAAAACGTAATGATTCCAGGCCTTGAAAATTCTTGCACAGCCTGTGGAGGGGCTCGGAGATTCCCCTGAGACGGACATACCCTTCTCCATCTGTCTGTCAGCCAGTAGAGTTGGCCAGACCCCTCTCTCTCTATCTCTCTTTATTTCCCAAGCCTCACTCAGACCTCTAATTAAAACCCCCATCGATTTTTTTCCCTCCTTCTGCTGCTGCCTTTCTGCTTTTCTCTGTCTGTTTATCATGTTTTTAATCGGCCTCTGGACCTGAGCTCACTGCAGCATTAGACAGTGTCATTGACCCTAGAGTCGAAAGACCTAGACAACACCATCCTGACACCTCCAGCCTTACCCGGCACCCCCTGTTGGCCTCACCCAGCCTTGGGTGTCCACCCTCAGGGAGAGATGAGAAGGGCAGAGGCTTGGCTTCTCTGTCCTCTCTGGTTAGGTTCACTCTCCACTCTTGAAAATAGATGCTACACAAACGTGGAATTGATGATCTGCACTTTTTCTGTTTCTGGTTTTTGTAGCAGGCAGTGTTTGTCTAACTGGAAGTGTTTTACTGCCTTGGATTTCAGCAGTAAGCAACAAAAAGGCTGCTACTGCTAGCTATTTGGCACAACATGGGGTAAAATTACTAACTACTAAAATCACCAAAATTACTAACATTGATTAAATCACTGTACTGTGGCTTATTTTTATTATTTTTTTTTTACAAAATATTTTTTTTTTTTTTTTTGGTAGTACTTTAATAGACCACTTTAGACATTCTGCTGATTATAAGTAACTTTGCAACTACATGTCATTCATTCGAGTATTAGCAAACTTCAGACACTTTAACAGTCAGTCAATTGATTCTTTTGACTGTAAGTAACTTTGTTAACTTAGTCTACTAACCTTAAATTATTTCTACTAATAAGAGTAAGGTGATATTCTAGATAAAAGAGTGTCTGAAGTGGTCTAAGTTTAACCATTATGGGTAATTTTAATGTTTATTAATATTAATTTATCATATTTAGATATATTCAAATTAATAATATCAGTTAAAGTTGTACATTATCATTCAGCTGAACTGAAAAGGCGTTTTTGACACTTATATTCTTCATTTATTAAATGCATGTCTTGAATGAACGTGCTTTGCATAGGTCACATTCACTAAAAATATCAAAACATTAGTGTATACTGTGTACTGAATCAATTCACTACTTTTAAGCACCAGTGAGCAGTAAAGCATGGTTTAACCCTTTACAGCAAATGCTGGTGCACCATCCCAGTAGAAAAGTGCAGAGTCAAAAGTTAGCTCGCCACCATTGCTCCACAAACCCTGGTGCATTGCTTGTGTCACACGTGTATTTGTGCAGGTATGTCTGCTTGTTTACCTGAGATACACTAAAGATATTTAATTGTAATTAGAGCTGTGATCGGGCCTTAAAAGTTAGGCCCGACAGGACCGGAGCCCGACAGGTTTCGGCCCGACAGGACCGGAGCCCGACAGGTTTCGGCCCGAATCCGACAAGTACATTTTGATTGACAACTTTTTAGAAGCCCGAACCCGTTTACAGCCCAACATTATTCAAATGTGCGCGCACACACAGCTCTTTTGCCTTGTGTCAAGGATTAGTCATTTATACATGTTTTAACATAATTTATTCATAACTAACGTAGACTAGGCAACTTGGAAGTCAGAATAAAGAAATAAAATAAGTCCTGTAACATCATAACATCTCAGCACTCTAAATAGGCATAGGCTCATTTAGCCTATAAATAGACCAACGCACCAATAAAAACGAGTCTTTTTTTAACAAATTAAATTAAGATAAATTTTAAATTAAGATGGGTATTTGGCAATAACGAAATTAAGATATAGGCTCCGCTGGATTTGCTTCGCCAGCAGTTGACATTTAATAAAAGAATAATGCCAACCTTAGCGTAAGTACTCCGTCCACATTATGCATTTAAGACTCAATAAATATTTAGTTATCATTTGAAAAACCTTTACTCACAGAGATAAGGCTAAGCCTACATGTTTTGTTTGAGGAAAATTATTGAATCCACTGTGGATGGCTTCAGAACATTCCTGCGCTCACTGATGGTGCGTCATTATTCACTCATTATTCTCATTATAAACATGGTCAAAACTTTTCCACACTTCCGCGTAAGATGATATAAATTAAGTCCGAACCCAACTGAACCTGTCGGGTCCCATCGGGTCCCGTCGGGTTCGTGGCAAAGATCCCGAAGCTCTTCAGCTCTAATTGTAATACATGGTTTACATTATTTACATGGTTACATTATGTGTAACCCAATTAATAAGTAATTGTAATAACTGAGAGTCAGTATCTTACATTATAGTGCCAGATTTATCAGCACAAATCCTCCTTTGGCATAAAGAAACTACTGTCAGGATTTACCAATGACAAACAGTGTGTTTTTTCAGCTGCTGACCTTTTGCAAACGCATATGTGGCAGAACATTTTCTGGTAATTGTAAGCCATTTAGCACTTGACATGGCTGCGATAGTTGCTAATTTGTGCTGCTCTCTAGATTGCGTTTGTCATTATGGAAATGATATGGGTGTTTCTGTGTTCTTTAATTTGCTTGCTGTCAGTAGATCACCTGCAGAACTTTCCACTCCAATCTGTGCTTTTGTGGGATTGCTTTCTCACAGTAATTTTCCCTGTTTAGTAAATTTGGCCCTTAGACTGCTTCTTTACCAAAAATATAATTATTTTACTGTCACCGATTACTTTAAAATGAATTATACCCATTGCTGCCCTATGTTAATATATTATCTCTCCTTCCAAGTGAAGATATAATTGTTTGCACGATTTGCCTTCTACCCATGCAAATCAATTAGAACGGTGGTTCTCAACCCTTTTGTTTGAGACCATATTCAAAAGCCCTCCTATCTAGGCTGAGACATAGCTGATATGTACCTCTTTTGTGATAAATCACATCAACCTAAAACATGTTTATAATTTAAATGTGGTGCATTTTTATTTTCTGTTTTCTTTTATCATTTTAAATAAGAGTATTTTAATATAATGATATGTAAAGTCTTACTGGGGCCTGCTTGTAAGTTTGCAAGGGCCTCCTTTTTATTTTTTTATTTTTTCTCTCTGATATTGATTTATATATTTAGAGTTTTTAGTATAAGAGTTTTTTTGTGTTTTTTTTTTTTTTCAGGTGCACCAGAATAACACAGTTGGCAGCACGATGCAGAACGCCATGGCTCTCCTCTGCAATCTGATTGGACAGAAGGGCACAGACCTCCGACCGTTCTACCAGCAAGGTGCAGTGCATCTGAATGTTACTCGCTTTGATATATCCGCCCTGCGGTTACTAGCCTGTCTCTGAACCAGAAAACACAAACCCACACGGTCTTTTCACCCAGACACTGCCACGCACATGAAAAGGGCCTGCATTCAGAGAGCTGCCCTTGTTTTGTTTTGGAGTGTTTTCATTCCATAACCAGACCCTTATTGCTCTCATCTCACTGTCTGACTCTGTGTGTGTGTGTGTGTGTGTGTGTGACTCTGATGGATGGGGAGGGCATTCAGCTGCCTTTTTTTAAGAGCTTCCACCAGATACTGCTGCTTTTATCAGTGTGGACTCTTGTGTGACGACTCTGTAGACCTTGTGTACTTAGTGTCCCGCCCCTCTAGCCCCTACTTCACACACTTTTCGGGCTTGGGCATCTGCAAAAGCCTCCCGTCTCCTCCTGTTGTCATCTGACGCTATCTACCCAGCTACTCAACTAAACTTTGATTTATAAAGCACTTTCAAACTGCAAGAAAGTGCTTCATAGAGATAATTAAAACTTAAAATGTAAAATTAAATAACATTACAAACATACAATACCAACACTGCATGACACCAATGCAAATCATACAATGAAACCACTCACATTAAACAGAGCCACTTAAACGTCAAAAACCTAATGAAATAAATGTTTTTAGTTCCTTTTTAATAATGTCTGTATTTGACACTAGATACTGGGCAGCATCTTACTCATTCTCTCATCTGCACAAGTTGCTGTCTGTTGCCTCTCTGTTCATGCCTATGCAAGGCAGTTTTTTTCCCCCAGTCTGCCAAGTGAATGCCCAGAGTCACCTTGATGCTTTCAGCTCACTGGGCTGAATTATTGAATAATGGATTCCTATAGCCGTACTCATGTTGACAGTTTTGGACCTGCATGCTTGTTCATTGCCGCATTGCTGTCTGATGGGTGAGATGGACACTGAGGTGTGTGTGTGTGTGATGTGTTTGTTTGTTTGTTTGTTTTTTTACAAAAGGAGATGAGTCAGATTCACCCACACTCTCCACATTCAACACACTGTAGAAAAAAGAGCGTTGTTTCGCACTTGCATTATGTACACACGGGTGTAGAGAAGAGATTCACATTGACTGCATTAAGTAATGTTATTGGCGCAAATTATAGGGAGGGAGCAGTAGCTGAGCGGGTAACCATGATTTTACTGGTTCTACATTTTTTTTTTATTCTTTAAGAAAATGCCTTTCAACCAATCAGGTTTTAAGGTTGGAATTGCGTACATATATATATTTAAAGAGATGGTCCACCCAAAAATGATAATTCTGTCATTTATTCAATCTCATGTTATTCCAGTGGAAGGCAAAGGGAACTGAAACTGTTTAGTTATCAACATTATTCATGTGGTTATCAAGAAAGTCAATCATGCAGGTTTAGAACGGCATTAAAGGGGGGTGAAATGCTATTTCATGCATACTGAGTTTTTTACACTGTTAAAGAGTTGGATTCCCATGCTAAACATGGACAAAGTTTCAAAAATTAAGTTGTAAGTTTGAAGGAGTATTTTTGTTCCAAAAAAACCTCTTCCGGTTTGTCACAAGTTTCGGAAAGTTTTTTTCGAGTATGGGTCTGTGTGACGTTAAATGGAGCGGAATTTCCTAATATGGGACCTAAGGCACTTCTGCCGGAAGAGCGCACGCTCCCGTATAGCGAGGCTGAGCACACATTTCACTGATCAGAGCGATTCACTGATCAGAGCGAGAGCGTCGTGAAAAGTCACAAAAGAAGTGAGTTGTGCAAGTGTTTTGTTTGTTCCCTGCATTTCGAAGATGCTTGTTTTACAAACAAAGCCCAGTTTGACGCCGGATTTGCACATTGTTTATTTCTTAAGGATGATGCAATCCCAACGAAAAAGGGTCACGATCGTGTGTTGGAACCGCAGGCGGTGAGTAAAACTGCTTCAAATATCTCTGTGTTGTTAACTTAGCTATCAGCGCGTAAGCACATCAAGTAAACAACATGCGATGTTGTCATCAAACTGCACTTTCCACATGTACAGCTTAAAAAAAAAAAAAAAAGATGACATAAAGTGGAACTTAGTCATTTTCCAAAACCGCTAAGCAAATATAAACAGTTTCAGTACATACCACATAGAGACGCCTTTGCTGATGCTGCTCTTGTTAAATTTCTGCCTCTGGATCTGTGTCACAGCTTCCAAATGCTCTCAAAGCAAAAGCCTACTCGCGCTCGTGATTCTTTAGCTCCGCCCACACGTCACTCCTCTAGGCGCTCGTGTTTTTCCGGGAAAAATCGGTACAGACTATTTTTCTCTTATAAATATAATAAAAATAAAGACTTTTTGGAGTTATGAAGGATGCAGTACTACTCTGTAGGTACTCAAGATTAACAGGATATTGAGTGAAAACGAGCATTTCACCCCCCCTTTAAGTGTTAGGAAGTGATGACAGAATTTTCATTTTTAGGTCGGTTAGGGCTTCTCATTTTTCCTGCTAAGAAACAGTGGCTCTTCTGATGTTATCACAGCAAGTGAATGTTCATGCTGGTCTGAACAGACTTATTAACAGTAATTAAAATGTTTATCACACCAAATTGTCTTAGTAATTACTAATCAGTTTTGTAACTAACTTTGCATGTCATTTGGTGGCACCATTTGTTCTTAAACCACGTCTAAGCTTGTATGATGTAAGCACTTTACATAATATGAACAATAGTTGTAAAAAACAAAGCATTTATAATCTATTGAGCAGCCTTCAAATTAGTAAACAAGCAAATCCATGTTTTAGTGTATCTGATTACAAACCCCCACGCCCCCCCCCCCACACCTGCCACCGACACACATAACTTCCAATAGAAAAAAGTAATAAAATAAAAATAATTTAAAATACATTGCATTAGCAATAACACCAAATGTAGTGTATTTAAATATATAAATAATAAATTGTAATAGCATCTAAAGAAGCAATATTTAATACAGCTTTAATACAGCTAGTTAGCCATGAAGAACTGTCTCATTATATGTGACCCTGGACAACAAAACCAGTCTTAAGTTGCTGGGGTATATTTTTAGCAATAACCAAAAAAAAAAATCATTTTATGGTAAAAATTTGAATGTTTCTATTATCTCAAAAATCATTAGGATATTAAGTAGAGATCATGTTCCATGGAGATGTTTTGTAAATTTCCCACTGTAAATGTATCAAAACTTATTTTTTCGAAAAGGTTTTGTGGCCCAGGGTAACATTTGTCATATCATCATATGTGGAAAGGAATGAGGTCTGCCATGTAAAACATTGGCCATTCATTAATGGGGGTGGGGGGTATACACACACACACACACACACACACACACACACATGTTTGTTTTTGTGAAAAGTGGGGGCATCCCATAGACATAATGATTTTTTGTACTGTACAAACTGTATATTATGTGGGCCTACACCTAACCCTAACCCTCACAGGAAACTTTCTCGCAAACCCTCGCATTTTTACTTTCTCAAAAAAAAAACTCTTTCTATATAATTTATAAGAGTTTTGAAAATGGGGACATGGGTTATGTCCTCATAAGTCACCCTCTCCTTGTAATTCCTGTGTCATATCCATATCATTTATACAAAGTTGTGTCCTGATATGTCACAAAAACATGCCCACACACACACCCCACGCCATCCAAATAAGTAGAGCCCTGTAATGGCCTATGATCTAGACTTCCCCATATCGCAACAACCCCTCATGGACCACTTCTTCTCTCTAAGCAGACCAGGCTGCTGCAGACTGGGATCTGACTCAACAATCCCTGGCCTCCACAGTTTTTTTTTTTTTTTTTTTACATCACAGGGTCATCTGCAAGCCATCTCATACAGCCACCATCATTATCAGCACTCCTCCTCTGACCCAGTACTAAATATAACCTCTACAATTAGTGCTATCTTGCTAATGCCAGCCCCCTAAGCGCTGCTCTGCTCTAGACAGGGAAATTCTGCAATTGGTTCTTTTAGGTGTGAGCAAGAGATCATGGGCACGGGACACAGACACAAGAAGTAATGGAGGGAGAAAGAGCGTTGTGGTGGGGTTCAGAGTAGATTGAAAAATGAGATATAATTGGTGAGATTTGTTGGGGTGAAAGATAACAGATGCAAAAGAAATAAGCAAGAGGAAGAAAATCAGACACTGAGGCTGTGGAAAATAATAATTACTTTAAAACTGTAGCTTGCCAAGTTAGTCATAACATTTTAAGTAGTTAAACTACTCAAACACATTTTTTGAAAAAGCATTTACTTACAAAAAAGTAGCAGAATATACTGCTATTTAAAATAATAGTGATTAATTTCATCTGCTAACATTATCAAAAGAAGATATTTTGAAGAATGGTGATAAGCAAACAGTTTTGGTTCCCTTTGACTTCTGTTGTATTTTTTTTCATACAATGGAAATAAATGGTAACCGAAACTTTAGTTTGCAACATCTTCAAAATATCTTATTTTGTTTTCCAAGGTTAAAAGAAAGCGATACAGGTTTGGAACAACATGAGTAAGTAAATGATGAAAGAGAATTTCAGTTTAAGGTGGGTAATCTCTTTAGGATCTACAGTATACAAATGCATTTGTCAACTATCCAATAATAGTTTATATTTTATTCACCTTTTTATCAACGTGGAAGTACGCAGTTTTCTTGAATGTGTTTCATTAGATGATATAACAATATAGGGAAATAACAAGAAGAATATCAAATGGTAAAACTGTATGAGCTGCAAACCTGTTTGTTTATAATTAAGACAATACATTAAAATAATGTGGTAAAAAATACTAGTTTCCAGTTTCAAGAGGCATAACGAGCAGCTTTGTACAGGTAAAAATAACTAGAAGTGAATTACACCGGAAGCCACATTAAATTGACAAATTTACAAAAAAGCGGTTACAACAGGAAAAATAAGGTGGATAAGACAGTTTTATATATATATATATATATATATATATATATATATATATATATATATATACAGGCACCACAACAGTGGCTTCTTATCTAGTATTTCACTCTCTGAGTTGAAAGCATCAAAGGTTTCCACAAATGCATGCTGTCCTTTACCATTGCATGCAACAAAATGATACATGTTTTTGTAAGCTCAGTGCATGACACAAATACATACATTTGATGTGACTGCTATTTAATGCACAAATAATGTGTTGTTGTTTGCATGTGTTTGCATACACTCCTAAAAAATGAAGGGTTTTCACAGTGAACAGTTTTATTTTCCTGAAAGAATGTTTCAGTGATCAGTTACTATTTTTTTTCTTAGTCTGAAGAACATTTTAATAATCTAAAGAAAATTTTTCCACAATAAGAAACTTTTGCGCAGTAGAACGGGTCCATGGATGTTAAAGGGTTAGTTAATCGAAAAATCTAAATTATGTCATTAATAACTCACCCTCATGTCGTTTCAAACCTGTAAGACCTCCGTTTATCTTTGGAACACAGTTTAAGTTTTTTAGATTTAGTCCAAGAGCTCTCAGTCCCTGTCCAGTTACTGTCCATGTCCAGAGAGGTAAGAATAACATCATCAAAGTAGTCCATGTGACATCAGAGGGTCAGTTAGAATATTTTGAAGCATCGAAAATACATTTTGGTCCAAAAATAGCAAAAACTACGACTTTATTCAGCATTGTCTTCTCTTTTGTGTCTGTTTTGAGAGAGTTCAAAACAAAGCAGTTTGTGATATCTGGTTCGCGAACGAATCATTCGATGTAACCGGATCTTTTTGAACCAGTTCACCAAATCGAACTGAATAGTTTGAAACGGTCCGCATCTCCAATAAGCATTAATCCACAAATGACTTAAGCTGTTAACTTTTTTAATGTGGCTGACAATACCTCTGAGTTCAAACAAACCAATATCCCTGAGTAATTAATGTACTCAAACAGTACACTGAGCCAGATAACAAACAATAGACTAACTCGTTCTCGATAGTTATTAGTGACATAATTTTGATTTTTCAATGAACTAACCCTTTGAAGTGAAGTGTGTTTTTTTTTTTTTTTCTTGTTTATGCAATGATTGTTAAACCCAGAAAACAAAAGTAATGCAAAAAGCTGATTTTTTTCAGTTAAAATTAACTTTTGCTAACATGTTCTTCAATAAAATGTAGTGTAGTGTTTCAGGTAACACTTTACAATAAAGTTGTTTGGTTAAAATTTGTTAACATAAACACGGTGAAAAGCAAAGTAACACTTTAGATTAGGGAAGAGTTTTCCTCAAACTCCTAATTTGCTTCTTATTCATAGTAAGGTAGTTATTTTAGTAGGAATGTTAAGGTATTGTGTACGGTTAAGGGATCTAGAATGTGGTCATGCAAAATAAGACATTAAAGAGGAATTTCCTCATAATATGTGAACTTCTGACTTATTTGTTGTTGTTTTGCTTGTGGAAGGTGGAAAAAAATCCATATCTTAAAGTCATATTTGCATGACTTATTTTACTGGAAGTAATAGCAATAAATGCAGTACCAAAAGAAAATAAGTTACATAAATGTAACTGTACAGCTGTAAGCATAAATATTCAGTGTATGGCAAGAGACTCTCTGTTTTAGAAGCAGCACTGAAATACTGCTCACAGCTCTTTTAGGACCTGCATATGCTTTTCAGTTCAATATTTACATACAAATTTCAGGAGTAATTTTTGCACTGTGTGCATTTATGATAATTCACTAAAACTGTGAACGTTCCAGGCTGCAGTTTCAGTTTTATCTGTATTTCCCCTGTATTGAAGGTGACAGCCTTGGCTGTGTTTTCTTCATTCAGCAGTGGATTTGTATTGTTGATGGCATTGCCGTTGTATTCATTTTGCATAATTTGTCAAGCAGCGAATTACAGTACATGCGTGGGTCCTTCACCTCAGATAACTGCAGTGATGATCTCAGATAAACAGAGTGATAGCCTCAGGTCTTCCTCAACTACTCATGATTATTACTGCTGGGACTGGAGGACTCAACACACACACACACACACACACACAGAGACACACCCTTTCTCATGCCTTTCCCAATACACTGTAACTGGAAATGGTCTGTGTTCCAAGTGGCCACTTCACCTTTTAGTGTTGTTTGTGTTGAGTTTATAGTCCCCAGTGTGCACCAATGCAGTAAATTGATACTATTGATATAATTGTATTTAGTGTTGAGTGTTGTGCTTTTCTTCTGTATAGAGCAGTATGTCCTTGTGTTTGGATGTATTGATCACTTGCTAAAAGGTTTGTTCAGTAGGCATGTGATGATATCAAATATCGAATCCTAGAATTTCCTAAGTGCAATTCTTGAAAAAAAATCTTAAGAAGTTCTCAAATATATGAGGAACATCTTTTTTTTTTTTTTCTTAAGAAGGAAATAACAGTTTTTATCTGATTTAATAAATTGTGGTTCTTGCTCAAAACACACTGATAAACTCAGCGAAGAACACTTTTTATTTTAAAAGGAATTGTTTATTTATTTTTTGTACTGCAGAATACCATAACAATCATTAGAGATGCACCGATAACAGTTTTTCCAGAATTAATCCAATACTAATACTTTTATTTCTGATGCTTGGCAATACAGATACCTCTATTGTCATACCATCATATCAGGTACCATATCAGGGAATGTATATAAACTGTTCAGGAAAAAAAATGGAACACTTAACAACACAAAGTAACACACAAGTGTTCCCTTTACAGAATTTATTTTTTTGAGCAGTATATATATCAATTTCTAGTTGATCATTTGGAATCAGAAGTGTCCTATATGAAAGGCAAAGGCCTCTAGAATACGCTTATTTTACCAAAATAAAATCGTATCATGCCTTGATTTGTTTATTATTTAATTAGCACAGAAAGGTCAGACTTTGCTTAGACAAAAGTATATCTTTAAAGGATTCAAGCAATCACAGATTAGAGCATCACCTGTGACAAATACTATAACACATACCTTGGTGTGAAGAAGAAGAACCTCAGCAAACCCAACCTTCATTTGAAATGCAGGTCACACTTTATTTTAGGGTCCAATTCTCACTATTAACTAACCATTAACTATGACTTTTTCCTCAATTAACTCCTTATTTGCTACTTATTAATAGTTTATAAGGTAGTTGTTAAGTTTAGGGTATTGGGTAGGATTATGAATGTCATGCATTACATGTACTTTATAAGCACTAATATACAGCCAATACATGCTAATAAGCAACTAGTTATTAGTGTGAATTGGACCCTATACTAAAGTGTTGCTGAAATGCATCCTGACCTCTGACAGCATGCCAAAGATTCAACCACAGACCAAAGTGCTGATCATCAAGATCCTGAAGACCAAGTCTCCTGCTAAGGTGGCAGACCTCTATAATTTATCTCAATTTTAGGTGAACAGGTGTTGGGAACTCAGAAACGAAGACCAGAATAAGAAAAAGATTTGTAGAAACTGGTGACGTTCATGACAGGCACATGTCAGGCAGACCCCGTCAGACAACTGTTTGAGAGGACCGTTTGTTGGTTCGACAGTCCAGGGCCAGCCCCTTTCAACTATAGCAGAGCTACATTAGAACTGTATCTACAAAAACAGTTTGTAGGAAGGATGGACCGTGGAAAAGTGGCAGAAGGTTGATTTTTCCGATGAATCATCTATTGAACAGCATCCCAATCATCGCAAATACTGCCGAAGACCTATTGGAACCTGCATGGACCCAAGATTCACACAGAAAACAGTCAAGTTCGGTGAAAAATCATGGTTTGGGGTTACAGTCAGTATGGGGGCGTGCAAGAAATCTGCAGAGTGGATTACAACATCAACAGCCTGAGGTATCAATACATTCTTGCTGCCCATTACATTTCAAACCATAAGAGAGAGCAAAATCTTCAGCAGGATGGCGCTCATTCTCATACTCCAGCCTCCACATCAAAGTTCCTGTAAGCAAAGAAGGTTAAGATGCTCCACGATTGGCCAGCCCCGTCACCAGACATGAATATTATTAAGCATGTTTGGGCTAAGATGAAGGTAGAGGCATTGAAGAGTAAATCAAATAATCTTGATGAACTCTGGGAATCCTGCAAGAATGCTTTCTTTGCCATTCCAGATTACTTTATTAATAAGTTATTTGAGTCATTGCCAGACATCGCAAACTGCAAAAAGTCATTTTTGCCTATCTGAATGGGAGAACTGAGATATATTGGAGCAGCCTTCCCTGCGCTTAGCTTCCCTTACATGTTGTGATCCCTAAAAGATATAGCATAAAATATAATTTCTATAAGCTATAGGCCTATGTAATTATTCGTTAATTATGTTTAAATATGTAGATTACTTTTACTATTTATATAATCTGCTTATACAATTTATGTAAACTGCTTTTATTTATTTTCCATTGCAACTTTAAACCGGTCTCAAGAGTTTGTTGTTTTCATATAGCCTTGGCAACTAGCCTGAATAATATGCAGATTAAATTAAACTTGTCAACTCACCTCAACATGCCTTTTGCAATCACATAACCTGCCAGGGGCAATGCTTGAGCAAGACTGTCATTATGTTTTACATCTTTAAGACAGGGGTACACACACTGTGGTGTAGTCTGCCATAAATGTTGTATACTTTTTTTTTTTTTTTTTTTTTTTTTTTTTTGTGGCACTCTCCCTCTGCCATGGTGCTCCTTTTTCTAGAGAGACATAACTGATTATTTTTGTTCGGGAAAAGAGATAAAAGCCCGCCCACACTGACAATTGATTGGTTGATTTGCAGAAACAGGCCAATCAGGATGCTCTCTGTCTGACATGCGCTTCGTACACACACACATTAGCACACACACGCAAGGTCTCTCGCTCCCTCTCCCTCTCTGCCGTGCGCGCTACACTGTTTGAAACACAGTATCTGTTTCGCATGCGCGCTTTTGCTCGCTCGGTCTAGATTCCGGGAGATTTTAACTAATTTGCGGGTCTCAGGGAGCCGCTTTCAATATGCGGGAGACTCCCGCAACTTCCGGGAGACTTGGGATGTCTGCATTGCCGAGACGTATTGATGCAGTCCTCCAAGCTCATGGGAGTCATGACTTTATGCTCTGTACTGTACAATATTTCTGTTAACCTACAAGACTTTTATCTAAGCTAAGTCTGACCTTTTTGTCATAATTAAATAATAAAAAATCAAGGCATGATAAGATTTTTTCTTTTGTCAGTGAGTGTGTGTGTGTGTGCGTCTGTATATATATATATATATATATATATATATATATATATATATATATATATATATATATATATATATAGATATATATATATATATATATATATATAGACTGTTTCAACAGCATCAACATAAACAAACGTTACTGCGCATGCGCGCTTTTGTGGACCTAACTTAACTTCCGGTACACTTCCAAATAGAATCAATAACAACAGCCAAGTCCCTCTAGAGTAGATATTTTTTGATAACAAACAAAATATGTTTGCTGCGTGGATCAGGCGGACTTAATGAAAATGCAAATTCATTATTTGCCAGCAGGAGATGTTTTAAAGCATAGACATAAAGCGCGAGAAATAGAGGTTTCCCCAGTAACAGCTCTAAACAAAGCAGAGCTACGCTCACACGCTGCTTTATCAGGCATATACTGTAACATGCAAGTCCTCCTTCAGAAATACAGCGATATAAAAACACCTGTGCCTCGTTTTGATATTTAAACATAAATGTAAGGAATTATTATTTCTAAACGTGCAGTACGTATCGTTACATTACTCATGTTTATTTAACGAAGCCTTTTTGAAAATCTATCAGTTTTAAAATTGTGTCGAGTCTCCAAAAATAAATAAATGTATGGGAAACACATCCCGCAGCACAACCACCTGAGCCCAACTTCAGTCTACTCATCACCTTGACTTTAACTGCTTTTGTAAAAGGCACTGCAGCCAGACCGATATACACGACACAGACCGGAAGTTAACTTAGGTCCAGGCGCGTGCGCCCGATGAAACCACCTATATATATATAGTCAATTTCATAGTCATGAAAATAAAGAAAACTCTTTGAATGAGAAGGTGTGTCCAAACTTTTGGTCTGTACTGTATATATATATTAGGGCTGGGATAATTATTTTGCTGCACGTTAATGCAGTTTTTTGTATTATTATGAAAGTCCGTTTCTCACTGGCTCTGAATACACATACAGACAAATCATGGGTCACAAGAAGGGATTCTCCCGATCAAATTGTTTAGGCTAAGCATCAGCATTCACAAACCACTGTCCACAGTTATTTTTAACAGAAAAGAATGCAGTGTGTGTGTGTGTGTAAGTAAGTATATATGTATTATGAAAACATGTTGACTGGCTTCATAAGGCAAATAGATAATTCCTTCATTTATTTTCTCAATTAATTATACCCTTTAAAATCTATTGTAAAGCTTCTGTTGCTTTCACTGTTCATTTTATTGCTCTGTTATTTAATTGCACATAAAGGCTGCTCCATTGCACAGCTCAGTATTGTACTCACAAGACATTTTCCAGGGATAATGCAGGAAACTACTCATTATAAATTAATCTTGTAACAGTGATGGAACATATTTTCTGAAATATGCTTTTTTTAGCATCTGAAATGTGATGTCTTATATCAGATACAACTCATACAGTATTGTTCAAAATAATAGCAGTACAATGTGACTAACCAGAATAATCAAGGTTTTTTGTATATTTTTTTATTGCTACGTGGCAAACAAGTTACCAATAGGTTCAGTAGATTCTCAGAAAACAAATGAGACCCAGCATTCATGATATGCACGCTCTTAAGGCTGTGCAATTGGGCACGTAGCAATAAAAAATATACTAAAAACCTTGATTATTCTGGTTAGTCACATTGTGCTGCTATTATTTTGAACAATACTGTATAATGAAATTAACATCAAGAAAGCAAAACATGCACAGTGTGCATACACATTTATATTGGTGCAGAATGAGAGAGACACGTATAGTCTAGGGCATTTTGCTAGTTTCACGTTCACTTTAAATAAAGTTGTGCTTGACCTCTAAAATAAATGTTGTTTATAGTGAATGCCCTATAATTTTTGTTTGTTTCATATTGATGATTTAGTTTAATCCAAATGATGCATGTGCTAAAGGAGTGAACAGCAATCAAGATAGATCTGCAATCATGCAACAGAAGTGCTCTCTCTACCCACCTCCCCCCCCACCCTTACTGTGAAGCAACATTAGTAACTTCTGCAAAGATTTACTTGCTTTTTGACTTATTCAACCATACTACCACTCTGTGTACTTCTTAGACATTCTTCATCTCTAATAACTCCATTTCTTTCTCCATTGTTTCTTTGTCTGGGTGCAGCAATATTTACCTGCTGTATGTCATCAGCTTTTGATATCAGACCATGAGTAGGAGTGCAGTATATGGCCTGATACCAATATCGCTATCTGTGCATCGTTAATAATCTTGATAAGTGCACACACTATTTTTGCATGCTGCTACAGAAAATGTGTCCTGTTTATAAGGCTAAAATTGAAAACAAACTCTTTATCTGACTCATTTTAGTTGTAACTGAATTTTTAATTCAGCGAAGTAGTATCACACACAATCATGCCCTATTATTGTTAACATTATCAGTAATTGTTAACACTTCAGAAAGTCCATAATTATAGTCCTACTATGTAGCTAGTATGTGGTAATGCTTAATCATAACAATACATTTTAAATAACCCAGTAAATCCATGAAATCTTTCTTAACTTTGAAGAATATAACTTAAGAAATTATTTACAATGATTTAAGAAGATCCTTTTCAAGAATTTTAATTGTTCTTAAATTTTGTCCTATCTTAAGAGAAAAGGTAAGAACATTAAAATTAAGAAGAAATGTATTTATAAGAATGTTTCATGAATCCACTTTGAATCTCTTTGAAATATTTGCATGGTATATATGCTCTTGTCCAGAAGTGGAGAATTTTTTTTCCAATCAAATGTTTTCTAGAGCAAGAATCTTACCCCCACACTAAATTATAAATACCACATGCTAAAGTCTCAAATCCAAAGAGATATTCTTTTTCAAAGTTCAAACTCTGCCACACCCCACTAAAACAGCGCATTCAAACGCTCCCACATAGGGGTGTGGGATATGACAATTTTGATCGTGGACAATAAAAATGTCTTCACGGTCTACTTTTGAGGAAGTATCGTAGTATTGTGGTACAGCGCACATTGTATCAGTTGTAATATAACTGCATATTTAGCAAGAATTCACATTGTACATATTTATCTAAAGTTGACGGCAATAGCCGAGCGGGAAGTTACAGGCTAGTTCCGAAGGAGTTTGTCTGTTCCTTTTACTGAATATTTTCGGGGTTAAATCATGATATAAACGAGAACAACACATTCACAGGCAATCGCTTTTGCAATAATGCATTCAAACAAATGTAATCTTACAGCGCTACTTCATCTGTATCTGATTTTGAATGAGCAGAAATCGGTAAGAAATTCATCGATCTGTAGATAAAATAACTGACAAAAAATAACTGAAAATGAAAGCTCTTATTTTCATCACAAACAAATTTTGCACAGCAGTGAGCAGCAATTATACCTTTTTCTGCTGACAACCATGTTTGGCATGTGAAAATAAAAAAAAGTTTGCACACAATAGCCTAAGCCACTTTGAAACTCTTGTTATTTTATTTATTTATTTTAATATAGGCTACGTTATGGACAACATTTCAAACGTACTGAAATGCTTTAGCCACGGAGCGAAGGCGGAGCGGTGTTTCTGGTATCAGTGAGCACGGAGTGGTGAGGGAAATGGTGGACGGTCTATGGGTGAACCTGGAGCAGAGCTGGAGTGGAGAGATTATTATATGCTCGGAGCTCGGAGGGGAAACTGTTGCCGCTCCACTCTGCTCATGTACTCGTTTATTAGATGCGTGCAGGTCTTAAAGTGACAGTAGGACTATTGAACATGCAGCCTACTGTCATTACTGTCAAGGGATAGATCACCCTAAAATTGTATTTGTCATGATGTAGTCACTGTCACGTTTGTCCCAAACCTTTGTTAATTCCTCTCTTGTGCTGAACAGAAAATAAGATATTTTGAGGGATGTGGGTAACCAAACAGTTGCTGGTCCACATTGAATTTGAAAGTTCCTTTAGGAATCAGTTTATGTAGTGTTTTACTTTTATATCTTTTCATTCAGTTTCTTAAATGCTCCTGCTAAATACACCTATTGTACCTGAAAATAAAGCACTGTTAGTTTTATTTGCATAGTATTTTGTGTAGTAGTAATGTGTATCTTTGTCATTCTTTTATCTTTGTAATAAAAGATAAGAACCAAAGATTTTTTTTTTTTAATCTTCGCCCTCTTTGGGCTTAATATCTGCCATTCCTTTTTTTTTTTTTTTGTTACCTTGAAAGGTTATGTCTTTATAATAGGGAAATTAGTTTGGCTGTAATGCTCAGACAACTTGCAAAATAGTAAAACCATAAGAATCATGACATTTCTAAACAAAATGTATATTGCCCACCTCTACCCCCACATGTCTACGTCACTATCTGGCAATATTTGCGCAATGCCACCCCAATGTTCACGCAAAGAAGGCTTTTGATTTGAAGCAGAATGTATTCTCACCCGGTGGATTTGAAAACTTTATTTTGCCCAAAATAAACTGATAACTTCATGTCAGGTACGTGTGGTCTGTGTTTGAGTTATAACTCAAAACTGACAGGTGACTGAACAGACTTAGTATGGAATATGATATATATGTATTTTGTGGATTTACAATCCAACCATCACAGCTATATGGATATTGAGTGAAACTGTGCAACAGTTTAATTAATAATGGTTATTATTATATATTGTTTTTTTTTTTTTTGTATTCAAGCTCAAACAAACTGCATTTGTTTGAAATAGAAATCTTGTGTGACATTTTTAAGTATTTGCTCTCACTTCTAATCAGTTGAGTGTGTCCTTTCTTAATAAATGCATTTGTGTAAAAATAAAAAACACTGTATAAACGTATATATTGTAATTCAAGTAAAAATCATATTAAGTAAAATTTTGAATGCCATTCAATGTCTACCTTAAAGTGTTTTCCACCATAAGCTGAGAATCTTGATGTTTTATGCTTACTGTGACCACTTCGGACAGTTTGTGTATTAAGTGTAAGTAATGTGTGACAGACCTGGCAGTTGTGTTTATTTAATTATATATTTTATGTTCATCATATGGACAGTCAGAGCCGATGGATGTATAGAAGAATAATTTTGCTTGTGTTTACCTCTCTTCTCAGGTGTAACTGAGTTGGTGTGTAATGTCTTTGTGGAAGTTACTGGTGTGTATTTGGTGAGAGAAATGCACTCAGGGCTGAAGAGCTGCTCTTCTCTGCTCCTGTGTCTGCTGGACATCATCCACTGCCTGCTCAAAAACCTTTCGTCTGTAGTCCGACTGGCCCTCCAGGTAACATTCTCTCTATTTTTTTTATTTACTGGCAAATGTACAAGTGATTGTACATGTATATAGTCAAAGTGTTTGCTGATTTGTGGATACTAAGAAAATAATGCAATGACAAACTTTGTGCAAAAAATTGACATAATGTAAATAAAAATATAAATATTGGTAGACCGATTATATAGAGTTTATGTAATAATTTTGCAAAAGAGTGTTTTACCTGATCTGTGTATTATGTTAAATGGCAGCTCTGTGTCATTTTGGTCTGATTATAGTGTGGACAAAACTTTTATTTTCTGTCATCCTTTCTCCCATAGTTGTGTCTTAAATGATGTACCCTCTCTTAATGTATACTAAGCACTGTGTACTCTGCTGTCTAGTCCAATAGAATAGAGTAAATAGTGCACAGTATACATAAAAAAAATACTGCTGAGAAACTCTGGCCCTACAGATCCACTATCCTGCAGAGATAAGCTCCGACACTGATTAAATGGACCTGTTCGTAGTGTGACGGGGCGAGCAAACGACAGACACAGTGGGCGTGGCGTCAGGCCTCGGATAGGCTTTTATTAACAAAAAATAAAGTAAAAGAGGGACTAAAAGTGGCCAAGGGGAAAAGTGTCCAAAACAAACAGGGGATCTGGTGTCCTCTTCATGCTGCGGGGTTCGTGTGGGTTGTGCAGTGTTCATGGAGGAAGGGTCCAAGTAAAATACTGTATTTTGCATGCCGGGCCAGTAGTTGTAAAAAACAAAATAATAAATATATAAAAATATATATAATTCTATATAATGAATATATAAAAATATATATAAAAAAATATATATATATATATATATATACAATTAACTGTGTAGTCAAAATACCAATAATGTCCTGAAAAATTAATAAATATATGATTTATGTTTTTCCATCCCCAAAATATAAGACAACTTAAAATGAGCATTTACAATTTCATGTATTGAAGACTTTTTAAGACATTAAATTTAATCTAACCCAAGTATAACCCAAGTCTATCTGCAGTTACGTTCACACACAGTAAGATTATTTACAGGTTTGACAACTGCTTTCTGTAACCAAACTTTTCAGGACTCACATTCTCAGAAAATGCACAGTGTGTACTGCACAAAGTTGTCTCTCACTACAAACAGTGCGAGAGAGAGAGGCGTTCTGCTGCAAAAATGCATCTTTACCTTGTGTTGCGTGTTTTTATGTGTCGTTTCAGTAACTTGACTGGAGCCGCTCCTATCAGTTTTGTGGTTTGTGCGCGACTCAAATGTTCTGCTCTCCACCCAGATATAAAAGCTGCTTTCAGTTAATGAAGATTTGACAGATAAACTTGTGGCCCGATTGGACTCTATTTGTTTCAGAAAGTAATAAGACTTTCAGTTTTATGGACGTCTCCAGCTTTGATATTACTTTGGTCACTGTCGCTATGGTAACTGGTAAGGAATACGGGCTTGACTCCCATTGCACGTTTATACAGACCGTATCTGAGAAGCTAATGTAAGCTGCTGTGTGAACGAGACATTTCGAGACTCACACCTGTAAGTAAATGCGGTTGTCAATCTCAAAAACTGACATAGTCAACATAGCCTTGGTGACATTTCACAGGTGAAGTCCAGTCATTTCAATAGGAATCCACACAATCAGGAGTTTCAGGTGTGGGAATATGTTTCCCTTGCACATTTTGCTCTTTTTTTGTTTTCAAGTTCCATGTGAATTCACCACACTGACCAACAGAAAGTGGACTGGCGGTATTACTGCAGCAGGTCCAGGTTCTGATATAAATCCTGTTCAGTGAAAGACAGCAGATCTCTTTGTGCAGAGCAACTGTTTGATTTTGTGTTGTGTGAAGTGAGACCAGGGGTTGTAGGTTTCTCCACAGTGGATCCATCTTGTTCATTGATTGTGCATGTTGATGTACATATTAAAGGGGGGGGGGGGGTGAAATGCTCGTTTTCACTCAATATCCTGTTAATCTTGAGTACCTATAGAGTAGTACTGCATCCTTCATAACTCCAAAAAGCCTTTAGTTTTATTATATTCATAAGAGAAAGATAGTCTGTACCGATTTTTCCCGGAAAAACACGACCGGCTGGAGGCGTGACGTGTGGGCGGAGCTAAAGAATCAGTAGGCTTTTGCGTTGAGAGCGTTTGGAAGTTGTGACTACCATGAGGAAAAAAAACCATCATCCAAAACAAACCATGGCTAACAGTCAGATTCAGCAGTTTATTTATGATCCAGAATCAGATCCCGAGGATGAAACTGAATGAGAGCAGCAGCAGCAACGACTCGCTCCTAGCGGGGCTCGAACCCGGGTCTCCGATGGGAGGCGGACGCACTAACAAGGAGGCAGAGATATTTTAAGCAGTTTTACTCACCGCCTGCGGTTCCAACACACGATCGTGACCCTTTTTCCTTGGGATTGCATCATCCATAAGAAATAAACGATACGCACACCGTCGTCAAACTGGGCCTTGTTTGTAAAACAAGCATCTTCGAAATGCAGGGAACAAACACAAACACTTGCACAACTCCGTTGATGCTCTGTAAAAATAAACTCCATCCACTGGTCCCTTAATGCTGTTTTTTTTTTGGTAATCTGTGCAGGGTTGTCTTGTCTTGCCCTGGCAACCAAAAACACACTTCTTTTGTGACTCTTCGCGACGCTCTCGCTCTGATCAGTGAATGAATGTCTGTGCTCAGCCTCTCAGTGCTCTGCTATACAGGAGCGCGCACTCTTCCAGCAGACGTGCCCTTAGGACCCATATAAGGAAATTCCGCTCCATCTAACGTCACACAGAGCCATACTCGAAAAAAACTTTCCTAAACTTGTGACAAACCGGAAGGAGTATTTTGGGAACAAAAATACTCCTTCAAACGTACAACTTAATTTTTGAAACTTTGTCCATGTTTAGCATGGGAATCCAACTCTTTAACAGTGTAAAAAACTCAGTATGCATGAAATAGCATTTCACCCCCCCTTTAAATAATGTTGGGCTTAAGCTGCAACATTCTTTCCACTGTCCTGAGAAAGGTGTTTTGTTCTTTTGTTGCTATTTTCTATTCCGCATTCACTTTCAGTGTGAATTGATTTAATAAGGCTATAGGTTTCTCCCTGTTACGCGTCCATTAATTTGAAAAATAAATAAATAAAAACCAGTTGTTGTATTGCTATGTTGAAAACCAAATTTTACATTAGAACTGTTCACCCAAAATGTCTGTCATTAGGGTATAATTATGCCATAATTTTGTGTGCTATCTAGGTCACCATATCGAAGATGGACATACAGTACTTGTTAGTGCACAATACACAGGAGATTTTAATATGGAAAAATATCATGTTATACTTAGTTTGTTATAATGAGAGACTCCAGAGTTATCTATTCATCCATCCATCCATCTGTGTCAGGGACAGAAACACTGGATCCAGTTGCGAATGAACAATGGTGTTTATTAATTGCTCAAGAGAACAAACAAGGCCAGGGTAGGTACAAGTCCCTGGTGGGTAATTCCTCCTTGGTAGCGCAGGGACTGCAGTGGGCAGAATCCTCGAAGATAGGAACCGAAAACAGGAAGCTACAATGACGACACGCTAACTTGAGTAAACAATCCCAGGCACTAGCTGTAGCGACAGGAAACTCCAAACAAACTGGAACTGGATAGGCTAGTGACAAATGGTCAAAAAGTGCTTTAGTTTTCGAGATACCCCTACCGGAGGTAGAACTAAACCCAACAATGTTTTTCCTCATCTCTAAGGTCTCCCACATATGAAATGGATTCTTGGCTAAAAATATTTAACTGCTAAGATTGTTAAATTAACAGATATTGTTATACACCACAACACCAATAAAGGATTAAAATATAGCCTGTCCGAATGGGAGTTAAGGCATATAAACTAATGCAGAATGCAGAGTCATATGTTTTCGCTTTCTGATTCAGGTGTCCCAAACCGCAATCCACAGCACCCAGACTATGTTCCTCACATCATTCTGTAGCTGTGCTTTGCTGCAAGCCTCACTTGTACATGCAGCATTTGTAAGTTCTATCCTGACAGCTGCTTCTACTTTAAACATTAAAGCTGTTACATGACTGCATGTTTCTCCAAGACTGGATTTGAAAGAAGGAGAAATGTGTAAGCTGTGATATACAATTTTTCACCATTAGTACAGACGCCATTGAAAGTCTCACACTGAACACAATTGAATTGGTACAACAGTCACTAAATTTTCAATAAATAAATAAGTAAATAAGAACACTGATCAATGAAGACTTAGCCGGCTTTGCAGTCGCAGTGAGCAGTGATTATTTCGCCGTTCTCTTTGGCGATCACCCACGGGAGATGTGAATCACGCTGTGACTCTGCTTGGCCAGGTCTAACCTCTGTTTTTCACACGATCACTGCTTTCTGTTTGACAGAAAAGATCGGCCCAACTTTTCGAGAAACAAAATAATCATAGGCCTCCAGACTTTTGAAAGCCTTTAATCTTTCATGAGTGAAGGGTCCAGAGGTTTCTATTAAATAAGAATAAATGTCTCAACAGATTGGTGTCGGACCAATGTTTTTTGTCATCCCAGATCTCATATGGGCTTTGAATAAGTTCGATTTTGTCACCAATACAAATTTTGAGCTTCTCTCCAAACCTCCTCTGGTCTTCAGATGTTAAAGTGCTTATATATTGAGGATTTCGCCCGCTAACTCTCTTGAAAGTGCTCGTCACGACTTTACAGCCGCCATACTGTTTGTTTTGTTGCAACACAACTACTCGCGCATGCGTACAAAGATATCATCAAAGATCCTCCTATTGGGCTGTAGTAATTTGGAGATAAGGCTAGGTAAATCTGGGTATCATCAGAATAGCTGTGATAGGCAATTTGGTTCTTTCTCATTATTTGACTTAGTGGAAGCATATACAGTCTAAACAAGAGCGGTGCAAGAATTGACCCTTTTGGGACTCCACATGTCATGGACGTCCACTTAGACTTATTCTCTAATAGACTCACATAATAGCCTCTCCCTTCTAAGTATGACCTGAACCATTTGAGTACCATCCCAGAAAGCCCGACCCAGTTTTCCAGTCTCTGTAGAAATATGTTATGATCGATAGTACTAGGGTTATTATTACTAGGCTTATTATACATGTGCATTGAAGTTTTAAAATGTATCTAATTTCTAATTCTACTTGTATTGAATTAAATGTTTTGGATACCAGCATTAAATTATTGTTTTTATTATTATTTTACTGACTCAAAGTTGGCACTGTGCATGTAAAATGCCCCAAGTAGGCTAACAGGTTTTATTTATGGGAGAAAAAAAGTCTGTCTACTGGCGCCAAGTTAAGCCTCTTTGCATAACTCTGTTTTTTTTTTTCTTACAATAACAAATGAAAAAAGTTAGTTTAGAAACATTTGAGTAGGCTTGTTTTGTTAAAAATCCATAGCTGTAATGCTTCGGTGCAGAAGGAAGCCTGTGAACCACGAAAGTAACTTTGTGCGCAGATTAGGCTAATTTCCGCCTATTACAGCCTAGTCACCTCATCGTTTTTTTGTTCTGCTTCACTTTTATAGCTCTTAAATGTTTAAAATAGAGTTTAGGAAGATGTATGTAACTACAGTTAGCTTTGGTTAACTATTGAAGCCTTTTCTCTTGTCAAAAGGCTCAACGCGACCGTCGACTTTGTTTGCGGCAGATACATTTTTGCCTTAATTTTTAGATTTTTCCTATTTCTATTCCTATGTTTGCGGTGGTACGTGACGTAAGCAGTTACCATCTCACCATGCCCTTGGTGTGAGCTACCACGCCCTTGGCAGTATCAAACCATCTTGTTCCGTCAAAATCACTGTAGTGAGTCATGAGTTGGAATTGCGAGTATTGAAAATGATCAGGATAGAGTATTTTAGCATCTATTTAGCATAGCATTTATATAGTTATTTAGATTATTTTGTGTAGCCTATGTTGTTAATTAGCATAGTTGTTAGTATAACCTTAGTATTGTTAGAAGCACAGTTAGTTAGTAGCATAGTATTGCATCAGTTAGGATAGCTTCAAGTTAGCATAGATTTATTTACAGGATGGTACGTGCTGGTTGCAACAGCACGGACTGTATAGTTTTCCAGCAGACTTGAAAATTAGGCACCAGTGGTTGCATGCACTTGGCCTGAAAGACTGTGAGTTCCCCCCTAGAGGTGGAGTGTGCAAACTGCATTTTGCACGGAATTGCTTCTCCAATGCAATGGAGGTGGAAATGGGCTTTTTCCACACAGCTCACGCTGAAAAGCGACGCAGTGCCTTACTCAGAGACTGGCCCCATTCTCTCTTGCGCGGCTGCTTCGCTAGCATCTTCGGATGCCTATCAGAATCTGGGAGTTAAGACCGCAGTTTGAGCCAGCGGCTTGAATTGATATGGCTCAGGCCCTGGCCCTGTGTCCTCAGACACCTTCGCCAGGTGGGGGAGAAAAGTCCTCTACTTCAAATGAACGCCCTGTTGCAAAACTACTTGCGTCACTAGAGTCACTCTCCATTTTAGTGACTCTGACAACAGTTGTCAATTAATCTGTCACTGCGGGTCTCAGGTTCATGCCCCACCCGCTCAGCCCTGTTCTCGGTTTGTCCCCTCTATCTCCGCTGTGCTCTGCCCACTTTTCAGCATTTTTCAAATATTGCCAGTGGGTGGAGTCAGGCTCTGACCAGGGGTTTAGTTACCCCTTAAAGCCTTATCTCTTGTCAAAAGGCTCGACGCGACCGCAGACTATGATGAACACTGCTGGCAGCAGCGACGTTTGTGTCTGTATCATTCTTATCAATGAGTGCGTAACCTCGTATCTCCCCGCTCCTAAGTCATAAAAATCTCGTATCTCAGATTAAACATGATTTTGTCCCACCTTCTTTGTTTTTTGATGATGGAAGCATAAAGAAAACAACAGCAGCTGCCAAGTGTAAAATAACCATTAGCATATATCATTGATGGCATGGATCTTCTTCAAAGTCTCAATGATTCAGCCTTTCAAACGTTCAATGACCTGGGTGAGTGTGTCTGGAAAAAGATTGCAGCTTTAATGGGAAAGGAAGGTAACAGCTGTGTCGTTATAGTTTTTGATAGATATGACCACCAACACTCAATCAAAGATCTTGAAAGACAAATAAGAGGCACCAAGATGGGCATCCTTGCACCAACCTGGATGAGCTGAGGTACACACTAGCATCTACCACAGATTTGTCAGCAGCAAATCTACCCCCAACAGAAGATGGCTTCCAGCAACATGTGCTGAGAGCCGTGGACCAAACAGCAGTGTGGCATCACAGCCACCTGGCCAAACCTCTTCTCTGGATCCCAGTTGGTAGAGGATGGAGGCTCAGAGAAGGTGGCTGCATTTAATCTGTGATGTTCCAGAAGGCACCAGCACCTACAGGAGTTAGAGACCTCACCCACCTCTACTGTAAAGACGGAAACTGCACCGATGCCACCAAATGCCAGTGTCTTTCTGTGTGCTTGACCTGCACAGAGTTTTGCTCTTTCCCTTTCCCAGACTGTCCAAATATGACCCACTTTGTCACTGATGACAATGTGGATGAGTGGTGTGTTGCAGTTGTAACATCATGGGGGGTTGAACCCAGAATGTTCCAAGAGGGCCTGGCTGCAGGCTTGTACTTGCACTCTCAGACTTGTAGTCTTTATTTTTTATTTTGTTTAATTTTTGTATTACTTTTCGTTTGAATTTCCCAACATTTTATAAAGCTAGGTGGTGAAGACAAAAAAAAAGAAACTAAATTACAATGTCACTTGCAATTGCTACTTGAACTCTCCGCTACCTGTGACATCACTTGCAATCCACACAAATCGTACATGTTGCCAATGGAGACAAGACACTGTGGTGGTGATTAAATGATTAAAACTAATTTAGTACTATAATGTACAGAACTGCAAGAAAAAGACAAGACTGGCAAATCCGTGGCCAGAACACCAGAATATGAATTTTTGCGCAAAGTCTCTAGCTAAGTGTAGAAAAAACACTTAACATGGCTTAATATATTAAGATGCTATTAAATTATCAAATTAAATGTACAGTTCATTAATATAAGGAATATGTATATAGTATTTTCGTCACATACCGCAAAATGTGGCATAATGGACTAAGATGAGAAAGGCCAAACTCAATATGCTTCTCTACTTTATTAAAATACATAACTAATATGTACAGGCAAGCATGTGAGCCCAGAATAATCGCAACATGCAAAGTTTCACATTAAGCATTTTTCCATATAGAATAAACTGTCTACAACTTGTTTATATCACTGTCTTTGTCCATTAACCTACATTATGTGTTTTATTTATAATGATTTTCTATAGGAGGAAAACATTTAATGTACAATTTAATGCACTGCATTCTGTACTCGTCGTCTTGCCTGTACGGAGCTGATCCTTTTAAAATCACTTAATGCATAATGCCCGTTCATATTTGCTGGCCTGTATATACTTTGAGTCAACAACAAGACATATATAGGCTAGGCTAGGCCTACTAAATTGTCTTTATCATCTTAGTCTGTTATTAGGCCACATTAAGCGTTATGTTGTATGGGAGGACAAAGTTTGCACATTGTGTATGAACAAAATTGTGTAGCCATCTGCTTGCCTTGTAGTACATTGAATAATAACTATATATCAAATTTGATCTTTTAATTGAACTTAATGTATCTGAATACATTATGCCATATTAAGTGTTTTTTTTTTTCTACAGGAGGAAAACGCTTAACGAAAGACTTTGTGCATTGCGTTCATATTCTGCTGTTCTGTGGCCAAGGTCTGTGCTTGTCTTTTTCTTGCAGGACCCTGTACGTTATAGTACTAAATTAGTTTTAATCATTTAATCACCACCACAGCGTCTTGTCTCCACTGGCAACATGCAAGATGTGTTGATTGCAAGTGAAGTCACAGGTAGCGGAGAGTGCAAGTAGCGATTGCAATTGACATTATAATTTAGTTTATTTTTTCTTGTCTTCGTCACATGGCAACTGTTATAAAATGTTGGGAAATTCAAACAAAAAGTTATCAATAAATAGAACAAAATAAAAAATAAAGACTGCAAGTGACGTCGCTAGCGGAAGCACAAGTGTCTGAGAGTGCAAGTGCAATCTGCAGCCAGACCCTTCTCCAATGGTTACCAAAAGCAGTTGGTGTTCAAAATGGTTGCTGCTAGAAAATAAACCAAACAGCCTGAGAAGACAGGGCTCATTTCCCCGAAGATGGTTTGTTTCTTTAGTTAGATTGCCATTTGTTTTAAGACAGTAATTTAAGTTGTATTGTGTGCAGTTAAGTTATAGTTTTATTAAAAAGTTAATTAAGTTAAAACTCCTAGTCTCGTGTTTGTGCTATGGTAAGGTGTTATCTTTCGATTTCAATCTTTGTTTCCATATAATACAAGGTGCCATATGAAATATTTCATTATTAGATGTATCTTTTATTTGAATTTCTCAACATTCTTCTCACCACTGATAATGTGATTTGTACTTGAGGCTATTTTGTCCAGTGTTCTTTCATTTTGGACACCTCATACATTGAGTGACAGAACACTCCTATTTGTCATGCTATATTTACATATTTGGTATTGCTGGATTCAGCACAACCCCACCTTTCCAACAAGCCATCATATGTGTTTCTATGATAATCCCAGGCAAAGCAAGCACAAAGTAAATGAAAACATTCTGCATAGATATAAAATTTGTGCATGTCCGCTTATTTTAGATATGTGTTTACATATCTCTATTTATTCCATACATCAAGATATTCACATCCAGTCTTTTCTAGTAGTTAAATCAACTTCCCAACTACAAACATGTCGCTCTCAGAGCTTGTGTGATTGATCTGCATTAGTTTATATGCCTTAACTCCCATACGGACAGGCTATATTTTAATCCTTTATTGGTGTTGTGGTGTATAACAATATCTGTTAATTTAACAATCTTAGCAGTAAAATATTTTTAGCCAAGAATCCATTTCATATATGGGAGACCTTAGAGATGAGGAAAAACATTGTTGGGTTTAGTTCTACCTCCGGTAGGGGTATCTCAAAAATTCAGGGGCATTGTCACTAGCCTAGGAGGACACTGCATGGAGCGAGACAAAAAGAGGACCAGTAACAACGATCTGACAATCGACAAGTCAAAAACAGGACTATAAGTTGACCCACAGAATAAGACGCAGTCACAGCTGATGCTGATAGACAATCAGAGCAGTAACACAGAATGAGCAGACGAACCTGCGAACCATGACAATCCGTCCTTTTGATATATACGTTATATATAGTATATAATAATTTGACTTATTTTTTACATTTTCCTTTTACAATAAATGCTCTGAGAAATAAGGGATCTCTGTCATAAATATTGTATTCACCTGAATTTGTGTGAATATGACAGCTGACCAGTACTGACAGAATTTCCCATTCTTCTTGACGGTATAGTGGTCATGGTTATTTCTTTGGAAAGGCAAAATGTTGTAATTTATACAGGACATCTTATTATTAATACACTCTAAAAATGGCTGGGTTAAAAATAACCCAATTGGCAACCCAGCACTGGGTAAATATTGGACAGAACACGTGCTGGGTTAAACTAACCCAGCATGCTGGTTTACACATTTTAACACATAATTTCCAATGCCTCACATTGAAAGCTGTCGATTTTTGTCAGAGGTGGGACCATACTATGGAGAGTGTTTGTATAGGGAGGTGACGTCACTCAAAGACAATTGTGCCACATGCTTTGAACAATGGAGGTTAAGGCACTACTAAAGGCAGCTGCCACTCCGAGAGATGCGTGTTAAAGAACAGACAGTGCAACCCGGATCTCCCTATATTCTGGGCACCTCACACAATAAATAATTCTGTCATTTTTACCCCAAATGCAGCTACTATCCCCTGCTAACAGTTGGAGCCACATGGTACTATTGGTCAATATTCACCATTAACCAAATGCTTTTCACCGGAGGAATAAAATATAGGGTAAGATGCAAATAGGTAAATAAGAGTAGAACTGCAATGTTGTTTGCTGACGTGCATCAGAGTGCAAACAGTGAGAGATTTGGGGTAACCTACAAAATATCTCCCAATACAAACACGCCCCATAGTATAGTCCCATCCTTGACACAAATTGACAGCTTTCTGTGTAAGTCATCTGAAATACAAATGCTTTTCAATTAAGTTTGGACTATTTCACAATGTATGTGTCCACATGTGGAAAAATACAATCAAATATACAATTAGCAATTCCTTTTGAAAATAGTCCAGAATATCCTTACCTGTCCATTGATTATGATCAATGTCTGAGAGATCTACTGTCATTTTTAAATCGCCACGACAATTGGATGGGGTTTTGTGGACTCTGCTCAGTTAAGGAATTCCATGTTTGTTCCAACCTTTAAAAAAAATAAATAAATGCAAATTGTTTTAATAACAGTGATTCAGTTCAATTAACTGTGTGAAGTTAATCATGAAATTGACCCATTGATTGAGTTAAATTCACCTATGAGTTGGTCTACAGAAGCAGAATATGATATAGGGATTGGCTGAAAGGTGTGCTTTCAAACTGTCTAATCAATGGGATGTTCCAGTCATTATAAATCACAGTTTTATGTTAATATGCTGGCTATATCAAACACACACAGTCACTGGCACAGATAAGGGAGATCAAACTGCAAGCGCGCACACAGACATTTCTATGACAAGTCACGTAGGTAAAACAGTCCATATATAAAAACTTATAGATGTATCAAAGTGATAAGGACAAGTCAAAAACACGATCTGGAAAATTAATATATGATGTTTACGCTCATAAATTAGGTACATTCTAGTGCAGCTTTAACTATAGCACGAAATAAAAATATATGTGCGTTTAAGTTACGTGAGGGTTAACGTTAGTTGATTATCACAGACAAACAATTATGTAAAATGTATAATAAACACGAACTTACCGTTAGACGCCTCAATAAGACTGCACTCGACGAGTTTTTCTCTCACAAATGTATCCATGCGCTTTTCTTACAGGAAAAAAACACATTTTGAATTATAATTCAAGTGATTCTTTTCCGGGAATCACTTTGTTCGAGAATTACTGAACCGGTTTATTTGAACTGGATCGTCGGTTCTTTTAGACCTGCGGTCCGACTATATTGTACGTATTTTGTATTTGTAATTTATTGTAATGTCAAATTAGCTTTTCAGTGTAAGAAACTACTTTTTCCTCTATTTTCACAGGTATTTGCATATTTCAGCCATCAGTCACTGTATGAAACTTAATAAAACTTTATTAATCTGTCGTCTCAGATACCTTAACACGATTATGTGAGTCGCGTAGCGTAGGTTGGCCATTTGAGGTAAACTGTTCATCATTTAACGTAGACAATGTTGGCCTGTAGAATTTTAACAGTATTGTTGCCGCAAAAAAAAGTTATAATTCTGCCAATTTAAAATAATTATTATTGAAAACATTAAATAAACTTACCTTAAAACAGTTGAAAGCCGTGGCTTTGCCCCGTTGTTCTTCCAAAATGACAGTTGGGGAGCGATTTAAACATCTTCAAGGCGCGTTAAATAACCCAGCGCTGGCCTGAAACAACCCAGTGACGCAACCCAGCAGGTTTAACCCAACACCTGGTAAATTGAAACTACCCAAAAGTGTTTAAAAAGAAATAAAATAATCCAACAAAATGACCCAACAGACTCAACCCAGCATTTTGGGATAAAAAATAACCCAGCCGTTTTTAGAGTGTATATTTACTTCCCTGTGTGTCCGTGAAGTCAAGCCGTAATCCCGTACTTGCATTGACATGGACAACTAGAGCCCCAGATACAGATCCCCTGTAAAGGCCTTGTCTCAGACGACCACCGGGACAATACCACAGGAAACAGATAATTTTTCTGCACAATCTGACTTTGCTGCAGCCTGGAATTTAACTACTGGTTTTAGTCTGGTCAGAGGAGAACTGCTCCCCCAACTGAGCCTGGTTTCTCCCAAGGTTTTTTTTTTTTTTTTTTCTCCATTCTGTCACCGATGGAGTTTCGGTTCCTTGCCGCCTCTGTCTTGCTTAGTTGGGGTCACTTCATCTACAGCGATATCATTGACTTGATTGCAAATAAATGCACAGACACTATTTAAACTGAACAGAGATGACATCACTGAATTCAATGATTAACTGCCTTTAACTATCATTTTGCATTTTTGACACACTGTTTTCCTAATGAATGTTGTTCAGTTGCTTTGACGCAATGTATTTTGTTTAAAGTGCTATATAAATAAAGGTGACTTGACTTGATTAGTGTATGAAACATATCTTCACTGCGCGGGGGGCTCTTGTGGCAGCATGTATATGCCACATAGCAAGATCTCTTGTTGTGTCAGGAAATGTTCTTTATGGAGTTTTATCTACATATGGTATTTGCTGATTTTCATGGTGTCCGTGTAGTGTGGACATTTCGAGTCTGCCTTGGCATTTGTTTTTGTGAGGTTAAAATGATTTTTCTGTAATTGGGTCTTTCTGTCTCATATTCTTTATTGGCCTCTATCCTCCTCACTGTGTAAATCTGTCTCATTTCAGTTATGTTTAAATTTATAAATATGGCCATTTGTGAATAAGCCTTTTAAACTGCCGTCGCAGCCATTGATGTGCTGCCCAGTGTGCCCACGTGATGCATATTGCACACAAAAATGACAATTTTCAAAGATTATAGGGTGTGTGTTATTGGATCAGTAAAAATGTATTTTTAAGAGAGAAAGAGATTTTTGTTTGATGTTCTTTGTAGCATACACTGTAGCTTTTACAGTTACCAATTACTCTTTCCAAACTATAGCAATGTAGTGTGTTAGATTTGCTTTTTTTTTTTTTTTTGTCACAGTATTTGTGCAGTTTTACAGTTAAATGAGCAGAGTATCCTTTTTAATGAGCAAAAACAAAACATACTGTCCTAAACTGTCCACTCTCTCATATGTAGCATTTGGACATTTTTTGTGAATTTGTTTCTGCAAATGTAATAAATATTCCAAAAAACACTGAGGATAATCATGTTTCTTGAGCACCAAACCATATTAGATTATACGATAGTATCATATTAGAATGATTCATTTCATGTGATCATGTGTGTAATAATGCCGAAAATTCAGTTTTGCCATCACATCAATAAATATTAAAATAGAAAACAATTATTTGAAATCTGTATCATGGAAATTCTTTTACAATAAATTTCAATTTGTTAACATTAGTTCTGTCGATTGTCATTTTAAGGTCTTCTACACGTTATGTTAAGTCTTGTGGAAAACTTTTACAAATGTAAAAATATATTTAAATGTTCTTAATGTTTACTTTCTAGCCCCGTATACTTTTACAAATGTAACCACTGAAGGGTCTTACTGTAACTGAATTTCATCAGTTTTGTGCCACAGAGAAAATAATATAGAGTCATTCCTTTAAACACTATCACTAAAGTCTCTACAGGGAAAAGTGGCAAAATAATATTCCCTTCATACAAATTTTTTCTATCTGTTTCACCTCTAACCTTTTCTTTTGCATAAATTATAGATGGGTCAGGGTGGTCTGATAGTCATCCAGCATCAAACTAGTAGGATACTGTGATAAAGTAGTGAGATTTTTTTGTTTGTTTGGTTTTTCTTTTTCTCTCTCTCTCTTCAAAAATATATTTTTGAGACACTAAGAGAAGACAACTCTGTACTAAACAGAAAATTTCAAAAGCTATTGTTTCTTCTTTAGCGAAGGGCTGGAACAACTAATAATAATAAAAAAATAAAAAACAAAAATGGAAAAGAAATGTAATAAAATTAACACTATTCAATAATAATAATAATAATAAAATAAGAAAATCTGCCTCTAACATACTTTAAGTACTCTTGTGTATATATTGATAAATATGTAATGCTTTATTCCTCTATTTTCTGCTTCTGTCCAATTTCAGACTCGTCCAGAAGTAAAATTTACTTACAAAAAAAATGTACACCCCCCATTTATATCCCCAGTTTATCCAGTGTTGAAGTGTGATTCAAACTTCAATACATTAAAAATAAATAGTAAACTAAAAAAAAAATATCTGATTTTATTTTTTTTATCTGATTAAGATAAAAGATTTTAACGGATTAATTGATTATCAAATAATAAACAGGTGGAAACAAGCCATTATTAATCCAGTCCTATCTTAATTTTTCTTGGTCTTTCTCATTCCACAGAGAATCTCATTCTCTTTTTCTCGTTCCAGTAGTTCATTTTTTTACATTCATATTTATTTTTCCTCTCATACCCTCGGCGTCCCATCCTCTTGTTTGTAAACATCTCTCACTCTGTCGCCCTCATTTCTGGAGCTTCTCCTGGTTTCTCTCTCTCTTTCCCTACACCCCCCAGCCCCCCCGTCCTCAGGGAGCGCTTGCCTGCTACTGTCGCCGTAGGCATGCTTTTAGGGGCTTCATGTCTGGATCCTGTCCTCACTGATGATTAGATTGTTTTGCAGTGACAACTGCTATGCAGATACCAGCAGGATACATCCTGCCACTCACTCCAAGTGGATCCACCACACCTTTTACCCATAATTACTCGCCGTGGACATCTTTGTCAGAGCTACCGAGCTCACGTGAGTGAGCGTTCATGTCCAATTTCCAGTACTTTGATGTCTAATAGTTCCCGGTGTTTTTTTTTTTTTTTTTTACCGGTGTGCTTCAGCAGACGTGTGGTAAACCGTGCTTTAAAGTCAGATATGTGGCACACAGGAAGTCACTCCCCTGTCAGTTCCTCCTCAACACTCATTATCCACCCAAGGCCTTTGTCTTTCACTCAGCATCCTTCCATACATATTTATGCACGGACATTGTGGAAAAGGAGCGTGTAATGGAATTCAGTTCTCAGAGAGGAAAAACAAAGTAATGCAAAGCTTATTTAAAACAATCATTTGGGTGATAATGATGAGCGAGACGTTGCCTGCACTGACTGTCCTTCCCTCTCGCGTTCATGGTTTCTCTCATGATGTCAGCCCAAGCTCCATCATTAATATTTGAAATGAGTGAAGGGAGTTTAATTGTAAAAAGCTGCAGTCCTATTAAGCGAAGTCTTGCTGTAATCTCATTGCCCATGTCTATCAATCGGCATGAGGATCCCAAACACTCACATTCACTGAAATATTAGCCAGAATAAGACAGCTGGAGACAGCGCCATGAACTTTTGAACCAGACTCACTGCTTGGCTGCTCTCGCTGATGGCTGGCGGGTAACAAAGTTTGCATTTCTTATGCATTTTTGCTGTTGATGTCTATTTCTGTCTGTCTCTCTCTGACAGCTGTTACTAAAGAGTAAGATGTTGTGGCTGTTGGTAGACAGCGAGCTGTACACATTGTTCCATTCAGGCAGCCGAGCTGGGCAGTGTGCAGAGACCCCAGCACACCTCTGAGGAGCGTCTCTGTTAAAAATAGCACCAGCTTCAAGCTACTGTACTTCCTGTGATGATTACATGAGCAGGAGTCTCTTTTAGATGCTCAGTCCTCTGCTGCGTTGGGTCTTGAGTTCTCTTCTCTAAGCAGCCCCCCAGTGACTGACTGTCCTCATTTTCTTCCGTTCGTTTCTCCTGCTTTCTCCCTGATTCTTTTTCTTCTCAATTTAATAATGCTGTCTATCTCTTTCTCTTTTTTTGTAGAGATCAGAGAGTAATGAAGACACTGAGGCTGCAGAGGAACTACTGCTCATCAACAAGCCACTGACGGAGCTAAACAACCTCCTCATTCAGCTGGTCAGTCTGTATTTTATTTGTTTATGTCCTACTGTCCATACTAATTTTCCAACTGTTTTGCATTTAAACAATATTTTTACGTAAATTATGGATGCACACGTTAGGATAGAATACATAGACACATTCATTATATTTGTTTTTATAACCTTTAGTTTTCTGCATTGGGGGCAGATAATGTTTGTTTGTTTTTCAATTAAATAATAATAATAATAATCTTTTTTTTTCTTTTCTTTTTTTATCTGATGAATCATTTAATTCAAAGAAACAATCATCATTGGTTATTGAATAATTGTTAATTGCAGCTAAACTTAAAATAGATTAATATTTATTTGATCAAATAACATTTATCTGTTTGGTCAGATGTCAAATGTCATGTGACTTTTGTTTTTGTTTAAGAATAACCTTTTATTTTCAATAAGTCAATTTGTTTTTATTTCATAAAAATACTGAGAAAAGTAAAACTAAACTATTACATGCTGCCATATGACAACAGTGTACCAAAGATAGTTAAGGGATTGAATGTAGTTTTCAGAAAGTGCTTTAGCATGCGGTCTAATCTGCTGGTCTGTAATATAGCATTATTAAAATGTTATGTATCCTATTAATTTGAATATCTGCGGTTACTCTTTTGAAGAACTGTGGTTAACATCCAGATATTATCATATCAGAGGTTGCTTATACAGATCTGCCTTTTTACCTATTATTAAATATAACACTAGAAAACTGTCAGTAAAGTATAGGGAGACAGAGGGGGAATGCAACTGGGACATGGGTCTGGCCAGGTTCAAACCCACATCCCCACAAGCTACCCCCTTGCTACAGCCCAGACATACAGGGTTTACTTAGAACTGACTAGTTATTCTGAGAGTCTTTCTGGAGGTGCTGAACTGAAATATTGATTGGAATCTTCATCCTTCCATCGCCAGAGCAGATTCACTTTCAAAAATCAAAATTTTGTCTTTAGTAATGATTTCATTTGTAAAGAACTTGAAAGCCCTGGTATTAAGATGCTTTGTGTCCAAAACGCTTTGTGATCAGATCACTGAAACCCAGCCTAGGCTCATTGGAAATACCCTACATTTTAAGAAAAACTACAAAAAAACTTACATGTTAAAATATATTTTACTGCAGTTTCCAGCTTTAATCACAAATCATTGATAAATACTTATTTTTGTGCATTTCCTTGTACAATACTATATCATTTCCTCAAAACACTTTTAAATGTGCAAGATTTGTAAACAAATAGATTTTGAAGTTTGCATTACATAATCTGATCTATATGCATGGCTTTTCTGACATACTAAACTTGTCCGGTAGCACAGCTGGTACAGCATTGCACTTACGAATTGGAGCGCTGGGGAACAAGTCTTTTGAAACGCAAGTTTTGACACTCCACAAAAAGAGCTCAAAGCCTCCTAGGAGGAAGCTAAAGCAGCATGGTTTGTTCAGCAAATGTGTTTTTATCTCATGGTTGCTTTTGTCAACTCTATTGCTTAGATTTAGGGTACATTACATTCATTTCAAATGTGGTAAACCTCAACTGCCGTGATACATACAACATGTATTAACGCATTTCCATTGTCACATTAAAAATTTTCTGAGACTGAACACTGGGCATTTTACATTAAAAGTGCCATGAAACATATGCAATGCAGTTTCGTTTTGCAAAAAAATATACTAAAACACTGGACCTTTTACTAAACCCACATTTGCAATGAAGAAAAAATGTCTATGTTCTCTTGTGGACATGTCAACTGAACAGTTACTAAACCATTGGCAGACCCATCATGTTTTGTTTATGTTTGGCAGTGTTGTCATGTCGACTTATTATAAGCAATGCTTAAGCATCTTTGGGCTTGTTGTTCTTTGGCTCAGTTAATAAAGCTATCCATTGTCTAGAGATAATGAGGTCACACTTTATTGTAAGGTCCAATTCTCGATATTAAAAGACCATTAACCATGACCTTTGAAGTTACTGCTTATAAATAGTTAATAAGGTAGTTAAGTTTAGCTACTGGGTAGGATTAAGGGATGTAGAATACGGTCATACAGAATATGTGCTTTATAAGTACTAATAAACAGTCAATATGTAAATAATAGGCATGCTAATAAGCATCTAGGTAATAGTGAGAATTGGACCCTATACTAGGGCTGGGATAAACTATTATTTTTTAAACGATTAATCTAGCGATTATTTTTTCGATGCATCGATTAATATAACGATTAATTTTTCAGACCGATTCGATTTCGATTATCTCCCCATTAATTGACTACTAACAACTTATACATGTTGATTTACATATCTGAATGAAAAAAACATGAATTCCTTAACATTGCAACACGTTTATTGCTCTTAAAATTACAAAATAAAAGACTGACTAAGAATGCATTACTTTACTGAACACATAGAGCCTAGCTTACTGAAAAAAAGTTCTTCTTTCAGATGAAAATAACAACAACTTGATGTCTAGCATTCAATAAAAAAGGTCACCCAAAATACTTGTTTAGAGCAATTGAAAGAATACAGTAACCAATGTAAACTTGAGGGCTTTAAGCTAATACAGAGAGTGCTTTTCCAAAAATAATAAAAAATAAAAAATTAACAGTGGGAGCCAGCAGCCGGTCATCGAGAAAAAAAAAAAAATCTCTGAATGCTCCACGTGAAACTTTGGCCTTCTGCCCTTTTTCTATCGTGTCTAATGATTTTGGTTAATATGCACGAGGGAGAGAGGGAGAGAGCAAGACAGCGCTCGTGTAGTTTGAAGACTGTAAGTGCGCGAGCGCACGTGAAACTTTGGTGTTTCACCCTTTTTCTATCGTGTTTAATGATTTTGAATAATATGCACAAGGGAGAGAGAGAGCAAGAAGCGCTCGTGTTGTTTGAAGACTGAGTGTGCGCGCGCAGCCGGGGCTCTCTCTCGTACGTGCCCTATCATTCGACATCACTCACCGATCAAATAAGGCTTTGACAGCCGCCAAAAAAAAAAAAAACGATAAATGCAAAAAAAAACCTGGATTGGTTATATAACGTTGGACAGAATGTTGATCCGGCCATCGCGTATATTCAGCACACATAAGGTAAACGTTTTGCAAACGTTCTTTAGAGAAATAAAAACAGGTCGACGAATCGATGCGCATATTTTGCGTCGACGTTTTTTTTGCGTCGACGTCATCTTTGACCTCGACGCGTTGTCCCAGCCCTACCCTATACTAAAGTGTTACCAATAATAAAGTAGGCAGCTGCATGTCACAATATTTTGGTATGTGGTAAGATAACATATTTGGATTTATAGGCTTGTTCTTATTTGCCATTTTTTACAGCAAGATCTAGCAACACTAGGTATAAGATGTACCTCCTTGCCTATGATTTCTTGCACCACAACTCTGATATACATTAAAACATTTCTTTAACAACTAGTTGTTCATTTCAGTTCCGTACACCCTGCAGAATTTCTGCAAATGTGGTTGGCACTACCTGCATATATCAGGAGTCAGTTCTCTCATAAATTACTTGCGTAGTCTCAAAGGTTCCAGGGTTGACACAATATCAGACTGAAATCCCCTTCTTGGCTCTAACTGGAACTTTTATTTTTAGAGATCTGATGATATGCGGACAATACAGTGGTAAATAAAGATATCACATCATGCCTGGTGAGACAGATTCAATAAGCGATGACCTTCCTACAAATAAGAATGTAATTTAAATAGCAGTTTGCATTAGAGTGATTCCACTATTTCCAGCAATAATTTTGTGATGTATAATAAAGAATTCTTGATGTGAAATCCATTATTTGACCATAAGTAAGTACCATTTTTACACACCCTCTGCTCTCCATCGCTTTTTCATGTGTCATTAACTGATCCCTTTAATGAATAATACAGCATCCATTTCAAAAATAATAAATCCAGATGAGTGAGACATTCATAATTGAAAAGAGAGATTTACCTCCCATTCGTTTCATGGAAGCCACAAATCGACAGAGAGATAGATTGAATTTCATCACCAGTGAATTTTGTGTGTTTGCCAAGGTTTTTATCTTTTACTCATGAAAGTGTATTAGGACAGCCAGGCGTAGATGAAGACTCTGCACTGCCTTTGAAAAGAGGGTCTGGGTGTTTGTGGGAGAGGCAATAAACAGAAATGCAGTTCAGTTTTGGTTGTGTGGAAGGCTTTGTTGTATTTCGTATTCCATTGTTGTAGTTTTTTTTTCACTGTATATGACTCATGTCTGATAGAGGCTTTCAGCTGATACGTCTAGATGAGACTACACTGACAGTCCATTCTACTAGAGAGAGAGTGAAATGAAAGTGGTTGACATAGTGATGCACTGTGGCATAAAATTCTCACAGATGGCAGAAAGACCAGAGACCAGCTCCCCACCAACACACTCCACCTCAATTCTGTAACCCTCAGAGATGGATCCAGGTTACCATAATCCAGGTCCACCGATATTGGTTTTTTGACAGCCAATGCCAATGGAATTGGAAAGCAGGGGGGGGCGAAAGCTGATATAATTTTTATTTTTAATTCGTTTTAAGAAATTTGAAATAATTTGACAATGGATTAAAAAATAAATGTCTAAAATAAAAATACTTTATAATACTACTATACTAAAGTATTTTTCACAAATAAATAAATATTTAATGCAAGTATAATAAAAAGTAAACACTTTAATAAACAGGGCACTCGGTATTCTGGGAAGTTTGTGTGCATTGTGAATCATATTTTTCAAATAAAGACAAGATAACCCTCATTTTACATACAGCACACAGTGAAAATGACTTGAATATGACAGTGGGTAAATGCATAAATTGCAGAATAATTTGAAATCATGAGTTTAAAGTTTAAAGCATTCAGTTCACATGGACTGACCATGACACAGAAAACATGCGATCATACTGGATGCACTTCACAAGATCTCACAGCTGGATTCAGCTAAGTTTGCAAGGTTTGTGAAATGAAATATTCCTTAGTCATTTAAAGATTTGTTTATATAAATGCATATTGGCTTAATGCTGAAGGCAAACGAGAAAGTATTATAATGTTTGCCTTTCTGTTACTAATAATATAAAAAGCAATCATTATTATACTTTTTGTATACATTTTAATTCCTTTGTTTAACCGTTTTATCTGATTATTAGACAGACTTCTATCTGTATTAGACAGAAATGCTAACAAGGACAGTAAACAAGGGAGAATGTGAACTCAGACGCTGCCTGAGTTTTAAACCCTGGGTTGATTTAATGGTTGCACATTATTTTACAGTACGTGTACTAACATGTACTTATAGTGTACTTACAGTGTATTTATTTGGGAAAGTTCTGGTAACACAAGGTAGGGTTAGGTTTAGGGGTAGGTTCAGGGTTAGTACCTAGTTAATACATAGTTATTGTAATTACTATAATAAGCACATAGTATGTACATGTGCTACCAATTTAATTATCTAAAATATTTTCTTTTTTATTATTTATTTTTATCTAAAATCTAATATCATTTCATTCTCTTGAAAATCAGTCAAGGCACTGACCACATTAAAAGCAAGATGTAAATTCACCCAAGATGGTCTGGAGATGGTCTTGGATGGATTCTTACCTCATTTAGTAAAGATTTGTTTTATTATTTGTGTTCCAATAAGTAAAATGTAATTACTATGTAATAGATATGTAATTTAGTAGTAAGAAAATCAACAGTATCTAAAATCATATTATTTACACTTGAAATATTGCTTCTTTAATTTATCTCCCCAAAGAGAGCACTTTAAGACTTTTCCTCCCTGTTTCTTCAGTTTTAATCCCTGCTCCATTTTATTTTACTGACAGGAAAATCCAGAAATTATGGAAATTATGTAATAATGGAAAATATATACAGAATGACAGAAATGTTTCAATGAATGCAAAGTGGTGACTGGCACTGTACATACAGTACGTAAGTGTGGTGTCTGATTGATCACACTAGAAATGCATTGGAAGGAAGACACATTGAAAGGAAGTCAATGCAAATACGGATACAAAACAAATATAATTTTTTCAAGAATAAATGTGGCCTGTGGCTCTGTGACACTATGAAAGATCTGTTTGTGCCCAAAACCAACAATGGCTCAACAAAACTGTGGTCTCTGGTAGACCTGTTTGGGAAAATATTTAAATACAAACACATTACATTACAAGTACCTTCTGGAATAGCTGAAGATGAAAAACTATAGTTAAAAAACCATGGGTATGTTTCTATCTGCTGTACTCCCTAGTTCAGTAAATGCCCAGGAATCAGACATTTTCAGAACTGTGCACTATAAGTTAGATAGAAAAACAGCACACATTGGCTGCTCATTTTATTACTTACTGGTCATCTCATCATGTCTTCTCTATCAAGTCATCAGAAGCGGCTGAGTGCATTTTTCATTATGACCCCGTACTAACAGTAAAGATGTATGATAGACAAAAGTGATGATGCCAGCAGGATTTCAGTCATCTCATCATTTGACAACGTCAGTTAATAAATGCCAGCTGCGTTTTTAATGAAAAACATCATAATTGTGTTGCAGGCAATTAAATCATCAGTGTCCCACTGTTTTGAAGATTTTGAAGTAAATGTATATGCATATTAAAAATTCCCCGATAAAAATTGCGTTCTGGGGGATAAAAATGGGGTTGTTTCAACTCACGGACATGAAAAACAACTTGGACTTGGCAACACTTGTTCAGGTGGAGCAGCATTTACTACACGGAGCCGTAATTCACTGTCAAGCTACACCAAATCGATTTCACAATCGGCAATGAATCACCTGCGATTTTGAAAGCGATTTTGTGTAGATTGGCAGTGAACTATGGCTCTGTGTAATAAATGCCAACCATTGTTGCCAAGTCTGTGGTTGTTTTTCATGTCCGTGGTTCGAAGCAACCCCAATCCCAGTAACGTGATATTTAGCTCCTAAAATGCAAATTTTACCAAGGGAACCACGCCAAAAAAACTTGTTTTATCGCCCGGAACGAAAAGCGATTGAGCTAGTTTTGACAAGCAATTGGTCAGGTTTTGTTTAGAAAACCTGGTAACCCTGATCTGAATACATGTGCTGGATATATACTACTAATCACGGGAGCGCCTTTACTGACGAGATGTGCATAAAAATTGCATTAGATTTTTTGCACAGCCCTAATGCATATATAAAATCTAAATTTAAGGTGGTATATTACATACAGTGTATTATATTTTAGCTACAGTTCATTTAAATAGTCCTACACTGTTTTTTTCAACAGTGCAAATATTTTTATTTTATTTTTCTTAAGGACATCATGCCACATTGAAGGACACTGCTGTCACTGCTTGAAATTTAATGTCAACTACCCACCTGCAGAATTGTGCAGAAAGATTTCAACAGAATTTCGTCATTCAGCAGAACATGTTATTCACTATATAATCTACTGACCTATGCATTTTGTCCTTTAAATATTTTGTCTAACATTGCAGTATATTTAAATCCATTATGACCAATTCTGCAAATGTCAGAAAACAAAATGTGCAAGGCAGAAGACTGGACAGAAATTCTAATGAATTTCTTATAACACAAAGTTCTCTCTCAGAATACCACACCTGTAATCTAAAACTCAAATGCTGTCAAGTCCTGCAACATGACAGTAAATTAATTGAAATTGTGAATAATGCTCCTATTCAAACTCAGTGTGAATAAGTCATGATGATGTTTTATCATTAAAGCAACATTTGGAAAGGAATTTGAAATTCATAATTTTTATTTATTTATTTATTTTATTTTGTTTTATTTATTTATTTTCTGAGGTCCAGATAATTCTAAGGTCCATTCAAACAAAAATCCACAGCCATAGGAGTGGGACACACAGCATTGGCTGAGTTTTTGTGTATGTTGTGTGTATGCGCGCATATGCATGTGTGTGGAAGCAAGTCACCGTGGTGGGACTGTCTGCAAGTATTTTGTCAAAGGCAAAAGGTGCTCAAGGATCAGGTGAACAGATTATCTATGTGTGCTAGAGACATACTGCGTTTTAAATAGTTGACCCTAAAGGGAAATGTGTCACCTCAAAGTCTCTACTCAGTATAAAAGGCTTTTCATGTGTTTACTCCACACGCTTTTCATTTTTGGTTGTTAAATATTCTGAGTTTGCCCACAAACAATCACACATGATCTTCCCTGCAGTCTGTTTACGCGGCAGCTGAGTTCACAGTTTGAAATAACACGTGGTTTGAAAAATGTAATTTGCAGTGTTGTTTGTTCTAAAGGCAGTGGTGCATGAGGCGGTGGGAAATATGGATTGCCTCAAATGCATATGCCTAGTTTTGTGCCAGAGTACATGGGGGATCATGAGAGGCCTACGCGTTACACGTCCCCATAGGCTTTGGTTCTCCTCCTCTTCTCATTCTTTCTCTCTCTCCTCCAATCATCCTTTCACAGCCCACAGTGGCATTAAAACTCCCTAATCTCCCTGATTCCTGTGTGCTTTTCAGCCCACAGTCCCATTAAACTCCTCAGCCTGATTTCCCCGATGCATCTACAAGCCCTGCTAAGTAAACAGGGTAGATTTGGAAGGCCGTCTAAGCAGGTGTTAACAATGTTCTGCTCTGACTCCAAATTGGCATGTGAACAATACCGGAGCTGCGGAGCCCATGGATGCACACCAAAGGCCTTTCAGTACCGGGGTTCTCCCTCCGGTCAGCCTCTCTTTGGGCCAGGGAAGGGGCGGTGCTCTTTTGGGGTATTGTGTGGCCTCCCTAAGCCCCACACTCCATTCTGGAGTGGCCGGCGACATCACAAAGAGGGGCGGGATTAGGTGCGGCTGGCCCTTGCCCCAGAGACTCTTGGGATTATGCCTTTATGGCAGAGGGCAGTAACAGATCAGTGCAGAAAAGAGGCTGGAATCCCTGAGTCGGCCACACAGGCCTTTGAGGGTCAAAATGAGTAGCAGAGAAAATCCCCATGGCCCTTATGTGTTGCTTTTTGTCTTTATCTCAGTCTTAGTGTGGATTGTTGTGGTCTGGGTTGAGAACTTGAGCACATGGGTTGAGGACATGTTAAGCCTGTAACTGCAGTCTCCACAATCTCTGAGGATGAGAACATAAACTCTTCCTGTTTAGATTTTTCAGCTCTCCTCTGCGATTATATCATGGCCAATATGGGAATTTTCTGCACGGTATGTGGCTTATTGCAATTCCAGCTAATTTGGGTTTGGTTAGGGATGAGAATTATAAAGATCCTCAATTTTTGATTACGATTCTAATGAACCATATGCATGATTGCTTCTGCATTTAGCATCAGTGGCCACCACAACTTCCGGTACAGTGCAGTGTAGGGCTGCGCGATGTGTCGTTTAAGAATCGATATCACGATGAACGAATCCACGATTGTCACATTGCAGGATGTGCGATTTAGGCTGTTGTAGTTGATATTCATTAACTGCACGGGCCAGCTGCTCCCCGGCCCTTAACGAATGTGATTCGCGGATTAATTGCACAGCTTAACCATCATAGAGTGAAAGTTTATCATTGACAGGACTAAAAGACACATGCAAGTTTAACAGGGCAGAGAGAGAGAGCGCAGAGAGAGAGAGCACCGAGAAAGAGAGAGAGCGCACGTGAGAGAGAGAGAGAGAGAGCGCACGAGAGAGAGTGAGAGCGCGCACAAGAGAGAGCGAGAGAGCAATAGAGAGAGAGAGAGAGAGAGAGCCATCTTCAAACAACAAGTGCTGTCTTGCTCTCTCTCCTTCGCTCATATTAATCAATTGACATGATGGTGTCGATGTTTAAATCATTTAAAATGAGAATGGAAGTGTGCTCACCCCATTTTTGTTTGTAAAAAAAAATAAAATTACGTTTCATATCGCAATATATATCGCAGAAAAATAAAATATTGCAATGTAATTTTTTCCCAATATCGTGCAGTCCTTGTGCAGTGTATGGAAATTGTGCAAAAATGTAACAAAATTAAGTGCTACACAATATGACCAAGCAGTATTGATATGATTTACATTGACACTAAAGCTATTTAAAACTTCTGGAACCCATTGATTAAAGTGTTAAGTTTACCATAATTTATATATATAATGTAATTATAATAGTTATTAGAAATTAGAAACATGACAGAAAGCCACAGTTTGCCATAGCAGAATACTATGCTGATACTATCGATCATTTAAAACTTAAGATAATTATCGCAAAAGGTGTGTTTACTTTCTTTTTAATGACTTTTTACCTTCTTTTTAGACAAATGCAATCCAATAATTGGCTTGCAATTAACAAAACAAAAATGTGATGACATTTATAGAATTCATCTGACAAAATGCATAATTTTTATGTCTACACATTGTCATGTGAAGTAGTAGTCAGTAATTAAATACTGATTTAAGTCTTTTTCTCAAGCTTCCAAGGATGCCACAGGGTGTCTTCTCAATACATTTTATGTAGCATACAGAATCACAATATATTTGTGCTGGCATTTTAGTATTTCTCTGAGCTCCACTTACAATATTAGTCACAATTTAGTTCTGGATAAACATTTCCCACCTTCCATCTAACTCTAACACATCTCCTAACTAGTGGTCGACAAATTTTTATTGCAGATACTTTGCACTTTTTCATTATTGGCTGGTTGGTTTTTCTGTTTGCCTAATAAGGCAAGCAGGAGTTTTATTTTGACTGAGAACCCAGTGCCTGAGCTCCCTTCCACCTTCTTTAGTTTACTGTCTTTAAATACCCTGTGTAATAATAGAAATGCAAACGCTTTAATACTTTTTTCATATACACTCTGCGTTCAGTAGATACAGGTTTTAATCAAGTCTTTGAATATCTAAGAAACATTTAATGGCACAAACCTCCCAAAATTAAAAATCCAGCTATTAGCTCTGTGCAAAATCTGCATAAAAACACTTCCGTCCATGCAAATAATCCAATCCATGTTAACAGGAGAGTTCTGCTGCCTTTATGAAAGACAGCTATATGTGTCTTCTACCCATCAGAGGATGATCCAAAGCTGTATGCCTGCCTTTCTTCTGTGGGAAACAAAAGATGATATCAGGCAGAATGACAGCCTCAATGTCACTATTAACTGTCATTGTATAGAAAATAGAATGCAGTGAAAGAGAATGATGAGTGTGACTGTGTATACAGGTGCATCTCAATAAATTGTGGAAAAGTTGATTTAAGTAATTCAACTCAAATTGTTAAACGCTTGTATTAAATAAATTCAATGTACACAGACTGAAGTAGTCTAAGTATTTGGTTCTTTTAATTGTGATGATTTTGGCTCCCATTCAACAAAAGCCCAACAATTCACTATCCCAACAAATTAGAATATGGTTGCATGCCAATCAGCTAATCAACTCAAAACACCTGCAAAGGATTCCTGAGCCTTCAAAATGGTCTCTCAGTTTCGTTCACTAGGCTACGCAATCATGGGGAAGACTGCTGATCTGACAGTCATTGAGTCATTGACACCCTTCACAAGGAGGGAAAGCCACAAACATTCATTGCCAAAGAAGCTGGCTGTTTGCAGAGTGCTGTATCCAAGCATTTTAACGGAAAGTTGAGTGGAAGGAAAAAGTGTGGAAGAAAAAGTTCCTCAACCAACCAAGAGAACCGCAGCCTTTTGAGGATTGTCAAGCAAAATTGATTCAAGAATTTGAGTGAACTTCACAAGGAATGGACTGAGGCTGGAGACACCACACACAGATGTATCAAGGAATTCGCTGAACCACAGACAACGTCAGAGGCGTATTACCTGGGCTAAGGTGAAGAAGAACTAAAATGTTGCCCCGTGGGCCAAAGTCCTCTTTTCAGATGAGAACAAGTTTTGTATTTATTTTGGAAACCAAGGTCCTAGAGTCTGGAGGACGGGTGGAGAAGCTCATAGCCCAAGTTGCTTGAAGTCCAGTGTTTCCACAGTCTGTGATGATTTGGGGTGCAATGTCATCTGCTGGTGTTGGTCCATTGTATTTTTTGAAAACCAAAGTCACTGCACCCGTTTACAAAGAAATTTTGGAGCAATTCATGCTTCCTTCTGCTGACCAGCTTTTTGAAGATGCTGATTTAATTTTCCAGCAGAAATTGGCACCTGCCCACACTGCCAAAATCACCAAAAGTTGGTTAAATGGCCATGGTGTTGGTGTGCTTGACTGGTCAGCAAAACGGACCTGAACCTTGTCAAGAGGAAAATGAGATATGAGACCAAAAAATGCAGATGAGCTGGACTGCCACTGTCAAAGAAACCTGGCCTTCCATACCACCTCAGCAGTGCCACAAACCGATCACCTCCATGCCACTCCGAATGAAGGCAGTAATAAAAGAAAAAGGAGCCTCTACCAAGTATTGAGTACATGTACAGTAAATTAACATACTTTCCAGAAGGCCAACAATAAGCTGATAAACTGATAAAACGTGGTTTTGCATAAAAGTATCTGTCAAATGCAAATGCTCAAAAATGTTCCATCCATGTTTCCCTTAAAGCCTCTTAAATTATGATTTTGACAAAATAACACCTTCTCTTAAGTGAAACATATGGCACCTAATGAGAAGTTCTGAAATGTATAAGATTGAATCTCTAGACCACTGCTATTGACCGTACATAGACAAACCGATTTGTAGTGCTGAGTCTTGAAGGGTGTAGTTTCATATTTCCCAAAAGCAATAGAAGAGCAATATAAAAGTCCTAGAAATATCTGCATGAAGGGAGAGCTTGGCTTCAGCTCAGATGTTTAATAATTCATCCTGTTCAGTCACCCTGACTGTTATATAGATGCAGGAATATTGACAATTTTACTAAGATTAACAAAGATTTACTTATTACATCTGCTGTGGATAATTATTTGTTTTGTATACTTTGTATGCAATATAGTTTTAAACATACTATCATTGTGTGTTTGATTTTAGATGTTCCTGGGTAAATATTCAGCTCTCTGTGTTTTTCTCCGGCAGCTGGCGTGTAATGACAGTGAGGTGTATGAGGAGGCCAGTCACTGTGTGTCTCTGCTGGCTCAGCTGTATGGAGGAGAGGGTGCAGACTGCCTGCAGCCGGAGGAACTGCTCAGCCTGGCACACGCACTGCAGACACACACTGAGCCCAGACAGCAGAAACTGCTGCTCCGCGTGCTGAAACGCTTGGTAAGTGCACGTAGATGTTCTGAGACCAGCACATAAATGGAATGTATATTATGAATGCAGTATGAACAATTCATAATATGTTGCAGTAGAAGCAGACTACATTCATAAGGGTCTTATCTAGCTGAATGATCTGCCTTTTATTTTATTGTTCTGGAAATGAATGTATCCTTTAAGCACACTTTTAAGTAGCCATATGTTTACACTAAACAGATGAATAAGGAAAAGAGAATTCAAAATAAAAGTTAAAATTAAGTTCCCTATTTAGTGTATTATTTTCTTATGTATTCATTAGTATTATTATTTATAAAAAATTTTTTTTATTATATTATGATTTATTAATGTACAATTTCAGCTCAGAGAGTCATAGGTATAATATTAAAGAGTAATTGGGCATCAGATGTGATAAAAAACATTTTCGAGCGGAACTTTCTGTTTCTGACAGGGATTATTTTATTATTATTTTATCAATTTATTTTAAATTCTGGTGCTGTCTGAGTCAATGTGTCAGCTCAATATGTGATGTGCTTGCTTTAATATTGGATAGGCTGTGTGGTAGGAGGGCATGAGCTGTGTTTCCTGTACAATGTGGCCTTCTGGGTCATTGAGGGGTTGGTTACAGCCATGCAGAGTGATATGAGGAGGACAGCATCCTGTCCCTCATGACTGTAGATTTCCTCTCTTTTCATTTTTATATGTGATATTCGATATCCAATCCAATCATTACTTATTAACAAAAACAGGCTGGTTATTTTCGTTTTCAGCCTGGTCTGATCCTCTTTTCTGATTTGTTGATTAGGGGGACTGTCCAACATCAGCAAGGACAAAATATAAATCATCAGTCTGGATGAAAATAACACAGGGTTAGAGAAACTAGCACTGACTGTGTGAAATTCATTCAGTTCATTTATGATGGGTGAGACCATGAGAATGACTGATTTCTCAATCAGAATTGATCCCTGTCATTATCCATGTTTGGCTCTATTAACGAATCTCATTCATTATTAAATTTTCAAGGCAGAGATTTACATAATCATGTCAAAATATTTCATTTGCACTGTAAAGTCGAAGTCAACAAGAAACCAAAATTGACACTTCTTTTTAAATGTTCCTGATTTTATCATGAATGATTTATCAGTGCACATTATTCCGAAGTAAACTTTCCACAAACTAAAAAAAAAAAAAAAAATCTACTAATTAGCTTTGCCTTTGAAACGTCTTTCCATTTTGGTTGACGTTAATATTCACTCTTATTTTTCAGCCCAATTTTTTGTCATGTAGTGACCAATCAATTCCCAATGGATAAAATAAAGCCCTTTAACCCAGAACCAGAAAAAAAATCATTTCATATCCTGCATATTTAAACTCATTTTTAACATGACCATGTATAGTGGTTCGGTCAGTGTGCAAGATCCTGGAAAGGCTCTTCTTTCGTATTGGGGAATATTCTGTGGATAAGTGTGGATGGTGTTTGTGGTTTGGTTTGGAAAATACGTTGTTATAAAATTTGTGGATCTGGTATTGTGTGCAAATATATGGGTATCCTCTGCATATTGGGTATATGCGTGTGTTTATATGTGCCCCTGTGGTTCTGTCATCAGTGTTCTGATGAATTAATCTGTGCTCAAACACTGCAGATATTTGGATCGGAGCTATTAGCTTTGGCAGACTCTAGAGAGAAGAGTGAGCTCATCCAAACAAATCCCTCACACACTGCCCGGCCACAAACTCAAACTGACACTTCGGGGACACCCGGGCATTCATATGAAAAATAAACACTGAATCCTTTGAGCTTCTCTGGGTAATATTGCTCTCAATTTTTTTTTTTTTTTTTTTTTTTTAAATTTTATTTTATTTGTTTATTTTTTGCTGAAACGACCCCCATCCAATAAAGGAAAAGTTCATTATGGCAACCAGGGTCCAACCATCATGGAATACCTGGAAATAAAGAATGACTTCAAATCCACATAACATTATTATAATATTAAATAAAGCTGCAAGCAGCAATTATCCACAAAATGAGGAGCTTAGCAAGCATCGCAAAGAGAATCAGACCAACTGCAAAAATAAAGAATTAAATACATTTGTTCATACCTCTATTACCTAGGCAAAATGGTAGAAAACCCATAAATACAATCACTTTTAATGTGATGTAATTGCTTATTGATTATTGACCAATAGGGGGGGGAGTCGTGGCCTAGTGGTTAAAGAGTTTGACTCCTAACCCTAGGGTTGTGGGTTCCAATCTCGGGCCGGCAATACCACGAGTTAGGTGCCCTTTAGCAAGGCATGGAAAACCCCAACTGCACCCTGGGCCCCACAGCATAAATGGCTGCCCACTGCTCCATGTGTGTGTGTGCGCGCTTGTGTGTTTGTGTGCATGTGTGTGTTCTCACTGCTCTGTGTGTGTGCAGAGCACAAATTCTGAGTATGGGTCACCATACTTGGCTAAATGTCACGTCACTTTCACTTTTAATGTAGCAAATATTTATATCTTCCATATATATTGACAAATAGGTGGCCCACTGCTAAAACTTCTCACATTCCCTCAGGTCATTGCCTTCATAACATGCACCAAATTAGGTCTGAATAAGCTAAAGCATTGTGAAGATGTAGCCTAACATTAATTTTGGCGTGCTCTTCGTCTAATTCATTCACAAGTTAATTGAAAACAGTTTGACTGATCAACTTGAATTGCATAACCTTTTGTCACCATGGTCTGAAGATCATTCTTTTTAACGTTCACAAAAAACGAATGCAGGTCAGGAATCTCACATCCTGCTGCTGGAGAGCTAGTGTCCTGCAGAGTTCAGCTCCAACTCCAGTCAAACACACCTGACGCAATTCACTAAGGTGTTTGTGGTTACATGGCCAACAAGGTCTGCAGGACTGTAGCTCTCCAGCAGCAGAGTTGGAGACCCCTGCAATAGGTATACCTTCAGTGAACCCATAATAATAATTGAATTAAACACATTTAATCAAAAGCATTAACAAGCTACTTTGACAGATCTAATAAAATCTATATTCAGTGATCACAAACAAATGGAAATCAAATGGTTGAAATTTTTGGAACCCTAACATTATAAAGTTTGTAAAACAAATGGGAAAGCTGGACCTCGCGTTGATTTCATACAGATTTCTTTATCAGAGAATATTTGTAGAATATTAAGATTTACTTAATTTATAAGTAGACACTTCATGCTTTCCATAATGTATTTCTCATGTCTGTGTATCAAGAATTCACTGAGTTTGTTCATTTTAGTGATGCATGTGTTCATTTTAGTGTTTGCGGAGACTGAGACGCCTGAAAATGCACCTTGTTTATTTTCTTTATTTTACAAAAGCATAATGTTTTGCTGATATTGTGAGTGTACACAAATAAATGTAGAAAATAATTGTGGATACATATTAATTATCTAGGGGGACTGAACATTTCTGACAGAATACCTGTTTTATATTTTAATATATTTTGTAATGTAGTTTATGCTGGTTATGTCAAAACTGAACTTTTAGCAACCATTACTCTAGTTTTCAGTTTCATATGATCCTTCAGAAGTCATTCTAATATGATAGTACTCAAAGTACTCAAAAAACATTTCAACACTAACACGAAGTTCTAAATAACATGCATGCCTTTTATTTTGTATAATTTTTCATTAAGTATTTATATATATTTTTTTATATATATATTTACAAAATGTCACAGACTATCTTTTCCTTTCAACAAAAATAGACTAGGACAAGGGATGTCAAGCTCCAAAATAGACAAAAAGCTTCTGAAAGCATACCATAGTTTTACATCAGGAGAAGACTGAGATACAAGTTATTATTTGCTGAAAGACTCCCCCTGTGCAACAATTCCTTAAATCTCATTCACCCTTGTGTACACTTAAATGCCAGGTGTGACAGGAATGATAATGTGACCGAGACGGAGACATCAACCTACTAGGGGTGTGAATCAGCGCTGGTTTCATGATTCATTTCGATTATGATTATCATGTCAACGATTTATTTTGTGCATTTTTATTAAATTATATAAGCAGGCTACATTTAAAATAATTAAGTTCTGAAAGCATAACTGACTGTTTACATCAATTTTGAATCATAAAGTAGATGCAAGTGCATTTAACCGCAGCCGCGATCTTCAGGACAAAAAACTCAAGACGCACATGAAAGTCTGTCAGTAAGTGAGTTTCGTGCATCTAATACGTACTGCATCCCAAATGGCAGGAATGGAAAGCATATCTAAAGTTAAAGACTAAAATAACTGCGATTGAATACATTGTCAAGCAATGCGCTTGTGTATATTCTGTGCAGTGAAACTTGCCACATTTGTCTCTAGCACACTCACCCATGCAATACGCGGGAAAAAGCCAAGCTCCGATTTAAAAATAGAGAGTGCATTTTTAATACTCGCGGCAGTGGCTCAGTGGTTCATGTAGGTTGTCTACAAACCGGAAGGTTGGTGGTTCGATCCCCGGCTCCACCTGACCAAGTGTCGAGGTGTCCTTGAGCAAGACACCTAACCCCAGCTGCTCCCGACGAGCTGGATGGCGCCTTGTATGGCAGACACCGCCGTCGGTGTGTGAATGAGTGAGTGGATGGGTGAATGTGAGGCAAATTGTAAAGCGCTTTGGATGGCCATGTGGTCTGTTGAAAGCGCTATATAAATGCAGTCCATTTACCATTTACCATTTACCAAAAGCTTGTATGCGAATGATGTCATAGGCTATAGTCGATTATAGTCAATTACTGCATCGATGCAGAATCGTCCGCATCGCAATGCATCAATGCAATGATTAATTTTGCAACAACCTAAAGTTATGAAGTGTCTTGAAGCAGCATGTTTTAATGTACTTTGAAGCTCAACAATCCTTATCCCTTCACTTTCATTGCATGGAAAAGAGCAGCTTGGACATTCTGAAAATTATTTTCCTGTGTAAAGGTGTGGTGACATTTTTGAGGGTGTAATCCACTTATTTCATTGGTAGTCCACGCGACTGGGGATTTTGCTTGAGGGTAAAAGGTTTCCCCATGCAGATTTCACAAATGGTTCAAATTGGTCACACAAATTTGAAGCATTTACATTTGAAGCTGGCATACGAGCTACTGTCTATAGCCTATGTGTGTGCGTTACAGTGTAGCAGCACATTAGGTTAGAACAGCAATTAACGTACCTGTACAATAAGCTGCTTAGAATGTGCGTTTTCTCATTGAATGTATTTGTTATTTTAACTGTTTGGAAATGTAGCGTAAATGTGGAAGTCCTTCAAAGATTTATTCTGTTGCGCCCTCTATAGAACCTGTGACTAGTCGATGTCAAGCTTAAAGCCTCATGGCAGACCATTGAAGTTGACTAATCGACTATTTGATTAGTCGGTGCAACCCCTAATAGTGAACCATTTTACTGTTTCTCTCTCTTTACTGTTTTTTCTACTGGTCTTTAGTTATATTCAAATTTACAGACATACTGAATTTGGGATTTTCCTTAGTTGTCAGTTATAAACATCAAAATTAAAAGAAATAAACATTTGAAATATATCAGTCTGAGTGTAATGAATGAGTATAATATATAAGTTTAAATTTTTGAATGGAATTAGTGAAATAAATCAACTTTTTGATGATATTCTAATTATATGACCAGCACCTGTATACATGTTTAACAAAGCATGAGATTGATGGTGCTTCTGTATTGGTCATAGAATACTCTCAGAAAAGAAGCTGGCTATTTCATCATTCTCACTTTTAACAGAAACACAGTGCTGTGAATGTGCATCTTGGTCATTTTGACTGCTTGAGTACTCAACTAATTAATGAACTGCTGATTTTGTGGACCTTGAGACGAAGGTTGATTGTGCAAATTCCATAAAATTTTGTAAATGCTGGACAGTGTACAAATATGTTAGATGGACATCTTTGACTGTCCCATTACATCTTCATGTTTATTCAGAGGACCCTGATTTTGCTGGAAATTATTCTATAATTTTCTCTACAACTTTTACCAAGATTGTGTTAGACCAGACATCTAAAGTACACTTGCAAAACACAAATATACTTAATATTTTCAGGGAAAAATTACCCCATCCAAACTAGGCCTTTGCAATGATACTTGTCTGTCTCAAGACCATACGTGACTGAAATTTTCATTACAGAGTTTCCAAAGACACTTATGAGACATGCATCACTTTGTGTGTGTGTGTGTGTATGTGTGTGGTGGTATGCACTAAAGCATGTCTGTTGTTTGTGTGTTTTAAATCATCCTCTTTGATTCATGACTTGGTGTCCTTGTCCTAATTACACACAGGCTCTGTAACTAAAGTGCTAATGGAATGAAATGACCTGGTCACATTACTGCCCTCATCTGCTGTCAGCCTTTCAAGACTACTGGAGATAAATCACCCGTCGGCTGTTTCTTACACACAAATGTGTACGCTCTCCTGGTATCCCTCTGATGTGTTACTGTATGTGTGGTATTTTATTGTCATGTCTGATTCTACCTAATGATTTAGTCTCTAGAGAATACTGCTCTGCTCTGATCCACACTGAGCATGAGTAATTAGCTTCCTTCTCAGAGGCAAATGACACTGTTTGTTCTTTCATAACCTCTCGCTTTTTTTTTGCTGCTTTATTTGTGAATCTGTAGGAGTTTGAGTCTTTTCATTAAACTTTCCCTGACTTCCTGCGTTATAGCCAATTACTTACATTATCCACAAAGTCCTGATTATGCGTGAATGGTAAGGGAAGCATCATTATTACTATAGTGTTTGAGATGCAGGCACGAGTGTTATTTCAGTTGTTGAGAAGCGTTTTTTTTCCCTGTAACAATAAAATGGGTGAAAAGCCCTATAGATTTGCACAGCAGTTGTTGCCTGAGACAGATTCATGGCCCAAAATTATGTTGCCTTTTAAAAAGGATTCTCCCCTGAGCCGTGACCTAGTGGATAGGTCGCATGTTCCGTCATATTGGACCATAGTTCTCCTGTGGTCAGCACACATTTGAATTTTCATCATTTGCAGATTCTGGTTTGTCCTTTCTGCTCTATCCTTTCCATATAAAATTGCAAAAAGACCCCCCACCACCACCCCAATAAAAAAAAAAAACTTGATTCTCATCATGATTCTCACTTGCTTGCTTTGACGAGACCTGGACCACAAGGACACAAGTGTGACTGCTGTTCTGCATTCTCAATCAGTTCAATGAGTCGTCAGTGACAACGAAAGGGGGCAAACTAGGAGACAGCGAGAGACAGAGAAGGGACAGAGGTAGTGAGACATTCCCTGAGATACACATCACACAATGCTCTCACCATAGCAGAATGTGGCAGTGTGCATTGAGTGTATGAATAATGCAGAGGAAGGAGCAGGACAGTGGTGCTAGCAGATGCTTGCTCACACACACAAACACATGCACACACTTTTTGCACGGCAAGCTCCCACTCCTGGGACTCAGACTGTGCTCATTAGCTCTGCTGTGGCCACCCCTGCAGACTGGAGCCACTCACAGCATGACAGTAGCAACAATGGCCTCATCGCTCAGCTCAGCTGCAGCATGAAAGAGTATTGACCCAGGTACGGTGCCTCGGGCCACCGGCCTGTGCTCACAAACACACATTTGCACACTCCTCCGTGGGCAAAACATGTTATAGAAAGATGAACCGTTAGGGCTGGATACTGCACTAACTGGTCACAGACGAAGGTTTGAGCTGAATTGTGAATGAGGTTGTGAACAGAAAGGAGGAGTGTATGGTATTGACTGAATTGTCCTGTGCAGTTATTGGTGATCATATTTCCTGCAATGATTCTTATGTTACTTATGAGGCTGTTATGCAATTCATATTTATGTTAAAAATGCCTTACCCCACAGGCTGATCTTTCAGGTTTCCTGAAGATAAAGGGGGTCTAAGTTGCATCACCTAACCACTGGGGTGCCTCAGGGTTCAGTATTGGGCCCCCTACTTTTCTTAAAAAACACAGCTTCACTTGGTAATCATTCAATTACTTAGTTTCTCCTATCACTTGTGTCCATGCTTTACAATATTAGTACAATCACACCTGTCTGAATATTTTTTGAAGCTCGTTTGACATCTCACAAATGGAATCCTGCAATGACAGGTGAGCAGGTTTTCTTCAGATAATCTCAAAAGATCATGTCAGCATGTCAAGTTTTCAATTATTCAAAGAAGGTCCATTTTAAACACAACTTTCTATCCACATCAAGCTACCTACAGTATTATTCAAAATAATAGCAGTACAATGTGACTAACCAGAATAATCAAGGTTTTTAGTATATTTTTTATTGCTACGTGGCAAACAAGTTACCAGTAGGTTCAGTAGATTGTCAGAAAACAAACAAGACCCAGCATTCATGATATGCACGCTCTTAAGGCTGTGCAATTGGGCAATTAGTTGAAAGGGGTGTGTTCAAAAAAATAGCAGTGTCTACCTTTGACTGTACAAACTCAAAACTATTTTGTACAAACATTTTTTTTTTTTCTGGGATTTAGCAATCCTGTGAATCACTAAACTAATATTTAGTTGTATGACCACAGTTTTTTAAAACTGCTTGACATCTGTGTGGCATGGAGTCAACCAACTTGTGGCACCTCTCAGCTGTTATTCCACTCCATGATTCTTTAACAACATTCCACAATTGATTCACATTTCTTGGTTTTGCTTCAGAAACAGCATTTTTGATATCACCCCACAAGTTCTCAATTGGATTAAGGTCTGGAGATTGGGCTGGCCACTCCATAACATTAATTTTGTTGGTTTGGAACCAAGACTTTGCCCATTTACTAGTGTGTTTTGGGTCATTGTCTTGTTGAAACAACCATTTCAAGGGCATGTCCTCTTCAGCATAGGGCAACATGACCTCTTCAAGTATTTTAACATATGCAAACTGATCCATGATCCCTGGTATGCGATAAAAAGGCCCAACACCATAGTAGGAGAAACATGCCCATATCATGATGCTTGCACCTCCATGCTTCACTGTCTTCACTGTGTACTGTGGCATGCCATTTTTTTAACAGAGGGACTTTGCGGGGGATTCTTGAAAATAGATTAGCTTCACACAGACGTCTTCTAACTGTCACAGTACTTACAGGTAACTCCAGACTGTCTTTGATCATCCTGGAGGTGATCATTGGCTGAGCCTTTGCCATTCTGGTTATTCTTCTATCCATTTTGATGGTTGTCTTCCGTTTTCTTCCACGTCTCTCTGGTTTTGCTCTCCATTTTAAGGCATTGGAGATCATTTTAGCTGAACAGCCTATCATTTTTTGCACCTCTTCATAGGTTTTCCCCTCTCTAATCAACTTTTTAATCAAAGTACGCTGTTCTTCTGAACAATGTCTTGAACGACCCATTTTCCTCAGCTTTCAAATGCATGTTCAACAAGTGTTGGCTTCATCCTTAAATAGTGGCCACCTGATTCACACCTGTTTCTTCACAAAATTGATGACCTCAGTGATTGAATGCCACACTGCTATTTTTTTGAACACACCCCTTTCAACTAATTCAACTAATTGCCCAATTGCACAGCCTTAAGAGCGTGCATATCATGAATGCTGGGTCTCATTTGTTTTCTGAGAATCTACTGAACCTACTGGTAACTTGTTTGCCACGTAGCAATAAAAAAATATACGAAAAACCTTGATTATTCTGGTTAGTCACATTGTACTGCTATTATTTTGAACAATACTGTATATCAAATTCAAGACTGGTGTTTATGAATGAACTTTGTACTATTCTACAGTATGTAATAAAAGTGCCTATTAAATCAATGTAATGTCCATTTAAAACTCATGCAGCTGTTACGGAGAAGCCCCAGATTTTTTCCAGGATAATTTTAATGTGTTACCAGTGATGACAACAATTGTATTACTGTTCCTCGCTGACCATGTCCTAGCTTGGCTATGTAGGGAACAACATTGTCAATGTCATGTTCCATTTCCACCGCCACAACCACAGCAAAGCCAAGAAAACTGTATTCTTTCTCTATCTCTCCCCCTTCTCTCTGTAAATTTTTATCTGTCCTCTATTCCATCTGTACTATATTCTCTCCATGGTGTCTGCAGCAAAAACAATGCTCTATAGATTTCTGTTATCAGCATAGATCTGCATTATCTCACACAATTATCAGCTCCAGAAACAGCACACATTGGTACTTGAGTGCTGGCACACTGCATGCTGCACAGTTGCATAAAAAGTTTTTAATGCCTGAGGTTTCGCTCAGTGTTAGCTCAGATATGTCTTTTTGTGGAGTTTGAGGTAATCTTATGGCTCTTTTCCACTGCATGGTATGACTTGGCATGGCTCAGTACAGTACGGCACGGCTCGGCTCAGCACGGTTTGCGTTTCCACTGCAATTTAGTATCACTTAAGTGTGGGAGGGATTATTCACATGTTAAATTGGGCCACCTCTACTGCCCGACGACTCCTAAAAAAAAAAAAAACTTTTTCATTCCACGTCGCCCCATCAAGCTCTCGCTGGATCCGCTACTCTGCTATCAACGAGAGGAACATCTGTACAACAGTTTGGCAGTGGTGGACAGTAACGGAGTAGCTTTACTTCGTTACTGTACTTAAGTACATTTTTCAAGTATCTGTACTTGAAGTAGTTTTATTTTGAGTAACTTTTAATTTTACTTCACTACATTCCAAAGCATAAGATCATACTTTTAACTTCACTACATTTCATAAAACATATCGTTACTCCCTATAATATATCGCGTGCTCCGACACGCAGAAGCGGTGTCTGATTCATCATGAATGAACTGAGTCTTTTCAAAATAAACTTTTAAATCGGATCGCAAGTCGCACCAAACGATTCGTTAATTTGAATTATCCGATTGCAGCTGTTCTGGAGTCGACCACTCACTGATTCAAATGAACCGTTTAGTGCGAGCCGTTTGTGAGCGCGCATGCGTCTGATGTTGCTAAAAGTAAGTTATTAATGTCGAAATTTAGGATTAATTATTGTAACTGAAAATCATATTTAGGTCAAAATTGTCAGTTGTTTGGGAACTAAATCCGCTGTAAAGAGTGATCTATTTAAGCCCACTGAAATGCTCGAGTGCAGACGATGCAGACGATTAGGGAAAAAATAATAATAATAATAATAATAATTAACCATTAAACTAACACAGATTAAATAATATAACTCGTACATGTTCAAATTCCCTGCTGCCGTAATATTAACAGTTTTATTAAAATGCTACCATGTCCTATGTGACGTCTGTTTTTATATTGTTTATCAACAGTAACGTTATATTGTTTGGATTAACTAGACGAGTAGACAGACATGGATGTTTATTCATAACTGTACTGAAAATAAGTAAATATTGTTAGCTGATGCTAACAGTCTAGCTAACAAGCTTGCTGGTGCTAACTTGAGCTAATTTGTATAATTAATGTCTGAATATCTTTATTCAATAACCTATATATATATATATATATATATATATATATATATATATATATATATATATATATATAGATTACATCTAGGGACAAAAGAAAGGATGTGATGTTCAGAACATGGTAACTACAGTAATTATCAAAGAGGGGAAGAGATGCACCCCGTTTGGCCAGGGGTGTTTTTACACCACAGACAAGATTTAAGAAGGAAAAAATCATTCTGAAAATATAATTATATTTCCCTTAAAATGTTCTTCCTAACTTCAGGTCTTATCATGTCATATATAACTGTGATGTTCTGTAAAACAACAAACTTTAAAACACATGTTCTTACTGGTGAAAATCAGATGGTCAACTCTGCTTTCTCTCAGGTAAATCACAGTGTAAGCTTCACAATGAACATTACTCTCGTCAACGTAGTCCATATCAACAACAAAAATATATATTTTAAAACAATCCAAAATTCCAGGTATTTTGAGCAGTAGGATTATTTAAAAGAATATGTGCTAATATAAAATTTAATTAAGCAGCCTATATAAAATTGCAAACATCTATCTTTCAGTACTTTTTTACTTAAGTACATAAACAATTGAGTACTTTTGTACTTTCACTTGAGTAAAAATGAAAAAGGAGTACTTTTACTTTTACTGGAGTAATATTTTACTTTACGTATCTGTACTGTTACTCAAGTACTTGTTTGGAGAATTGATGGACCATGAAACCTAACATGTAGTGTCACTTAGCCAAGTTCCAGATAGACAGGAAAAGACAGACTGACTGATATGTAATGGCCCCAACCACAGGTGGTTTTGTTGTTAAATGTTGTTTAGGAATGGGTTTATCTGAGTGAATCAATGCAACAATGGGCTAGCAATATCAGAGAAAACACTAGGAAGTAGCAAATATATATATATATATATATATATATATATATATATATATATATATATATATATATATATATATATATATATATATATATTAGTCTAAAATATCTGTCTTGCCAAAAGTAATAAGTACATATTTTCACAGATATAACTTGACCACCATATGCATATGCATGTTCATCCTAATACTAGTCATCTCAAACAAAAGCCTGTCTGATGCCAGTGACCTGATTCCACTAACTTTGGTAAATCCAAATCCAAATACTCATAATATCAACCTGGTACCTTGTAAACACAACAAAGTGCTTTTCAAGTTCTGTGTGCAATGTGCATTAGACGGCCATTGAAAGTCGTGTGGGTGGTATGTAGATGTGCCTTCTGAGGCTGAGACGACCTGTTAAATTGGTAAATGAGGCTAATCTACGGTTTTATTTTTAAGGCTCTCACACACTTGTTCCATTAACAGTTTTAAGACCCCAAATGAATAGCACATTCTACACACATCCTTTCAATCATCACTCTTTCCTTACGCTTCCCACACCATACGGCAAGACAGGTCGATGCTCTGCTGTCCTCAGAACATCCAGTAGGATGAAAGAATGATGAACCAAAGCCAGTTTGACGTAAACCAATGTGAGCATGGATTATTAAATCAGACAAGCTTGTGTGTGACGTTTGGTTGTTTTATGAATCCGCCTGCTTTCACCACCTATGCAAAAAGCTTTATATTTATGCAAATGATGTAAATTAATTTACATTGTTTTTCTTTTTTGTGGAGTGACAGAGAGCACTTATTCACACGTGAGTGGGCAAGTGACAAAGGTTTTCAATTAAAGCAAGAAATATCAAGCTCACTCATCCATCTCTATCCCCGACAATCAACAAAGGCCTTCTAATTAGTATTCATTAATTTCAGTGTTGTAAAATCTATGCATGCTCATTTTTATCAAGCCATCAAAGACCTCACTAATTGCCTCTATAATATTAGAAATAGATCCAGCACACTATGAAGTGGTTTTCAAAGAACAGTACAAAGGCTAAAGAGGAAGAGGGCTCAATTTTACGCCCAGGCCACACAAAACATTGGTTCAGAATGGGAACAGTATGTTCTGAGTGAACAGAGTGCAGTGCATGTTTTTTTATGAGTCAGCAGAGACCATGGCTCATCAGCATATTACGTAGATGGGTAATGTTAAAAACAAGCTAATGAACACACGTTAGAGCCAATAGATTGCAGTAGGTTCAGAGCTTTGTGGCTTAATTTCATTTAAAAATGTAATCATTGCAAGTAAGCAAGCAAAAACAGTTTCATTTGGAAGATGTTAACACAATAAGTTCTTCAACTGAGGTCAGATATAAAGCTTCTTACTTATATTTCTGCCCCCTTTTTTCTTAGGTCTCTAAGGATCTTGAAACCGCAGGTTAAATGTCATCTAATTCATTAAATGTCATGAAGCCAACAGAACCCATCTACAGTCAGAGATACAGACCTCAATGCTTCAGTATTTACGGTTCTTTTACAACCCGTGGGAATTAAAACACTAAGGGTGTATTCACACCTTTCTTGTTTGGTTCAATTGAAACAAACTCTGGTTCGTTTCCCCCAATGGTGCAGATCTTTTTGGCAGGTGTGAATACAGCAGTCGCACTCTGGTAGGCACCAAACAACCAAACCGAGACCCAGCTGAAGAGGTGGTTTTGGTTCAGTTCCGACAAACTCTGGTACAGTTTGTTTAAGGTGTGAATATGATCCGACCTCGATCCAATCCAATTGCAGAATGAACTGCACTTTTTGAGTTATCAGGCAAACCATAGTTGGAGTCGCTTTATGGATAAGTGTTATGTTCGCTACATTTGCTAACCATTGAAAAATTTGTCGTGGTTCTACCTGGATAGAGACATGCTGCCTCATTGACATTTGGGCAGATTCCTATATATCAAAGCTACTGGAGAAGACATATAAAAAGAGCGATGGTGCTGGTGTTTATGGCGATTGCGCAGTTAGCTGACACTTGAGAAAACCTGCAATCGCTTTCCTATACGCTATTTTATCAAGTTTCACTTTTGCTTTCTTTATACCCAATCTGTCTTTTGCAATGTTGCATTGTCAGTATGTCTTGTTAGGCGCACATAAAAGCATGCTCTCTCTTGGAGCACTTCTTCGTCTTTGCAAAATTCTTGTTTAAACATCTGATGTTCATAAGTATCTTTATATTGTGTTTGTAACTGATTACAGAAAATAAGCTAAATGTTAACAATTGCACTACGAAAAATCTCCATGATTAGCCTGTTTTCGAACTTCCTGCTTTTTAAGAATTTCTGTCCAATGAATGGATGACCTTAGCACATGTGTGGTTTAGTATACAAATTCTCATTCACTCATTCACTTGCAAACTGCAACACACACACACACAAAAGAAATCAACATTGTATTTGGTCCGAACCAAAGCAAATGAACTAGCAGCCTCTCCTGGTGTGAATACCATTTTAGCTAATTATATTTAAAATAATTTATAGATACTTTAGATACTTTTCGAAGTGATCATTTTTGGCCTTAGAGTAGGAACAGATTGAGAATATTATAGGGACTGCACTCTTTTGACATGGGCCAGTAAGCAGCCACTTATCAATTCCCTAGCAACAACAGAATTCCTTAGAAACAGCATAGCAATGTCATGGCATCATGTTCATAAGTTTTCTACAAGTATAGAGCATTCTTCACGTTTTTATTTTTTTTATTTTTTTATTTTTCCATAAATTGCAAATTTATTATAATAATAAATTGTCTCATTATGATGCTGTTTATTTTTCTCTTGCCCTTACCTAATCTGCTGGGTTTTTATGCCTGAAAATAATTGAAGTCAGACTAGAGAAAATAAACTTTATGTAACTGAAGGTAGCCTTGGAGTCATCATGATTTCTTCTATACAGTTCTATACTCTGTGGTCCACACAATCATTTCTGATGTCAAAAAGAGAGAGAGGCTATGAAAAGCAAAGGTTTAGAAAAACAAGGTTTTGTTGTGAACCACTCCATGTTTAGCTGAAGTCAGAACAAAAACACTGGAGCAACTGCATCTCTCTTATAGCATGTACTTTTCTTTGGAATTTACTTTAACACTTGTTCCCAACTCATGTCCCGCTAGATAAATAGATGTAAATGTAATGGCAAATACACAAAAAGTGACAAAGTACCATGGTATGGACATTGTACTGTGGTAAACCCTTGTTTTGTTGGCAGACATGGCGAAACCATTCTTGCAGGCATGGTTTTTCTTTGAAGTACCTTGTAAATAACATAATATGGTAATCATTCAGTATCTTATTGTATATCGAAGTAAGCAATGTAGTAGCTTCACCACGTCACTAACACAGTACTTTTTTTAAGGAAATAATAAACTTACACATTACAAACCAGCATGTTTTATTTATTTATTTTAGCCTAGAAAACTGCTTCAAACTACATTTGGTTCCTGTCTCACAGCACAGCCATACATTCAGAATGCTCTTTTAGCAGAGGATACCCATTCTGCTTACCCACGCATTATTCAAAATTGCCTCAAACTGTTTATATTCTAATAGTCACTGATATTTTTGTCAGGTCTGATGAGAGGTTTTATCTGAAGACAATGTGCACAAGTGAATTAAAGCTCATCTCTTCATCTTACATGATTATTCAGCCAATGATGAAAGTGTGTGTGTGGGGTGGGGGCATATGTTTGTGAGTTGTGGATTGATTGGGTTCATCTCCACATCCTCTCATCTTGTCCTCTTAACAGAATGGCGGGTCGTGCACTCGAGCGAGCAAGTGTAAGGAACATTGGAGTCTCAGTTAAGACCCCATCTGAGAATCTGTTGTAGTAATATGCTAATAGGCATGTTAATTCACTTGGTAATTACAAGGACTTGGGTTTACTGTTCCATGTCAGCCTTTGAAGTGAGGAATCTAGGAAACTGCTTGCATATTAAATGTGCAACAGAGCATGTTCAGGTTCGGAGGAGGGAGTTGAAGAGAAAACATTTTTTTGTGATGTTTTCTTTTCAATGTTAAAAAGTCTATCTCTGTCAGAAGGCTCATCCTAAGTTCAGGGTTGGTAGCGACTAAATCATGTTAAATTGTGTGTTTCTCAATTACTGTATATGTCTGTTGGCTCAGAGTTTTTTTTTTTTTTTTTCTACCCTCAAAATCCTCTATTTAAGAGATGAGAAACATTACCGTTTTTAGCTTATTAGACATTAAAAAGATTAAATGTAAATGTGTGCATAATGAACACTGTTACCTGGATTTCTTGGAAGCCTTTCAGTCAAATTCAGAAACTAAAAAATTCTTAAACTACAACAAGGTGAAATACATGACGTTGACTCAGGTGCTGGTGAGACGCTTAAATGTAAGTGACAGGAGGCAGATTTGGAAGGTTTACATGCTGAAATGCAATGCTTATGATTTTATAAAGCACTTCATTTTTCTGTTAAAACCGGCGTATTATTTGAACTGTAAAGCTATTTAAATAATGCAATAATTGCTATCATTTTACAGTTGGTGTTGTGTTGTCATTTCAACCAAGTTGTAAAACTCCATATAACTTATAAACTTATATTACCATATAAACAAGGTAATAAGTGATTTTTCCAAATTTTCAGAAATCAAAATTTCCCCATTCATTTGCATTGTAAGCGTAACTTTGAGGGAGAAGTGGAAATTAATGTGGAAATTACCTTTTGTTACAGAAGTTGTCAATTGAGGTTAACTTCTTTACTTTAAAGGAATTTAAAGTTAATGGTGTTTATTTCATGCTGAACCCATTTAGACCAGACTGACTGTTGTCTGCATCTGATGACAACCATAAAAATCTGAACTGATTGAAGTAGAGTTTAGCTCTCACGCATATAACATTTGAAGACATATAACATTTGATTCACTTCCTCCGTCTCTCTTTGTCTCGTTATGTTTTTCTGCTGTCCTTGTCTCGATTATTCATTCTCATTCTTTTACTCAATATATCTTGTCAGCTTTCATTGTTCATGTCACCCTTCATTGTTCAATCCTTTGCATCTGAGCTGCAAGATACTGTGTCCAACTGAGGAACAGAGGCCAACAGAATGTCTTGCATTGAGTCAGACTGCTCTGGGCATGTTGGGCTGTGAGTCTATCAGCTGCTGATAAATGATTTCAGCAGCTATATAAAGCAGCTACTTCTAGGTGGTTGCTCCAAAACATTCTTCTCATCTGGCTTCTCTCAAATTAATTCCTGGCAAGGGGAAGAAATTTTCTCAGAACAAAGCTTTGTTTCCGGCTGGTCTATACTATGTTAAAAACAAAAAGGGGGTTTTGTAATTAAACAAAATAAAGGCTTGAAAATAATGGTATAAAGAAGGAATATTAAGAGTCAAGAAGAAAAGCCTTAATTATATTGTACCTGATTTATTTATTTGATTGAATTTTCTTTATTAAGCATCATATTCGATGCATCAGGCTTTTATGGTTCACGTTGTATGATATAGGAGAATATGGAGCCTAAACAATTATTTATTTCTTCAGAGACACAATGGGTTTTTTTTGGCCAAAAAGCAAGATGAAATTCTGATAGCTTGTAAAAATAATCATAATACAATATAAATCACAATATAAATCAGTGAGATTTATATAACACTTCAGTCAAGTCACGCTTAGTACTGTAGTGCTTTATTCAATACAGATAAACAGCTCTACAAAAGGAGCTTCTTTCTTCAGATGAACCTTAAAGAAGATATTTTGGAGAATGTGGGTAAAGAGACAGTTGCTGAAAAAAAAAATACAATGGAAGTCAATGGGGACCAGAAACTCTTACCCACATTCTTCGAAATATCTTATTTTGAGTTCAGCAGAAGAAATAAATGAAAGAATTTGAATTTTTAGGTGAAATATCCCTTAAAAGAGTCTAGCAACCCTACTAAGCAAGCCAGTGTTCATTTCAGTTTCATGCAGTTCTCCAAAAGGCAGCAATGACATTTTGCAGCTTGTGTCAGTTCAGTGTTGATTCAGTTCGGGTCAATACCAGTGTTGATGTTGTAAATCAGCTGTAAAGCAGCTCTACAAAAGACGGTGGTACCATCATCAAGCTTTATTCAGTTCAAGTTTTGTTCTCATCTGATGGTGTCAGTCAGTGCGGTCTACTTACATTTTACTTACATAAAATGTATATAAATATAATTTGCCGCTATGTATCTCCCAATATATAATGCAATGCGATACAATGATGATTACTTGAAGTGTGATTTGCTGTTGTGTTTTGCCCAGTTGTTTTGAAATAAAAGGGAGCATTATTTGAACGTGCCAACACAATCTGTGGGCTTCTGGCTTAAATGTGACTCAAACACAAGAGTGTAAGACAAACACACAATAAATCAAACTTCTGAAGTGTCAGACAATCCCAGCCTGTTTGGGAACTTCGGTGTATAGTCTCGGTTTCAGCTCTCTGTGCTTCTAGGTGAATCTGTATAGTGGCTTCCCTGCTGCTTTTGTGGCCTACATATAGTTTTTTCAAAACTTGCCAATGGTGGATTAATTGATCTTTTTTTTCTCTCATACATTTACTATTAGTTGTACCATTATCTCATCAAGCAATATTAACCACATTAAGTTTTAGATTAACTGCTTTAATGTATGCTCTCATTTGGCACTTGGTAAATTAGACCAAAGTCGAGCTAATCTAGAAAAAATAGTTTGAAAGTTGAATTATGTAAATATCACATTACATGAGAAATCAGAGCAGTGTTTGTCTTGCACAAAACAGTTTGTATTTTAATTAGGATGACAGTCTCAGAAAATTGCCGGTGGCTGTCCTTGTAAACGCAAACAGGTCCCAGGATCGATCCCAGGTTGGACCTAGTAACATAGCCGCGATCAGTCCCAGAATAAGCCCTGTGTGAACTAAAGCCAGAAACCATGCTGTAAAGGGTGTGTTGTAGTGATGACGCACGTTATCGTGTGACTCTTTTATCGGTTGTTTTGAAGAAGGATCAACGTTCGCGATGAAAGAATATGTGCAAACTAGAATGAAGCAGAGATCAGAAATCGTTCGCCAGCTTAGTGTATATATATATATATATATATATATATATATATATATATATATATATATATATATATATATATATATATATATATATATATATATATATATAAAATATTATTATTATTATTTTTTTTTTTTTCAGACATTGTGGAAATCATTTATATCAGTCAAGAATTTGAATCCAAGTCTTCCAAGATCACTTTATATTTGTGCTGTCAGTCAATTAAAAATAATTAAATAAAATAAAATCTGAAATCGCAATTAATCCCACCTAACATTTAAAGTTTTTAAATATACATTTATATTGCAATCATTTTGCATTCAATCTTAAAATTAATATAGAAACAACATAAAGACAGTATTTTATATATATATATATATATTTGTTTATGGCTGCTTCTTACTGAAGACGAGCATCACTGATACCAATACTACTGATGTCTACTAATTCTTCTAATCCTAATATTTAGCCATTGACTAGTCATTAAACACTACAGTATAGCTGAGAGCTATCAATTTGAACATTTAATAGACTTTAAAAATAACATCTTTCAATTTAAGAAAAACAATTAACCTAAAACAACTATTACTAAAAACCCGTCATATTTAGCTACTTGTGCGCCCTTAAGCAAGTAGGAAATATACAGAAATTAAAGTTATCAAACACAAAATTCTACATTAAATATAGATGAATCCTAAAAGCTACAAAAGTTACTGATTTCCCCTTTTTTTACTTGGTCTTGTTGTTCCAGCAGCTGGTTATTAGGTTATTTTGGCTGCTTTAAGAGCTGCCGCTGTTGAACATGACGTGGATCTGACACATCATATTTTCTTACAACTCTTTAGCTTTCTGGCATGCTTCAGGTCAAGTCTCTATTAATGAGCTGAGTTGAATCTAGTGTGTTGGAGGAGGGAGACGGTGCTGGGCCACTGCATTTCAGAGACGTGTTCTTAAATCTGACTCATATATAACAAATACTTACACGCACAGATTTAAGAGAGCTTTAATTGCCTTTTTGGTAAGGATTTCACTGACAACATAACTACGACATTGCATGGTCATTGTTTCATTTGAATTTTAATATGATACAATGCTTTAATATAGGACAGCGTGTCACTGCATTTATGCATGCAATTGAAGAGCATGTGCTACAAGCACAGTATAATGGCTGACAGGACAGGAAAATTAGCATTTACTGGCATATGGCCTGACAGCATCTCATCTGACCACAGTTCACTGTTGTGCACTGTTGAGGGAGACACTCAGTTAAGATGGTGCATATGCAAAACAGAGATTTTGTCATGTGACACCACTAAACTAGAAAAGCAGCTTGTTACTGTGAGGTATTTTGAAAACAGCTGACCTACTATCATGCCAGTTAGCAATGTTGCTACATTTTTTTACACCTCAACACAGTCTTCACTCAGCCTTAAATTTGTCCATGGTTTCCATTTTGAAAGCCATTGTGGATAGATAGACAGATCTACTGTTTTCTAAGAATAATGGTTTTCTGTTAATGTATTTTAGAATTGAATTTATTCCTGTGACAGCAAAGTTGAATTTTCAACAGCCATTACTCATTACATGGCTTTTCCTTCAGGAGCATCAGTGAACATTTGAACCTTTTGTTATAGTTGTCCTCAGAGTGAAAAGATGGATCTCAAAATCACACAGTTATTCAAGTTTAATTAAATTCAAGTTTATTTGTTTAGTGCTTTTTAACGATACAAATCATTCCAAAGCAACTTTACAGTTGGAAAATTAAGTTTCTACACTATTTAGTAATGGCTTATAAGTGGTGATCAGTTTATGTGCAAATTACAGGACTTTTCAGAAAAATGTATACGAGACATTGTCAACCAGAATATGAACACTATTAACAGCAATTATAATGTGATTGAGGAATGTAGCAATATTTGTTAGTTCTGTATGTTGTTTCAGGGTTAGCATCATCTGAGGTCCTCTGAGGTGTCAGCATCATCTCTTCTCAGGTGTTCTGGACCCAGACTGGAGCTTGTGTAAATCCTAGTTACATCTCGTGTCAAAACAGAGAAACAAATAGAGACACCATTAGCATAGCTGCTGTTCCAACAAAGTAAAATTAATTAGTTTAACCCAAGCTAAAGAATAATAATGCGCATTTGATCAGATACAACTGGAGCCACTAATTATGAGATGCATAATTCGAATGCTTGGCGAAAGAGATGTGTTTTTAATCTAGATTTTAAAAGAGAGAGTGTCTGAACCCCGAACATTATCAGGAAGGCTATTCCAGAGTTTGGGAGCCAAATGTGAAAAAGCTCTACCTCCTTTAGTGGACTTTGCTATCCTAGGAACTACCGAAAGTTCAGCGTTTTGTGACCTTAGGGAGCGTGATGGATTGTAATGTGGTATAAGGCTTTAGGTACGCAGGAGCTAAACCATTTAGGGCCTTATAGGTAAGTAATAGTAATTTGTAACTGGTATGGAACTTAATAGGTAGCCAGTGCAGAGACTGTAAAATAATTGGGATAATATGATCATATTTTCTTGACCTGGTAAGGACTCTAGCTGCTGCATTTTGGACTACCTGTAGCTTGATTATTGAAGATGCAGGACAACCACCTAAAAGTGCATTACAATAGTCCAGTCTAGAGGTCATGAATGCATGAACTAGCTTTTCTGCATCAGAAACAGATAACATGTTTCGTAGCTTGGCAATGTTTCTAAGATGGAAGAATGCAGTTTTTGTAACATGGGAAATATGATTTTCAAAAGACACGTTGCTGTCTAATATAACACCCAGATTTTTCACTGTAGAGTAAGTAAGTTTCAAATTGTAATTTATAAGATTCTGTGTACTTTTTTTGGTCCAATAATTATTAATTTATTATTTAATAATTAATTATTTAATCGGAGAAAATTATTGGTCATCCAATCTTTTACATTTTAACACACTCAGTTAGCTAAGATAATTTGGAAGTTTCATCTGGTCTCGTTGAGATATATAGCTGAGTATCATCAGCATAACAGTGGAAACTAATTCCGTATTTTCTAATAATATTATCAAGGGGCAACATGTATATTGAAAATAGAAGGGAACCTAGGACAGATCCTTGTGGCACTCCATATATTTAACTGGTGATAAATGAGATGACTCCCCATTTAAATAAACTAAATGGTAGCGATCGAACAAGTAGGATCAAAACCATCTTAGAGCCTGCCCTTGAATACCTGTATAGTTTTGTAATCTATCTATGAGTATGTCATGATCTATGGTGTCGAAAGGAGCACTAAGATCAAGTAAAACTAGTAATGAGATGCAGCCTTGGTCTGACGCAAGGAGCAGGTCATTTGTAATTTTAACAAGTGCAGTTTCTGTGCTATGGTGGGGCCTGAAACTCTGAAATGCTTCATACAGATCATTTTCTTGCATGAAGGAGCTCAATTGAGCAGACACAACATTTTCTAAAATTTTAGACATAAATGGATATTATTAGAGTTATTAGAGTTATTGTTGGAAAGGGTTCATATAAACAAACAATTTGTGGTACCTGAAGGATTTTACTGAAGAACAACAGGCAGTTTAACTGTTTGGGACAAACAAGGGACTTATTTTTAAAAAAAAATAAAAATAAAAAAATAAATAAAAACAGGTGTGGATCATCCAGGTAACAAAACAGTATTAAGTATCAAGCATATGTAAACATTTGAACAAGGGCATTCTTATAAATTAAACTATTATTTTCTCTATTATTTCTATGTAAATGTCTTTTATGTGAAATGTCTTATTTAGGTCGGTAGCATGCGTTTTGGATGATCCCTTTTATTTTGGTAAAATAATTTACATTTTGCAGAAACCACAAGGTGTATATAAAATTTTGATCACAGCTGTTTGTAGTTGTGTTCAGCATGTTTTATGGTCTTGTGATTTTCATGATGTCTATTATTAGTCAAAGATGGCAGGTAGATTTGTAGGAATATGAGTTATTATGGAAAAATGACAAATGGCTTTCCTGATTTCTCAGTCTGTTAGTGTGAGGAGCAGGATTCACCGAGAGCTCTTAGAAAGATGATGAGTCTGTCCTGTGCTGTCCATCAGAGGGGCTTTCAGTGACCCTCATTCACTTAGATGAAGCATCTCATCTGCGAGACGCCATCGAGATGACATTGTAATGGGCTCTTTCACGCTGAAGTGCAGAGAGCTGCTAATTCTAAAAACAGACACATCAAATCAGTGGCAAAGTACTTGAGTTTCGTATGGGTTACAATTCCTCCTATTTTCAGTGACTTAATAGGTTTCACGCTGCTTCTGGTTGACATCGTATGAGAGTGTCATCTGTGAGCCTGTTTCCTAAGGTACATTTTATCTTCTTCCCTTACAGATGAGTGCGGTTGGCTCCTGTTGGGGTTCTTCGGAAGGACAGATCCTGCTTCACGTGCTGCAGAAACTGACGCTGCCTACTGGGTGAGTTAATCGACAGGCTCCTCATCCAGCAGCACATGGGCCCCGAGTCGAGTCTCTTAGTGTGGCCCTCATCTTTGATCCTTTCATGTCTGAGCTTCTTTGAGCTCAGGCCTCAACCACAGATTGATACAGGCCTATTGTGGCTGTCTGTGGGGGCAAGACCCCCCTCCCCTTCCCTCCCCTCTGCTGAAATGTGAAGAATCCCTTTGAAGTTGCCCAGCCAAGCTTCGGAGGCAAAGCTTCAGCAATATTGGGTTTTTGGCAAAGCAAAGAGTATTTCACATACAATTTAAGGTAAACTCAATCAACAGTGTTGGGAACTACAAAAATATATAGTTATAGCACTTTTCAAAACATACATTCAAAAATCAGGCAGCTGATTTTTGCAATATAGTATACAGGGTCACACTTTATTTTAAGGTCCAGTTTTCACTATTAACTAACTATGACTTTTGCCTCAATAAACTCCTACTTTGCTGCTTATTAATAGTTATTATGGTAGTTGTTAAGTTTTGGTAAGGGGTAGGGGATTAGGGATGTAGAATATGGCCATGCAGAATATGTGCTTAATATGCAAGCTAATAGGCAACTAGTTAACAATACATCAATCGACAATGTTAAGAACTGTAATGCAGAACTCTGTCCGGCCAATTTATGTTTTCTTGCTATATGGTATATCGGACAGATATACATTGGGGAATACACCTCAGAAAAATAGCTACTTGATTAAATAATGTATGCTCTGTAGTGGCACTCAGCTCATAGATCAGGTTCAGGTTACCTCTACACAGTTTTAATTTGGAGAAATATTTAAAGTTTTTTAATTAGTAATTAATTTAGGGTGAAATTCAGTGTCTGCATTAATAAATTGTGGACAGTGCGGTTATCTTATTTAAGCAGGTCTGTGCTTGGCACTGCTCTCTAATTACCATATTCATGGAGTAAACAACCACTGTGAATAACTTTTGACTATAAGCTAATGCACTTCATATTTAATGCATTTAAATAATCCACTTCAGTTCTGGTATAAAAATACTCATAAATGGGTTAAAAGTATCGATTCCAGTTGCATAAGCTGATGTACTTTTTCAGCTCACACTAGAAGACGGGAGATTTTTGTCTTGTGCCTCAGAACACATTCTCAGAGTAACAGCAAAGGTTTTTTTCTTAATTTGGACAGAATTGGAAATTAATTTGATTTCTTGTTTTGTAATAGAACAACATGTAGAAAATCCCAACCACTTTCTCTTTGTTTCAGGTCCCAGTCAGACATGGCAGTGGAATCACTAGCTGCAGAGATTCTGAAGGGCATTGGGTCCCAGGCAGAACTGAGACCCGCAGAACAGAGTCTCACACCTGCTATTTAATGTGTGTGTATATATATATATATATACTTTTTATTTGGATGTTTTGACTTATGACATTTTGTAAGAGAGTGTTAAACTCTTGTGATAGTGGTTGTAAAATATACTCTGTATTTCTAGAATGATTGTACCACTTAGAAACCTTATTCACTTTGTTCACATTTAGTGTATTTCAAAAATAAAATTGTCCACAATTGGATACATTTAAAGTCCATTTTATTGTTTAGCCAGGTCATTACCAAGTCTCCAACCAACAATTACAGGCTACAATAATTAGGGGTTCATTTCAAAACCTTTCTAAAGCTACCATCAAAAATAAAATAAAAATTATAGATCCAAGACGAGAAAAAAAAGTTAAAACTGGCCCCAACTGATTGCAAACCCTTTGGAACATTTCTGATTTGTTTAAAGCAACAGCTGATATTTGGACTTCTCCAATTCTTGGTTTTATACAAAAGCTACACAATTTTACATTTGATAAGAATACAATTCAACTGATTAATTAGTGTTCTACACCATAAACTCGATAAACTCTTGATGGATCATTACCACTATAACTCAACACTATGAGAGAGAGACAGTCGAAAGAAATACAAAGTTCTGCAAAATAAAAGACGAGTATCATAAAGCAAGCTAGATAAATACCATAACAGACTGAAATATCCTTTGAAAAATAAAAAGTAATAAAAAGAACAGGCAAGGCTAAGGTTGAAAATACCATCTTAGGATTTGCTTCTTGGGCTTTCTTCTGTCAATCACACCAAATTCTGACCGACCAAGACCAGAACAAAAGTTTTACTTCCATGTGTTCCCATAGGAAACTCCGCTTGTATTAGTGTGTCAGGCACTTTCAGAGAAACTAGCCCACTCTCTTGAGCCCGCTCAGCAACTCTACAGGCCAAAATCACAATGCAGGACCATTCAGATCAGACAGCTGCAGCAGAGAGAAAAGAGGAGACAAACAGGTTAGAATCTGATTAAAGAGGAGAAAAACGAACACATACAGGACTATAATCAATTCATATGCAGCTCAAGATTAGTTTGGCTACTAGCGTGCTTTACTCCAGCCCTTCAAATCTCCTACACACACTGCAGTCAGCACAGATCAAACATTCGCATCGAGTGAGTGTTTGGGCGTCTTGGTGCCTCACCTAAAAAGTCATTGTATTTACAGATCAGTATCAAACCAGGCCAGCTGATTGCTGTCGCCCGGCGGGAGGCCGTCGATCAGGTCCTGGGCGTGGCTGAGGTCAGGCAGGCCGTCTACAGGGTAATCTGGGCCGGGGTGGTGCCCGCCCATCTCGTGCTCCATCATGGGATCCATGCCCATGGCATCCTGCCCGTATCCTCCAGAGTGGAAGGAGCGGTAGCTTGGGTCTGTAGGATGAGGGGAGTGGATGGGAAGTGGAGGGAGCACACACACACACACACACACACACACACACACGTACGTTAGAGGATGCATATTAAACAGGCAGCTCACAATAGCACAACTTTAGACACACAAGACCAGAGAGAGAACACAAGGCATGTGACAGAACCTGACATTCTCTAGGAATATGGTGCTCCGTTAAGAGCTTTCATGTTTTTTTTGGATGGATTAGTTATCTAAAATTAAATTAACCTAGAATGGTGATTTTCAATTCTATGTTCTATGTAATACCTCTTTAATGAGGAGATAGAAAAGGAAACTGGACGCTGTCAGATCTAACATTATGCCTAAAATCTCATTTCTTGAGAAGGTCTCAGAGTTTTGGAACAAAAGGGAAGTATGAACAACAATTTAAGTTTTTTTTTTTTGGTCCACTAATCTTTAAGAGTTCCAGGATTTATTTAGTGTCCTGTCTTCATGGAACATGCCAGGTGTGTTCGTCTCTAGGTTTGGAGGGTGAAGGCTGATGAAGCAGTGGATTAGTGAGTATTCACACCCAGATGCTGAGAGCGGATCTCATTTCTGAGAATTAACTTACCGTCTTGTCTGTATCCCAGAGGGTCTCCCTGCACACCGATGTCCAGCCCTAGATCTCCAGTCTGCAAAGACATGGAAGAAAAAGTTATATAAGACAAACTCGCTTCAGCCTCAAATTCAGTGTATATCAGGACTGAATCAGTTATACTAGTGCTTTCAAAGTGCTTGAGGCTCATAAAAACAATACTACTTTGTTCGAATCACCTGCTCAGTAAATTCACAAATATAACACCCACATCTGCCATAACCGATTCTGTAATGCGCTGGGAATTTATAGGCTTAATCTACAACAGGGCTCTGTGCCAGCGTTGATTGCAGGATTTAGCGGAGATGAGCCCCCTTACCTCGTTCCAGGTCATGGGCTCCGTTCTGAACAGAGAGCTGGTGAGCTCCACAGACAGTCGTTTCTTGTAGTCCTGGGGCTTATCCTCAGACATGCGGAACAGAACTGCAGCAGCGTACGTGGCTGTGGGCGAGAGATAGCAACGTTAGTGTGACCGAGAAAACATTCGAGCCAGCCCTGCTCACCCCAGCCTCTGCCTCCAGTGGAAATCATTGCATAGCTGGGAAAACAAATCTGCATAGTGTTTTGTATTCATGCTTGCTTCTCTGTGTTTATTCAGTGGAAGTTTCACTTGTTTCTTCAAACTTTGTTGTGACATCGGTAGTCAGCGAGACTGTGTTGCCATTATATTTAACTGATGTCTTTCTGCATTATTGTGTGCCGGCTATGCTTGCACACGTGTTGCTTATTAAAACGGGGCGCACACTCACCTACACCCTCGTTTCTGGAGTGGAGGAGCTCTGTGAGAGGAGCGGTGGCTCCTTCTGCCTCAATGGCCTCAGCTGCCTCCTTATCCTGAGCCAGCTCACACAGTACACCTGCAGCTACACGCTGGATGTTCTCGATCGGAGAATACAGCAACTGCAGAGAAAGAGCGAGAGAGACACGTCAGACAGACTGACAATGGGTCGAAGTTCAGCAGATGTAAATATACTACCAGCGTCACCCACACTTTAACTTACTCAATTCACTAAAAAAGACAGTGTAACAGTGATGGATAAAACTTCAGAATGATAGGCTGAACGAACAAGAATTTGAACAATCTAAAGATCGAATACAATAGCGGAAAATAAGTCACAAAAAGCAGAGCGGCAGAATAATCGGAACAAACAATAGAAAAAACAAACAAGCTAACAAGTGAAAGATAGACAGTTGGAATGAACAAGACCAAATGAAGGATAGATAACTAGAATGACAGAACAAAGAATGCTCAATAAATATGATCAATAGATAGATCAATAGAACAAACCAAGCAAACAAATGGACAGACAAGAATGAACAATATACAGAACAAACAAACGCCAATGATAGAACTAATGTAAGATGATGTATTAGAAGGATAGAAAAAATGAACAAACAAATGAAAAAGATCTTCAGCCAGATAAATCGACTGACGGACAAATAGGAAAAACTAGAAAGAAATGACTGATAGCACGAGCTCTCAGCGACTGACCTGAACAAACAGTGGAATAGTGTTGAGTCCTCTGATGACGATTCTGTTGTGAATATCTCTGGCTAGAATGTGCAGAGCTCCAGTGCAGCCCTCCACGATCTCCTCCATACGCACACCCTCCTGAACACAACACACGAACACCTCATTCACATCCATTCTGCAAGAAAATCACTGAATACCTGTGCTAATACAGAAACAGAGTACAGCATAAATTGGCCATTAAGTTTTCATTTCAGAATTCAGCTGCTTTAAAAGTCGGCCGCTCACGTGACCATGACTCACCACAAACTGCTGCTGTGTTCCCCCCATGGAGGTGCGTCTCTGAGTGTCCTGATGGGCCCTGACCAGAAGCTGCACCAGGCGGGGAATGGCACCCTGCTCTCGGAGCGGGGCGTGGTTGGCGGGGCACAGCGCCAGGTTACGGATAAGCCCAACGGTGGCCTGGGAGAGGATAGAGTGATAAAATAAACCTTTAAGAAAAACAATCCTTTCCTTGATGCACAATGAAAGCCACTAAAAGACACAAATGATGATCTCATATCACTTCCATACCTTAATGAGAGGCCAATGCGAGGGAGGGTGGAGCAGTTTGACCACCACCGGCAGCCCATAGTGCAGCCTCACTGCATTCTGGGCCATCTCTGCTTCCTGATGTCTGGATGTGAGGTGACGGAGGGCACAGATAGCAGGCTCTGTGATGTCCTCTCTGTCTCCAGCACGAAGAACAGTGCGCACAAGGGCCTCGATGCCGCCCACTTGGCACACCATCATCTTGTTCTTGTAATTGTTGCAGGTGAGGTTGGACAGGATTCCAGCAGCACACGTCACCACGTTAATGTCGTCTGAACCGAGCAACTGGACCAAGGTGCCCAAGAGCCCCTCCATTCCCTCCTGTAGAACAGAAGGATCCAGAGTTGAGACGCGCTACTTTATTCAACCCAGAATGTGCATCCATGACAAACTCGATCCAGATTTTTTTTTAGTCCCGCACACGAGCAGCCACAACCATTCGTAACATTTTACTACACGTTACATGAGGTTGTAAGCCTACCATGAGTGGGTAAACTGTTAAATACACAAAATCAAACCAAAAATGCTTTGATAATTCAGGAATTCTGATGCCACAACAACAGCTGGGTGAAATGTAAATATAGCGCAGGCATTACAACCAAATGTAGCGCCCGTTCATGCTCCAACACTTTTTTTTTCCTTTTTTGACAATTTGATGTCCTGTGTGGGGTCAGAGCTGGCTACAGCCCCTAATCCCCGACACAGACAAAGGCAGGAATGACTGTTACCTGCACATCTACTTCTGCTAAAGACGTCTTCTCCATGGAAACAATGGGGAGACAGAAAGAGAGGGCTCATGTAGGAAGAACAGAAGACAGCGTAAAAGAGCTGAAGGAAAGACACAAACGGATCGGTACCTGTTTGGTGGCAGCATCTGAGAGATTCCTCAAAGTCCACAAGCAGTTTTGTACCAGTCGCTGACTGGGGTCCGTGAGGTGAAGGCCAAGTGCTTGCATGCCACCTGAAAACAAGACAAAGCTTCCATGTTCAAACCATCTTAAATCAGCCGCCAGCTTCCATTGCATTATACTGGAGTAAACCCAAGACAAATGGACTCACCAGCCTCAACAATGGCAGGTTTGTTACTGGAGCAAACAGACAGCACTTTGAGCACTCGACTGGTGGTCCACAACAGTTTCTCATACGTGTACGTCCTCATGATGTTGACCAGAGCCTGTGGGCCTCCACTGGCCAGAATGATAAGCTGAAAAGCAAATTACATATAATACGCTATTAATATAATATTATTTATTATTTGTAACTGAAAAGCACTTATAAATCAGCTGGTGTCAACAAAAGGAGCTTTGAGCCTTTAGTTTTTTTTCTTCACCAGAACAAAAGCTGGATGGTTTAACATTTAAAAAAGAAATTCAGAAATATTTAAATATTTTTATTATTATTATTATTATTATTATTATTATTAATTACTACTACTACTACTAGTAGTAAGTATAGTTATACATGGTAATTACTATTATAGCCAAATTTTGCAGTTCTGCAAAAGAAGCTGAGGAAACCTGGAGCTTTTTCTTTTCTTTTATAATAATTTTAAATATCAATTTTATATAAATAAACAGCCCTACAATAGTCAGACATCCAGTGCCAATGAGAACATCAAGAGGCAAATTCCAAATATAGCAGTTATTTTGTTGCTCTGCTAGATATGAGTGACAAGATTTTTGAAAAATTAAAACAATTTGTAAACCAATGTTATTTTGCCCAAGAACCCTGCTGTGATGTGCTTATTCTTGAGAAGCTTTTGCTTCTTACTTTGCTCTCCTGATTGCCGTATGCCAGGATCTGAAGGCAGTCTGTCGTGATGGCGAGGAATTTGACGTTTGTTTTGTTTAATAAGGCCACCATTTTCTGCAGGCCTCCGGCCAAACGGACAGCCATCTTGGCTCCTTCCTGGTGCAGTAGGAGGTTGTGTAGAGTCGTAATGGCATAAAAGAGTACAGAGTCCACTGGGGAACTGAAGAGACCACAGCAATATTAATTAGAGCCAAACTAATGGGATTCAAGCTTAAGCACACAGAGCAGGTCAAAGCACTCAGCCTGCTAGTCCTCGAATTCCAACACAACACAACTTCCATGATTCAAAAGATTCACAGGATATATAACCGCATGATCGTCTAGATTTGTCTGTTTACAAATAGAGAGCTTGAAGGTGTACCAACCCAAGCATTTTGACGAGAGCAGGGATGCCTCCCGATTTGAAGATGGACAGCAGGCCTTCTCTGTGGTGGGAAAGATTGTGCAGGGTGCCAGAGGTGCAGCGGGCCGTTTCTACATCACTAGTGTTCTGCATGGTCCTCACAATGGCCGACACCATCTGTGGGGATCGCATGATGGCGTGACGAGAGGCCTCCTTCTTTGAGAGCTGGTGCACCATCACAGCTGCCTTATTTACCACCACCTGATGGAAAAGTAAAAAGAAAATCGAGGCATTAGCTCACTCTGACAAGAGTCCCAGCACTGGCTGTTCTTGACAATCCATCCGTTCTAACCTGATCCTCATCGTTCAGTAGTTTGGTGAGTTCTGGAATGGCGCGGGTGGCCAGCTCTGCATCATCCTGGTAGTTAATGAGGTTGACCACGGCGTGTTTGAGCATCTGTGAGGGCTCGGCCAGGCGCTGGACGTTGGTGGGGTGGGCAGAGTCGAAGTGTGTGGAAGGTATCTGCATGCCCTCATCTAGAGTCTCAGGAAACATGGCCGCCCGGACTCTCTGGGCTCTGGTCATGGCATATTGACCATCAATGTCTACAGAGAAACCACAGTACTATATCAAGCAACGGTCTTATGCACAATTAATCAAAATGACTATAAAGGTCTGTTATGTCTTAATATAATACAGTGATTGTTAATACCAGACAAAAGACAAGAAAGCTATAACAATAAGCAATTGTCTCTGCACACACATTGGTTTGCAGAAGACCCAATGCTGTTTAAGGTTTACATAAGTGAATTGCGCATTTTCGATTCCAGACTATTTTGACCACATTAAGAACATGAAATCCTAATTTTCCATATTCTTTCCATGAATTCTTAAAACAGAAGAACAGAATCAGCACACATACCTGCTACCTGCTCCTGGTTGAAGGACTGGTTAAAGCCCTGCTCCCACTCATACAGCACCTGATTATCCACATCCTCATCCTCTGGGTTGCCCTTCCCACTCAGGGACGGGGCAGTGGTTGTGACCCCAGAGTGGATACCTGAGTCCAGGTAAGACTGTTGTTGCCAATGGCTGACTGCAGCCTTGCGGTCCGGCTCCATGGCCATGTCGAGCTCCATCAAGTCAGCTGAACATGAAACATTATAAAAAGAGATCATCAAATAGTATTTAAAACAAGATGTTAAATATTTTAGCTCTTCCAAAACTTTCACTTTGCAAATATATATTTTAATAAAGAAACATGTAAAATAACTTACATTGTGTAGCCATGCTTCTCTCACAGCCAAGCACAGCCTCCTAATCTGAAAAAAAAAAAAACACGATTAATTTTTACATTTGTGGTACTAACTTTCTCACACAGCACTCAAGTCTGTCTCTCACACACAAACACATTCCACAAAGTGTAGCCCCAGTGTTCGAACTGAAAGCTCTCTGTCTCCTAACCTGACTGCAGCTGGGATGAAAGAGTCAAGCAGAATGTGCCACACTACACACAACCACTCATATTATCTGCAGATCCTTCATGTAGCGGTTTTATTTTTTCCAAAATTCCATTTTAATTTTTTTCCCAAATTCCATTACAATTTTCTCGACTCCTTTTTAATAGTTAAATTAAGCAAACTTTATTTTTTTGTCAAACATGGGGGATTTACTATTAAAATGAAAACTTGGAATGTTGTGCGATTATTCCTTGATTATTTGTTTAATTTTAGTCATAGTAGTAGTAGTGTACATTCTACTGAAAAGTATTAAGAGGCACAATGTCTTCAAATCAAACCAGACTTTTATTTTGACGGGTTGCATGAATACATTTACAGTTCTGTGTATGAGATAGTTAGTTTTACTCAAATCAAATGGTCAAATGCTCATGGAGAGACTCTCAGAGCAGTTCTGGGGATGTTGTTCATGTTTTTATGTCCTCATCTAGTGAGACGGCAGACGCTAAAAATCACCGCAAGCATCACACACTTCCCTGTGTGTGTAGTAAACCCATGTGTGTGCGCCATTCTTTAACACAATACAGAATTTCTGAGGAAAAATAAAACATTTAATAAGGCTATTTTAAGAATAAATGAAGAAATTAAGTTGTTTTTATGCATTCAAATAATTAGACATGCTACAACAGAATTTGGTATCAATGAAACATATTATGAGATAAAATAAAATAATTGAGCCCTAAACATGTCATTTTTGTCAAACATTTAATAAAACTGACATTGTATAAGTTCCATGATTTTAATTAATTAGACATGCTTTTTGATAGTAAAATTTTATTTAACGATTAGAAAGGATTCTTGAAAAACTAACAAAAAAATTCTTAGGGAAAAATTTCTTCGGGCCCTATATTTAACACAATTACAATAGTATATGGTTTTTTGTGTTATTTTAATAAGATTTGTTTTCTTAACAATAAAAAAAAGTTTTAATGAGAAACGCAAAACTGGAAGCCTAGTATAAAAACAACAAATGAGTTATTACAAACACTCAATGCTGAACTGAAGTGAGATGTGAGGGAAAGCTTTTAATTTTATAACAAGTCTTTGCTTGGTGCTAATGTGGAGACCATAAGGAGTGGATAAAGATTTTCAGTTTCATGAAATGTTTAACAACCTAATGTTATATGTTCACCTATACAAAAGGGCCCCTTTTAGCTGGTATGTTTCATTTAATTTCATGTTAAACGGGTTTGTTTTTATCAAATTTAACATTAGAATTGTCATTTATTTTCAATCATTTAATTATAGCACCTAAAATATATGTTGCATGTAAAAAAAGTGTTTGTTTCAGCCAGTTAAAAGGTGGGTACATTCACATTGTATCCACATGATCAGGATGGTACCACCTCAGTCTCATTTTGAGCCACGAAAAACTGATCAGGCCTCACAAAATGATGTATTCAAAGTCACTCCATCACAAGCATGACAATAAAGCTTGAACTATTAGTGTCACTCCAAACATCCAACCTCAATCTCCTCCTCCAAGCCATGAGGGTTCTTAACACATTCTCTAGCAAAAGGCACTTAAGGTTTATATGACTTTTAATAATGTGCTCAGCCAGAAACCCCGCCATCACAACAGCGTCAAAATGCACATGACTTTGTCGATTGCCCATCAACATCAGCAGTTAACACCTACTGAAGCAATACTGAATTCAGTGTCTCAGTCGAGGGGGCCCCGGTCTCCTTTCCTTTTGTGAGGCCTCCTCAAAGATTACCATGACACAAGCCTCAAGCCCACCTCCTTTATTCAGACGTATTCAACACCCTTCTCCAAATCAGCAGGAAGAATGCAACCCCTCTCCGAGACGTCCAACATTTACAGACTAAAACTGTCTGCCCATGTCTCACTATTGTGTTGGTTAGCAAAACATACTGTTCCTCTCAGTCAAACAGCTCTTACAAAACACAAACAGTGCAACATGTGGAAAGGTCTTGTAGTAGAACGTTTCGGCTAGCCCTTGTCAACATCTTGCTGTTCCTGTTCTGGAGCTGTTATGCCCGTTTCACACATACTCCATCTGCAGTGTGTATGCAGTCCATGCGCGTTACATGTGTGGTGCAGAAGCAGCTCAGACTCATTGTGCTTTCAAACAGGAATCATTTGCAGTCTGCTACTGATCCGCGGCTATTATTATTTTGATTTCAAATCATGTAAAAAAATATATAGAATTTTCAAGATTCAAGACCCGAGGAGCTGATGATACTGCGCATGTGTGATTCAGCGTGAAGCAGACTGACACACAGAGCGCGTCTGAACCGAACTGATTCTTTTGATTTATTCTTAACTGATTTTTTGCTAATGTTATGATCTCTATCCACTGGAACGCTATCACTTTTAATTTAAAATGGGTTATTTAAAACAATTACTTATCAAACAGATGGAATTAGAAATAAAAGCCTGCTTCAAATAAAAGCCTGTTACCTTCTGCAGTTCAGGTAAATAAAGGACCCGGCTTTTATTTGAGGAATTATGTTGCCTTGTTTATCTAAAGGTACTTTTTTTCTTGATTTAAAGCCAAAAACCCATGTGTTGCATGTGAAACTTTAATTAGTATACATTTATTGTGAAATTACTGCATATCCGAGTCAATCCATGTTCATTTATTTCCGCAAACAATGCGCTGTCACTTTAATTCAGTGCGTGCAGCACTGCAAAAATAGACTCGGTAAGAAAACGATCGCTAGACTGCTGCTGACGCACTGCTCCTGGAACGCACTGACGGACCACAACTGCGTGCAGTGTGAACGCTGGAACCCGTTAACATGGGTGCGTAAAAAAATTTGCTACACATACACACTGTAGACGGAGTATGTGTGTGAAAGGCATTAGTCCATGTTTAAGTGTTTTTTGGCAGCACACCTGAACCGATCATGACTTTCTCTTTACTACCATTTATTGCATGAAATATATATGAATGAACATCAAAGTATGTTGGAAGGATAAATAACATTTTTACTTAACCTGTTACTAATATTTTCACTGTTTTAATAAATCTTTTAAAGCAAAGTTAGAGTCACAGTTTAATGTACATTTAAACAAAAAAAATCTATATATAAAACATTAAAAAAAAGTTTATACAAACACTTGTGTTATGTGCAATTTAAATGTTTGCATACAACTACATTATTAATTGTTGATTAATAAAAAAATTTAGTTAACTGGTTATTGAATACTCCATTTTCAGCTAAATACATTTTAGTTTCCAGTGCACTATTTTCTTTCTGTACCATCTAGTTTTTTAGCAAAAAAATTATGTTTATAAACCAATTATAATGAAGTTGCTTAAACAACTATAAAAACAACAACATGTATTCATGGTTTCATACAAAGGACCGAAAGCCAACAGTATTACATTTTTTATTTAAAAACATGAATTGCAGTGGGATGGGGGAAAAAGACACCATTAAGTCTCAAGATATGTTTTTTTTAAAGTTGAACTTGCACTCATTTTACATGGCTTTCTAAACATGCGGTTCTCTTGTGCGAGACTCAAGTGCAACAGTAGATGTCCCTCTAGAAAATGCACAAAATATTCATTCTGTGTGAACGGCTTGGTTTCAGTTTTGACAAAAACAAGATCTTCTTTACATTGATGTTCTCTTTCCCCCCAATATTTGTAAATCAACAGCAGCAGCGCCGCATCTAGTAGCCTCTACTGCAGCAACTCCTGAAAAATGTTTTCATTCCACGTCACACCATCAAGCTCTTGCTAGATCCACTCCTCTGCCATCAACGAGAGGAATGTCTGTACTTTCTCGACAACAAAACAGCCACTTTTTGGTTGTTAAAAAGGTGCGCTCATTCAAAACAGTTGTGTTCAATGCTTCGCTGGCTGTGCTGATTTAAATCTAGCGGTTCTGTTGTGTTTGCATCAAGAATGACTATTCTCTCCAGCAAATCCGTGATCAGTAGAGTTTACACGTCACATTTTGGTAACAGTATGGTTCAAGGTGGTACTAAAAAAAAAAAAAAAAAAAAAAGTACCAGGTAGCGGGTACTGTACCCAGTGGAAAACCCCCCAAAGGTTAACTGTACTAAATTGTACCATGTAGGGCTGGTCCCAATACCATTTTTTGAGCTTCGAAGCTTCGGTAATAATCAACACCAAATATTTTGAAACTTCGGATGGGCTGAACATATACTTTTCTTTAATGAAGGCAGGAATCTCTGTGTGTTTGCATTTTCATCCAATTCGACTTCACACATGGTGTGTGTTGCTGCGGACCCAAGGGAGTGCAGTGTCGCATTTTGGTGCAATATGAACACCCGACGTGTTCAGAATTAATCAACTTTTAATGAACTACAGAACAGCATTAGCCGGAAGTGCCACTTCACGCGTGCAGGGCTTATATGCGCCAAGAACGGACAACTTGCACCAGTGATACAAAACACAGGTCCTTTAAGAGCAATACTTTTAATATAGATAAATTATTATTAGGCTGGGTTACTGAAGGTTTTTATTTTTTGAATGGCTGCCGTATTCGCAAGTGTTTTCCAAGCAAATTAAGTGAACGTTTATATAGTATAAATATATTTAAAATGGCGGATAAAAGCAGTTTGTTTGTTTGTTTTTACACCAGCAATATAGCATTCTATAGGTGTACTACTTACAGAACTTTCAAACTTGATGTGCTGTTGTGGTAGGCCAGTAACAATTTGCACATTTGGCACACTGCCTTTGCCTTGTCCTCAAGCAATTTAAAGTGCTCCCACACAGCTGTGGTCTTCCAGATGAACTGAATAATGACGTTCATTCATGGGCAATTCATAAGTTGCTTTTCCCCTATCGGGCCGAACGGTTCTCTTTGCTTAACTGTCAGCACCGATACGGTTTCATTTCCCACTGTGGTGCTGATAACGAAGCTCTTTGGAATGCAATAAAAATGTGTCAGTCATTGCTTTGGTAACGCCAGATGTGCAAAGCAGTGCTGCTGTGGCACTCTGGCTGGGGCTGCCAAGAGTTTGACAGCAGTTAACCAGTCGCTTGGTCTATGGTTCACAACATCTGGAGTCAATTGTAGAGATAAACCCACCAGCATAGAGGCCTTAACCCCCCTGGAGTATTAGTGCTCTCTCTCGCACGCAACATGAGGTGCCAACTGAGCCTCACCCTTCAAGAAATCCCAGACACAAACTACATTCAAACAGTCCTCTCCTCACAGTCAGTCATGATGATTCATGGAAATAAGGCCTAACAAACTACAGGTTAGTCTGGGTCATTGATGAGGTCATGCTGGATGTATTTAGACAATCGGTTTTCCCTTCCAGAGCTCAATCGCTGAGTTATACAATCATCTGAATGGACAGTGTGAATACAATCATGAAGGGAAAACCTGCTGGACGAGCTTTTCAAAATTTTACTCTTGCTGAACTCCACTAGTTTCTGTATTTCAGACATAACGCATGAACATACCCGATACTAATAACCACATGCATGTGTTTCTCACTGCCTTGTACATCTGTAATCAATCTCAGTGTTTTGGTAAAAGTTTTGTTAAGGTGGAATATGGGTGGAGTTTGCAAAAGACAAGGTGGCAGGGGTGGAGAATAATGTACAGTACGCATATATCTGTAACAGAGAGGTTACTAGCAATGAGCAGCAAATAAGCACTCATTACTTAAAGACAGAATTTGACTTGGAACCTGGCACACAAATCTGATACACATACATAGAATTTCAGACTCGGCGTTCTTAGGAAAAGCTAACGTCTGCATCACAAAACAATAGCCTCGACTAAACCCATCATTCATCGGTCATTAGTCATAGGGCTGGGCGATATGGAGCAAAAAATATATCTCGATATCTTTACAGGAAAAATAACCCCCAAAAACTACTGCAAAAACAAATATGCCAAATATTACATATTTAGGGCCCTATGAAATGTTTTATTTTCTTCTTCAACAAATGTTTTATTGTTATCTAATTCTATGTTTAAGCAAGTGTAATTATTTAAATGCATAAAAACATTTTCCCCTCTGAAATTCTGTGTATTCAAATTTTTCTGGTTATCAAACGAAGGCATAAAACATTTATTTAATTTATCTTTTAATTATTGAAAATTAAGCAAACTTTATTTTTTGGTAAACAAGGGATTTACTATTAAAAATAATACATGGAAGAAATGTTGTGTGATTATTCCTTAAATTATATTTGTTTCATTTTAATAGTAGTAGGCTTTCTAAATTCTGCCGAACAATAGGTTATAGGGGTGTAACGATACGCGTATTCGTATTGAACCGTTCGGTACGACGCTTTCGGTTCGGTACGCGGTACGCATTATGTATACCGAACGGTTCGTTGGAGTAATTAATTATATTTGAAAAAAAAAAAAAAAGAGAGAGAGAGAGAGAAATATAATGATATGCGTTCAACAAGGTAGCCCAATAACCCAAACAACGTAACAGGCAACGCCCCTGACACTCCCGAAGAAGAAAAAAACACCATCTTATATGTTTATGTTAGGCTACTCAGCAGGCGCTCGCTCACTCAGTACGCGCTGAAGGCTCGTTGCAAAATAGCCAATGCGTTTAACAGACTAGAAATGAGAAGATCCTCCAATAACCAACAGGTCTGGTGTTTGGGTGCACTTTGGATTCCCTTTAAGCTATAATGGTGATGGCAAGAGAGTGGTGGATAAAAAAACAACGGTATGTCGCATCTGCAACATGACAGGGTACACCAGCGGGAATAAAAAAAAAAAAAAAAAAAAAAACACCAGCGGGAATATCTGGGATATATGCGTCAGTACTATCTGGGAAAAGACGAAAAAAAGGAGAAACATGCACGCAGCAAACTATCCCTGCAGCATTTAGAAACTATAGCTTACAGGGAATCCAACCCAAACACCAGACCTGTTGGTTATTTTAGGATCTTATATTTCTGGTCTGTTAAAGGCATTCGACATTTTGCAACGAGCCTTCAGCGCGTGCTGAGTGAGCGAGCGCCTTAGGGGCCGTTCACATATCGTGCCTAAAAACGCATGGAAAACGCTAAGCGCGTCTTTCTCCTGAGGCGTCTGTCTTTGCTAAGCAACAATGACGTGCTCTCTCCATGAGACGCGGAAATTTCAGCGAAGGATAAATGGATTTGCAGCTCTAAAAATCGCTTGCAGTAGCTCTGCTACTAAATTTATTTCAAAATTGCAATCCATATACAACTATTATCAGCTGATCCTTCATCTTGGCTGAGCTCTCAACGTTGTTACGGGAAAGGATGAAGCTGATTGGTTAGTTCTTGTCACATGACCCGCGGTGCGCTTGCGGCATTCTGAAAAGTTGAGATGTTTTTACATTTTGCTGTATCTAAAACGTATATCGAACCGAACCGAACCGTGACATCAGTGTATCGTATCGAACCGAACCGTGAATTTTGTGAACCGTTACACCCCTAATAGGTTAGTATTTTTTTTTCGTGCAAATACTTTTATTTTGACGGGTTTACTTTTACAGTTCTGTGTATGTGATACTACAGTCTATGATGTGATATGACGCTAGTTTTACTCAAATCAAACGGTCAGATGTTCATGAAGTGTCTCTTATTGCAGTTCTGGAGATGTTGTTGATGTGTTCACGTCTTTATTTAGTGAGAGGACAAGAAGCTGAAATCACCGGAGCGTCACGCGCGCTTCCGGGTGTGTAATAAAATGAAGAAGCGCTTCTCCATTCATTAACAGAGACATGCAGAACATGCAGGATTCATATTTAAATAGACTTTTCCGGCTTAATATTTGCAGATATTAGTCCATATAGTCCATATTTATGTATGCAAACATTTAATTTGAAGCGAGTGCAATGACCTACTTTTGATAATTAATTAAAAATTTGACAAATTCCGTGACATTCCACGTTAAACTGTAAATTCCGTTTTTATGACTGGATTCCGCGATTCCGTCCGCGTTTTTTACATCGCGAAATCATAGGGCCCTACAGTAGACATCTGCCTGCTGTTAGCCCGATGCCTTAAAACCGATGTATCTCCATATAATGGAGCCGGCTGTCTTTTTTTAGACTAGTTATGTAGCCTCCAGGCTGGTTGAGGACGTGCCGGTCTCACGGTTAAATACTAACCGTCACACCACTAATATAAACGATATGTCAAAATCCATGGTGTTTAAAAAATCTCAATATATTTTAAATAGAGATATCGCCCACTCCTAATTAGTCACTTCAACCCTCCTAGCTGGAGTTCTATTACATAGGTGCATTACCACGGTGGTAATGGACAACTACCACTTATATGCTTATAAACATGCGCTTAAGTGCATGTTTAATTTTAGCACTTCCGTCAGTGAATGAATACGCAACCTGCTAAACACTAAAATAAATGTCAAAGAAATAAAACAGTTCAATAAGAAAGCAGCCTAAATAAGAAAGTTCAATTCACCGTCTACAGGATGCGTGACAGGACAAAATACTATAGAACTATATTCAGTGATGTTACACTGGATGCGGCACGACACAAATCCCCTACAGTACACTGCCTGTTCTTTATGAGGTACAGACACAGAGTTCAAATGTCCTCTATAGACACTAGCCATTCCGCTCACACACCCAGTTTAAGAGCATTTTTTTCTTCTTGTAATTAGGGGTGCTTGTCCTCCTAATTAAAAAAAAATTAGGAGCAACTTCTAATCAATAAAGAAAATTCTGATAAAAAATTTTTCAAAGTGATTTACAGGGGCATTCTCTTTTTACCTTTGTAAATTAGGTTTTTTTTTTGTTTGTTTTTTTGTTTTTTGCGATTGTGATTTAATATGAAATTATTTTTTAAATCTCTATGTTACTATTATTCAACAAAGACAAGCTATAAATCATTGTATAGTATGACCAACACAATATTAGATAGATTAAACAAATGTTCTCAAAAATCAAATCGCAATCAAATATCTGTCAAAAAACAAAAGTCACAATTAGATATTTTCCCCAAACCTCACAGCCCTACTTCCAACCTTGTAAGCATGTAATAATTATGACAACACAAAGCATTGAAAAATAAGCCTGGAGTAAACAAATACAAAAGTCAGTTATAAATCACACAAACTAAAGTAGATTGCAGAAAGATAAGAACAAATGTTGCATTACCACACTAAACATATGTAATCAAGTGGACTGCACTTTTTAAACATTATCTGTTAACTTTAGAGCATTTAGACTTTAGACTCCTCATTGGCGAGGAAAGAGTTAAGTCGTAGGATCTAATTAACGTGTTGTAGGAATGTGTCCCGCATCCCTACAAAGCTCACAATATGAAAATATTATGCGGGGAAACTACTTGGTAACTACATTTCTATTGCTTTCAATGTTGAAGACCTTTGTGTTGTTTCCATTTTATTGTATTTTAAAAAGTTTAAATCACATTAAAAGCTTAATTCGTAGATTATGAATGAATTATGATGCATTTATATAAAGTCACTCACAGCTGCTCGCACAAATTTGGTGCATGAGCTGCACTTCTTTCCTCATGATCATCAGTTTTCAAGATTTCAAGCAGATCCGTTTTGTTTCCTGGGGCACAGGCAATAACGTCAGCCACATATTCTCGCTCTTTTCTCTCCCATGACCCCTTCTCTCTCTCTCACACACACACACAGACACACACACACACACTTCATTCACTCTGGTTAAAGGGATAGTTCACCCAAAAATCATAATTATGTCAATAACTCCTGTCGTTCCAAACCAGTAAGACCTCCATTTATCTTCGGAACACAGTTTAAGATATTTTAGATTTAGTCCGAGAGCTCTCAGTCCCTCCATTGAAGCTGTGTGTTCGGTATACTGTCCATGTCCAGAAAGGTAAGAAAAACATCATCAAATTAGTCCATGTGACATCAGAGGGTCAGTTAGAATATTTTGAAGCATCAAAAATACATTTTGGTCCAAAAATAGCAAACTACGACTTTATTTAGCATTGTCTTCTCTTCCGTGTCTGTTGTGAGAGAGTTCAAAACAAAGCAGTTTGTGATATCCGGTCCGGTTTGCGAACGAATGCTTCGATGTAACCGGATCTTTTTGAACCAGTTCACCAAATCGAACTGAATCGTTTTAAACTGTTTGCGTCTCCAATACACAGTAATCAACTGTCTTAAGCTGTTCACTTTTTTAATGTGGCTGACACTGCCTGGGAGTTAAATCAAACCAATATCACAGAGTAATTCATGTACTCAAACAGTTCACTGACTGAACTGCTGTGAAGAGAGAACTGATGAACACCCAGCCGAGCCAGATAACGAACAAAAAAATTGACCCTTCTCGAGTCACGAACCGGTTTTCGGATCACCACAGAATCAGTTTAGAATCAATCACCAAAAGAATCAGTTCGGTTCAGACGCTCTGTGTGTCGGTCTGCTTCACGCTGAATCACACATGCACAGTATCATCAGCTCCTCGGGTCTCGAATCGGACTCTTCCCACAGAAACGGTTCTTGACTCGAGAACGAGTCAGTCTTTTGTTCATTATCTGGCTCGGCTCGGTGTTCATCTTCAGTTCTCTCTTCAGTTCAGTCATTACAGTGTACTATTAATAACATAATTATGATTTTTGGATGAACTAACCCTTTAAATAGTGCTTCTTTTTCACATTTAGTCATTGCTGCAGGTTTTGCCCTTACACAACCACTGATCTATATTATAGATATAGACCAAGAAAATTGTAATCAGTGCATCACCGATTAATTGTTGGCATCCCTACTTGAGACCCTACATTTACCTGAATGATTGTCAAGATGGGTATTTTGTGTATGTGTCTGTTCAGAGGATTCAGAAAATGATTTGGTTCGGTGTTCGCAAGTCATCTGAAACAAATTGAGTTCCCGATTGCCTTTTCTCTCTGGAATTGTTTAAAATTCACTTGCTTGTTTAAATACGAACAAATTATAAACTTGTACTCGATTATGTTTAAATTTTGCAATGGGGCTTGATCCATATGGATCACAGATCAACTATGACCCATTTAACCACTACTTAATCATTAAGAGCTGTCAATCTTCTTGTGATCTGTGGGCGCATAGAAAATGAATGCACAAGTAAGTTCAAGACTCAAAAGCACATATAAGTGATAAGTTCCATCATTGTGTTATAAGTGCAGAACCTGTGGGAATTAATAGAATTGTTATTATATGGTCGCAATCCCATGCCAAATTCAAGTTCTGCTCTGGGATCTCTGCTAATAGCCCGACTGTGAATGAAGCGATCAGCGTCACTGTTGTAACCAAGAAGGAAATGATATTTGGCGTGCCGGTAGAACAACAACATTGCGTGGTTTCTTTCCCCCATTTTTTCCAATTGATGGAAATCTGTCATGATCATTCTAGCCAATAACAGACATCTGTTAAGCACGAGAACACAATGGCCAATCAGTGGTTTGAGAATACACACAGCAGCACTCAAAATGCTAGTGAGAAATGCTGGCATCATCGCACTTTTAACATTTCAGTACTTTGCACTTTCAGCTTTACAATTTTGCCGATTGTTTGCCTTCACATACAGCTACATTATAAACTGCACGAAAGGCAATATTTGAAATGGCAAACAGGGGCCCTTTAAAAAAAAAAAGTGAAACCTAACACCAAATTGTTTCATCTAGCCTGATCATAAAACACACACAAATTCACACACATGATTGCACCTGGGCTTTTCATCGATAAAGTATTCAACATGCATCCATTCTCAACCCATGTGTCTATTTCACAGTCAACAACAGGTTCCTCCAAAGAAAACTGAGGAGGCTTGAGAAGACCCAAGCATTTGTTGATAATCCTTGGCATTCGGACAGAATGTGAATTTAAATGCCACCCAAATGGCTTCGTTGCTATCTCCCAGGAACATCCCACACTACACATCTACTCCAAATGTGTCACTTGTGATGGGAGATGATCAAACAGCATGAGTCTGTGTAGCACACACCAAATACAGCTTGGTTCAATGTATTCTGACTTCATATAGCTCACCCAGATTCAAAAACATACTGAAGCCACACTGTACAATCGATATGACTACCTCAGACGCATCCATTTAGAGCAGAACATATGGGAATCCCTTTGAAATTGGTAAAAAGATCATCCGTTTACCATCTTGACTGGAAAATAGTTTTCATGGTAATTTTTTGCTCATGTTAGTGAATGTTTACATTAGAGTGCACGTCCTACTAAGCTGAAATTTATGCTGGGAGCGGCTCAAAACTAGCGACCTCTCCCGGTTGGAGATAGTTATTAGCATCATAAACTGAAACCAAACTTTACGCGACTTGATTTTCAATTGTTATGAAATTTATCATCCAAGTCTAATAAGATCCAGCATCCGTACTAAAAGACACCCCCAGATGCCCCAGACCATCCCAGATTTTGAGAGTTTGGGCATGAAGACTCAAAAGTGAACAGCGGGAGAACAATGCGTGTTAAACCATAGATAAAGGAAAATGAGGTTTCAAACACCAATCAGGAAAATAACAACAATTTTCTAAAAGTTCTTGATAATACCCACAACTGACAAAACTGAATGTGGAGATGTTTGACAACTACTACAAGCATTTATTAACTCTGATAGGTTCAAATTAATATAACTTTTGTTATTGAAACAATAAGTAAATTTCACATGGAAGTAAAATCCACTTACATAAAATAAAAAATGTAAGTACAGAACTTAAAATAAATTTTAAAATGTCCAGCATAATTTAATATTAATTGTTAAAAGGGCTCTGTCTTTAAATCAATGCATAAATTAACATTTTTGCTCCCAATTGAGTCTCATGCAAAGCATGCTGGGAACTAAAAATCCACCCATGCAGTTTCAGTTAATATAAAATGATTCATATAGTCCCACCACAAATGAATTACGTAAACTATAATTTTAAATTATCATCTTATCACATCGAAATTGATCAAATGTTTAGCAATTGTTGCTTTAGCTCATTTAAAGTAGATTGAACAAGCAGCAGAAATGTTGTTCATTTCTCAAAAACTACCAAACCACATACATATTATCTTGTGTGAGTGTATATGTAGGGGTGTATATATAATATGTATTATATATATATATATATATATATATATATATATATATATACACAAAAGATATTATGTATGTGGTTTGGTAGTTTATACATACATAAACATCTATAGTAATTACTACAACCATGGATTATATAAGACCACAGAATGCCAATATTGAAGTGAGGAAGATATGCATACCACCTTTAGTTAGACTCCATGGCAGAGGTGGAGGAAAAGGCACATGTGTTTGGCTTTCTTTGTAAGCCATGTGAATCATTAACAAATCTACTGCCAGTTGTGTTACAGGGGCGGCTATGGCATCATATACTGCGCTAAAAAACAAACAAACAATTATGAACTCATACTTTTACAGAACGTAAGGCAGACTGCAGTAACGTCATTTGAGAACGTAATAATTTCACTCAATGAATATCGTAGTAAAGCTCAAGTCAGTGTGGTGTATTGTTAAGAAGAGCTAGGAGGGGGTGGTGTATGGGTAGGGTATGCGCCCGTCCGCAAAACCCGTGTGTGCGCATCGAGCCCGAGCCGATGACCCCCCTGCCTCCTCCCTCCTCTGCACGAGCTCCAGAGTCAGATTTCACTCGAGCTCCTCCTCGACTTCCTTTCAACGGCCAGACGCTTTAAATGCCTTTGTTTCTTTCTTATGGAGACTTTAATATGGCTAGTATTTAGAGTATTTTATTAGCGCATGGCTTTATTAATATGATAAACATTTAGGACTCCAGATGATACAGATGGCCTCGCATCTGAGAGGAAAATGTACCCCAAACTTAATATCCTCAAGATTTTAGCGAGTCACAAAAAAAAGCTTTAAAAAACATCTCTGGTTCAGTAATACGCAAAAAGCTTAGAAGGTAACTGAAAGACAGCTAGTTTATATTAGTTAACCACAGACTAACTTTCAACCGCACAACCAACTAAAACAGGGATTTGAGATTGCGGTCAGACTACCGTTAACGTAAACCAACTTCAGTTGTTGAATTTTACACAGAAAATTCACAGAGGAGGTCATAATTAACGTAAAAATGAGTCTGAGATGCGGTAAGGAGTTGGGGGAGAATTTCACTTGGTCTTCACAAAACACTTTTCCAGCCCTAAAATGCTAACCAAGCTAGCAGCAAAGGCACAAAATGTCTCAACTCTGAGCTTTAAATACACATTATCCGAGTCATTAAAACACTTATAGTATTATAACCGAATAAATCCGAGTTTATGTGAGTAAATGTAAGTGTAATTTGGTCGTGATTTTGCAGTATTATGTCCACTGGCTGGCTGTTTTGCCTCCTCTTTCCCCACAGCTGCAGAAAGACATTCCCTCATTACATTCTAAACGATAACGACCCACATTCTGTCGGAGAAAACACTTACCTGTGTCAAACGCTGTATATTCCCTTTTCGCTTAGCTGTTTTTAAACACGAATAGCGACAATCCGTGGAGATAATCTGAGAGACCGACCCGCAGCGCGCGGCAGCTCCCGCTGAGAGTGAACGTGTGCGCGAAGACTCTCAATCCGCGCTCGCGCAGCAGCACACTGGGAAAGATGGCGTCACTCCATCTGTGCGTGAGCCATTATAAAAACTCCTACCCACACCATATCCAGCCGCCTTCTGAAAAACTAGATCCTGAGCCACTGGATCTTTATAGTAATGGAACCAAACGTGGTTTCTGTACCCAAAAGTGACTTACAAATATAAAATTCGGTACTGTTAAAGATGGCTGCGAGCTGAACGACCGAGATGAGAGATAATTTAGGGAGTATGTAGAAATTAGGATTCGTGCGTAGGAATACAACGAACTGCACGGCTGCGGTGCGGCAAGGGGGCGCACCTATTCATTAAGTTTTATGACTATCGCAAAAACAGAGTATAGCATTGGTGAGAGAACAAACGCCACAAGACAACCAGACTTAAATCATGAAGAAAAATGGCAAATTATTTGCGGAAATAAATGTTTGTAAACCTTCCTGTCGAACGTGAGCTCGGCGTTTAGGTTTTAGAGGAGGAGGAAGTTTTTCCATCCCTCTCTCCTGTGTAGAACAATGCAGCGAGGATCGGAAACCTACTGGATAAACTGCCGAGACATTTTACTTATAAATGCGAAATGGCGATCTGTTTAATTATAGACTGTATTTGCCTTAATTTAAAACGAGAAAAACGGCTGCAACGGAGGTTCACGAAAGCAAATATTCGACGTATGAAAATGACGATGCATATTTAATAAATGGCCTTTTAACGTGCCTAAATTGCATGTCTCCAAAAACACAATTGGTGTTGTGACTGTGTGCCTCCATGGTGAAGGTGTCATGTTCAGACTGGTTTTTACCTCAACTCTTCCCTGAGTTTCTATGAAAAAAAATGTAGAGAGAAGGGGCTGAGGAAACACAACAGTGCCAAAACACACACAGCAATATAAATCATCTTTAATTATTACAATAAAACATTTTGAAGGCATTGTGGTATTTTGTATACCTTATGACAAAATTGGTTATTGACCCTTGTTTGTCTGTGTTCCATCCGCTTCTCAAATTCTTACTGAGGATAGTAAATGTCACAATTAAAATTCTACTGACATGTACTATGTATGAACGGCAGTCAAGATGTGTTGGTTTAAGAGATTTTTTATTTTTATTTTACCTAATGGTTTTCCTTTAGTATGTCATTAAAAGCAGAACAGGTAAACAAGCTGATATAAACAAACCTGAGGTCTGAATAAAAGCTAGAATTCACCTCTTGTTCACGTCTTTCAAAAGTCATATTTAACTTTTCATATTAAATAAACATACCCATCAACATAAAATCTACATTTCATTCCATGAATTGTATTTTTAATGCATTTTACATTTTACAATGTTCATTAATTGCGGTCCAATCGTGTTTTTATTCCTATGCAATGAACATTGAATGTTAACTTCTATAGCCTTTTTAAATGTTTAAAGCTTGTAATTTAAAAATAAATAATAAATAGCCTAAATAAAAATAAATAAACCTAATACAAAAACATTAAATTGAAATCTGCTGTACCCATAATTAATAGTATAATATATTTATGTTCTTTTTTTTTATTAAAAAGTTTTATAAATTGAAAATAATATATGAGCAATGTTTCAGTGAATTAAAAAAAAACAAAGATATGCTGGTTTATACTGAACTAATAAAAAATTCACAGAAGCACTGTTCATTTTTATTTCATTATCATATTCACAACTGATAATATTCTATAAAATGTGTATATATTATATTATTTTATATTCATTCAACATAATTCATCATATATTGAATGTATATTGTGATTATAATATTCTGTTCTTCACATAACTCTGTCTTCCTTTATCCTGTTTCCACATGATGTAAGTTTAGTGAAAGAAGCTGTTGATATATACATATCATAAACGAGTTATTATTGTTTATAAGCCAGCTTGAATCATATGTAACCCTTGCTCCAGCTGTTAATACATTATACATACATAATACATAATATTCTGTTAATACAAATAAAATAAAAAAGAGAAACTATTTGCGCTTTGCTAATTTACAAAGTAAAATCAGCATTTAATAAATAAGGTCCAAGAAAAAGGGTAGCCTACTCCCAAAGGTCTTTCTCTTTCACACATATGCACACATCAGGATTACATATGCATCTCCTGCCATCTCCCAGTAGGATCAAGCTGAGAAAAGAAGTCGCAGGTCTTGTGCATCGCCAGGAGTGTCGGTTTACCTAAAGGAGAGCCGAGGTCACTTCCCGCAAAGCTTTGCTCTCCTACTGGAGTGTGTGTATGTTTGTCTGAGAGAGAGAGAGAGAGAGAGATAGTGGGTTTATTTAGAGAAAGGCAGTATTTTCCCTCGAGAAGCCGGAGGAATTGAAGCTGTATGATGAGGGGAGGGGCACCTTTCTCTGCACGTGAATGAAAGGGGCACCCTAAAACCCACTTGTGTGCTGGCATGATTGTTTACCATGACCCCGATTTCTTCAAAGGTCCTGAACCGGCATCCTGGCTGTCACAATACTGCTGGGCAGATGACGGTCCACGGTCACTCATGTGACTTAAAAATTGCTTTTAGGTAAATAAATATAATTTTGGTACTTTAATGACATTATTAACACATAACTGATGATAAAAGTCTAAACACCGGTAACAGTGTGTACAACTGCACAAAAGATGAAGAAACATTGTGTTCAGACAATAATGTTTTTATTTCCTTGTGTTAATTATGAAACTTATTCTGAACTTTACATGATTTATCATTAGTGTTGCATACCTGAGCCAAATAATTCCTGTGACTTACAGATCATTTAAATTTGTTGTATGATTTGATAAATAATTTTTTCATTCTTACTTTTAATTTAGAACAGTTAAGAATTTTGAAGCCAAAATAAATATTTTATGCCATTGTTGTAGAAATAATCAATTCTGTAAATTAGAAAACTAGCACCAGATTTTTTTTACAAAGTCAGGGCTGCAGACACTGGACACAGAGAAAGATCAGTAATTGCAAAAACACACATTGTTACTTGCAATGCATGAATAAACAGCTAAATAAACAAATTAAAAAGCCTTTTGTTATTATGCTTAATGTTCCGCAACATTTGTTGGTTTGCCCTGTTTGGGAGGAACGTTAAACATAAAAAAACCTAAACAATATCACAGATACAAACACACATTTTAAATCACCCTTATTATTCTTAAACATGTTTTTCATATGGTATATTTTGTGGGGGAATTGTTATGAATAAACAGCTCACAAGATTTTCTTTAGAAATATTCATATGCCATAATTAAAAGGAAAGTGTTTTTAACTAATAAATGTTTTTAGAAAGCAAAATAAAGAAAATCACATTTAATATAAGAAGCAACATCTAAGAAAGATAAGATATAGGGGTTGAAAAGTATCTAAATCAATTTCTCCAATATTCTTTGGGGTGAAATAAAAACACTGACCCATCTCCTACGCTTGTCAGATCATTTTAATTGCAAAATATCATATTGATGCACAATGATTATACATTTTAGAATTTGAATGTATTTGCATAAACTCTTCCAACAAATTAACAAAAATCTGTTAAACAGTCACAGTTAAAAAAAAAATAAATACAAGCTCACTAACAACAGTCTTTTTATTTATTTTAAAAGAACAATCTTCAATTTATTTAAATGAAAACATACAAAAAATACCACCAGCAAATAGCATTAAGGCATCCCTCTTTCCTGATTAAACTGCAACACTTTTTCATCTTAATATGCATTGCTGTTTAACTGTTAAATCACAGAACTCAGAATATCCCCCTAGCCTCGGACATCTCAGTGTATTCTCATGCACATAGACAAATACAAAGCTTCTTTCAGCACAAAGGCTCAAAATTGTCTTCAAAGGCTCTCCGCTTTGTAAGGTTGCACAGGCAACAATATCTGTGCGCGGACCAGCCCCTTTTGTGTTCTGGTTCATTGTGAGGTTCAAAAACACAGACTAAAGACTTGCTCTGCCACCCCCATTACATTCAACCCTCCACTTTTATTCCAACTGGTGCTATTGATATCTCTAATACTGAATAAAGTTCGGGATTCCCAGATCAATGCGGTGGGGTGCATTGTGGTTTTAAAATGGACAGGAACACAGCATTAGAACTTGTAGAATTTTAATACCTCTGCATTCAAAAAAAAGTGAAAATGTCAGGGAAAAGGAAAGCAAAATGAGTTAAAGAGAGCAAGAGAACAGGGGTCTTCATTATTAGAATTATTATTACAGTCCAATTTATTGTTATTATTATAAAGAACAGTTGTGAAATATCAAGGCATTTGATTAATTCTGTATATTCATTTAGTCACTGTGTTAACATTATTTTTATTATGAGATTCCTACAGTTCTTATAATGTTGTTTATTTGGCTGTGGCTAGTAACAGATGGCTTTGGCAAAGGAAGCTGCTGTTAATGTAAAATAATAATAATAACAACAATAACATAATACCTACATTTACATTCAACATTTGTTCAAATACATATTTGTTTCCGTGCATTATTTAACACTGTTTCATATTTTAAAAGAGCATGCAGAATGATTTCAAACAATACCGAATTGCTGTAAAATTTCACCTATTTTATTATTCTGCTGTTATTAATTTTGTTGATGATAATGATAATGATGAGGATGATGATGCTGTCAATTGTTTTTCTGTTTCTCACCAAAATGCATTAGTACTGACTGTTTTCGTTTTCTATTAATCCCCCCTTAAGCAAAAGAAAATCAAATCTAAGAACTGTTAAAAGATGAAGAGTGTAATGACATCAATAAACACCAACTAAAAACCGTATAATACACATCAGAGCGCTGAACACATCTCCATCAGTTTTCTCTTTTCTTCTTTCTCTTGCTTGTGCCGAGATCAGCCTTTTATCCTTTCTTTGTTCGCAGAACGGGGGAGTTTGTTTTAGTCAAATAGAGGATTCAGTCATGACTGAGATTCAGAGAGTCCTGGTGGCCTATTAAACTTTATTAAGATTCATGAAATGGTACAGAAACGGCTGCTGCTGGTTTATTATGATGTCCATTAGTTTAGGGTTGTAGTAGGCTGCAATATAAAAATCATGCTATGATACAGAAATATAATACTTAATGATTATGATGAATTTAATGATTAAAAAGGCCTTGAATTGCACCATGTTGAAATATAACAAGCTGATCTGTATTCAGTAGTTATATAGAATATATTTATAATGTGTAAAAAGAATAGCCATGTAAAAAAGGCACAGAAATATTTCTACAACATAATGAAATTTAGGATTTTAACCAATATTATGTTCAAGGTGAATGACACACGACAGCTTCTATTCCTAAGTAATTCCATAAAAAAAATATAAAAATAGGATAAATTATTTTCTGTTTGTTTAATATAAATTTCTGTCTATTTTAGAACAACGAGTTAGCGGTTAAAAACTGGCTATCAGTCACCTTGATTTGAAAAGACACAGTCATCTGCAAGGAAACTAAAACATGCGACACATCAATTCAGAGAAAAACACAGAAAAAAAGCTGAATCAAAGCCAGCTTAAAAAAAATAATAGTTGCTGAAAAAAAAAAGTGTCCTTTGATGGAGGGTGAAAGAAAGAAAGCAAAGAGAGAGAACCGGGCGGAATATAATCTCATCATGCAGAGTCCACGCTATTTATTTACATCGAATGCAAAGAGGGCACGTCTGCCTGCGCATCCCTGCTGCGTGGAGTGAAAAGCAGGAACAAATCAAAGACACAGCTCATCTGTGTTTATATTTTCAAACAATGAAAAACCTACTCTTTGTATAAATACCCCCCCCCCCCATATTTTATTATTATATAAAAGCAACCCCCCATTGCCATTCCACAAATCCATCTATCCTGTCTTCCTCAGCAGCGTGGATAATTAACATAGCTTTCTTATTATTATTAAAGAAACAACAACAATTGATTACTTTTAGAAGGCTTATAATTATGTTCAGATTTTTGAAATGATGCTAGATTTGTGTGACGCCATCTCTGATTCGGTTTCAGCAGATATCGCCTTAATGTTTAACCTTAAAGATGTTAAAGGTCACATCAAATCAGTATTTACACCACACCTGTCTTCTGATGTCCAGGATGATTCCTGTCTATATGTGTCTTTTGCAAAGAACCGTGATGCACGGTAGCACAATGACTCCTTGCACACACAGACAGACGTACTTGCATCAGTCAGTCTGAGCCCCCCACCCTCCATCTCCCCTCTGCGACATGCACAATGCTTCTTTCGTTCTCTATGTCAAACTCAGTTCCAGCTCAAAGTTTATAGCATCCCTAACACAATAATTTGCATTCTGCCCACTGGAATCACGGCTGGATATCCTGAATTTTTCAGTCTTGCGTCACATGCATTTTTCAGACGGAGTGACAGAATACAGACAGCACTGGCGGAATGACTGCTGCTTGTGCGTGTGACGGGTGTGTATGTGTATTTTTAGGAAAATAACATGGCGTGTGTTGCAGGAAGGCTGGTCCTGATCTAGCCGCATTGTTCCGATTCCTCACCTCTGCATCACCAGCTGCATGATTCTACCGGTACACACACACACACACACACACACACACACACACACACACACACACACACACTCATACGCACACACACACACACACACACACACACACACACACACACACACACACACACCAGCTGACTCTGCTCAGAAAAATGCTGGCACATGTAATTTTTGTAACAATACAGGATATAGTCTTGTTAGCATTGCAAATGCTGTTTTGTTCAAGCTCAAAGGTTTTGAATGGAAAACACAATATTTACACCTTCTGACCTTTCCAGACTCAAGTCAGATGAGATCAGACAGCGATATTCTATACATAACATATTCAAACAACAATGTGAGATCTAAGACTAGAAATAGAATCATTCTGAACACGATGCTCACCTTTCTTAGCTCGCTCAAGACCACTAGCATGTCACATCCATCAGAAAATGTATCGCACGTCGCCTATTTCTCCAACAGTCCACAAGATTCTGTCTATAAAACATTGTGCAAGCAAAGCTAAAGAGGAACAAGCCCCAACCCTTTTCATCTTAGATCTACTGCGAACGAGGACTGATATGACCACTGCTCCTCATGAGCTCAACTTTCATGTAAGCCGGCGACAGATGCAGCATTTGGGTCTCTTTTGGGGTGCCTCTCCCCAATATTTTAAGCCCAATTTTCTATGGTTTGATTTAGGGACGATGGGCTTGATGCCGGGAGTGAGACAGCAGGCTCAGCGGGGGCCATTAGCCATGGTGTGGTGGCCGACTTAAAAGAGTTCAAGCTCCCGCAAGCGAAAGGAGGAGGGAACCCCCCCCCCAAATCTTTCTTCCCACCTTCTCCTTTTCAGTAACCTGATGATGTTGCTCATAGCAATGATAATCTTTACCCTCCATCAACAGAATGGATCTCTGTTGAGCTAGAGTGTCAAAGTGTGCCTCACAAACATTCAACATTTTCTTTATTTTTGATGGTGTGAAATATAAAGGGCCCCAGATCTGTAAGACACAGCTTCACCTAAACCATTTAGTTCATTTCATTCAAACAGAATGAGATGTATTTGAACATGGTGCTGATATAGATTGGCTGCTGATGCAACAATAACAGAACAGCGAATGACTGCAATTAAATTGGGTTTTGTTCTTGAGTTCTTTTAGGTCTTTGTTATTAATTCATTTTTACAATGGTACCCTAATATATTGTATGTACAATACAAATTCAGTACCAAATGAGAATCTTGAGAGTGTTTTCTGTCACTTCATTTCCCGTGATTCTGTATGGCAGAAACATTCTGAATTAGTGTGCTGACTGAGTTTTTGTTTAATTATTTATTTATTTATTTATTTATTTTAAAACCAGATAATCTGTACTATAACTCAATATCCAGACAAATACAGTAGGAAAGGTATTTGAGTATTAAATACTTTTATGAAATTGACATGTCCTGAGTTATGGCATGCTATACTTTACTTAAAATGATTTTTAGCCATTTTTATGACCACAGCTAAGAGATTAAATAAAATAATTGTACTTTTGTCAACATTTTAAATAAAATTGTCTTAGTTACAGCACCTATATGTACACACACTATTATTAAAAATGTTGGGGTCAGTAAGATGGATTCAGCGTTGGATTCAAAGCTGAATTTTCAACCTCATTACTCCAGTCTTCAATGTCCCAAGATCCTTCAGAAATCATCTAATGTGATGATTTGGTGCTCAACAAACATTACTTATTATTATCAATGTTGGAAACAGTTATGCTGCAACAGAACAGTGTTTATTTCAAATGCACATAGTCCCACTTTACATTAGGTGTTTTTAAATACTATATACTTACATCAAAATTTAAAAAAATGTTTTGTTTTTTTGTGCAATGTACTTACTGTGTTCATATTGAATTACAAATCACTTTCGCTGTCAATGAGGTGGGACAGGGGTAAGGTTATTGACAGGTATGACAGTGTGGATAGGTTTAGGTGAGGTTTAAGGCTCAATGGTGTTATTTTAGATGTAATTACAGAAATTAATATGCAAATGTACATTTAAATAATAGTACAATGTAAAAACAGGTATGTGCACAATAAGTGTATCATGTATCATGATTATTTTAAATGTAAGTACATAGTAGTTCAAGTCACTTAATATAAAGTGGAAATCTTTTGTCCAGCTTTATAAATGCTGTCACTTTTGCTCAATTGCATCTGTCCGAATAAAAGCATTAATTTATTTATTTAAAAAAATCATACTGACCCCAGACTTTTGAACAGTAGAGTACATTTCCATATATCCAGAAGTTTAAAGAAAAATGTTTATGCGTCAGTTGTGGTCTGTGTATTTATCTCTAATTCACAACACACCTGGATAATCCCTATTTACTCATAACGAATAAAACAAGCCAAATGATGTCCATCCTTTTAGTTTTTGATAGAAGTGATATGCATTAAAATTTTTAATCAAACACTTTAGTTAAGCTTAAGGAATAACCTGAGATGCCTGGCTGCTTTAAATGTAATACTTCACTGATGAACAGACAACCCTCGATTAAACTTCAGTCTTTGAGATTCAGATGAGGCTGAAAAGATAGTGAGGACCAGAATTACTTTAAAGAACATTTTCCCCCCACATTCTGACACAACACCACTTATAATAGACAGGATTGATTCAGATATATGTATATTATTATTATTATAATTTTGTTTTTTGGTCGTTCCCTTATACTTTTTAATGATGCCAAGTAACTTTATTTCAGCAGGTTTAGCCACTCAGTTAATTCTTCATAATGATAATCTCTGTCAGTTTGAAGCTCAATATGTCTGATTATATGTTGATTTAGACCAAACTCTGCATGGTGCCTCCAATTACGCCACTGATTAAGACACTCTTGTGCAAAAAACCTAATTGGCTTCGTGCTGCAGATTTTTTTTCTTCTTTTTCTCACTGTGGACATAAAACAAGAGGCACTGAGAGTGAAAAACAGGACCCTCTCTCTCCTTCACTCCGTATTTTCCCCAGTGGCCGAGGCTATTTTGAGGAATCCCAAACCGAGAACAGCTTTGCAGCGCAGTACACTTTGTACCTGTTGCCACAATCTTGTTTTCAGATAACAAGCTGGCAACAAAACAGGGGAGAGAATTTTCTCCTCAGTAAACATTACAGCAGGATCTTCTCTCGTCGTCTTCAAATTAAATTTGAAATCTAGAATTATCTGCTCAACAGCTGTGAAGAAAAGTGTATGCTAGCTTCTGTTGCATTTGCAGGGTGGAATGCCTCTGTTCTCCCCGCTCCCTAAGCCCTGGTAAGACCAGTTTTGTGTGTATGTGTGTGTTGTTGACGTCTAGGAGGATGGGAAGGCTAGTTGGTTGGGGGGTTTGAGAACTGGTGACATTTGTTCCTGGGTTCTGTAGAGGGCTCCCTGCTGTGTTGCGCTGGGCTGAGGCAGAGCTTCTGAAGCTGGCCAGCCAGGCCTGCAGGACCTCTAACTAAGCCCCCTTCCCCCATACGCACACACAAGCATATACATACATGGACACATGCGCACTTTCATAAGCGCACTCACTCACACACAAAATCACAATGTCAAATTACAAGCAAGTGGTGCATGCAGAAGCTAGCAAACATAAACATCCATGCAAATGTTTGACTGATTAATGCAAGCATAACTAACTACATGCTACATGATTCTTAGCATTGAGTTTTTCTGCACAAAGGCATTGCAGTGCAAACCAAAAAAAAAAAAGGAAAAATGGAAAGAAAGAAAACATCAAACTCACATCTCTCAAAACACACTCATTCACAACAGATTTAGCAGTCGCTGAAATAAAAACAGGGAAATTATGGTTTTTAATGCTTGTATGCTGACAAAAAAACCAGAACACAATAGAATTGAAATGGGGCAATCCAAAAAAATATCAAAATAATCACTTTTAAAACAGTAAAGCCTCTAGATGTAATCAAATTGCACATGAAAAACATTGCTTGCTAAACTTTTCTGTGTAAAGTTATTTCCAATTTTACAACTTTGTTGTCATGACAATATTGACAATATTACAGTCTATACTATATAATAAATCAAGTGGTAAATTATAGAGTCTTCTTTCAAAAACAATAAAACAAATCTAACTGACCCAAAACTTTATATGCATAACATTTCAGCTTATAAATCCTCCAAAATTGACTCAATTCCATTGCAAATGCCCCATCATAACGTTGATTTTAGCTTGATTTTATTTATTTATTTAAATTATTATTATTATTTTATTGCAATCAACACCACTGAACTTAACTTGTATTGAACATTCTATTCTATTCTATTCTATTCTATTCTATTCTATTCTGGTCTGGTCTGGTCTAATCTAGTCTAGTCTAGTCTATTCGAGTCTATTCAGCTAAACATCTTCTTTACACAAACAAAGAAATAATAAAATAAGACATTCAATTAAAAATTGAAGTGTCCCATTTCAGTAACTCTTCCACTTTCCTCGTGCTCACCCCACTTAGTGCCTTGGTACTTATAGATGATGATTTTTCAGCAAGAAAAGAACAATGAATCACTGTAAGTTGATTGTGTCTGCTTTTTGAGTCTTAATATACACCTTAATATACATCTAATTTTTGAACAACATTTGAACAACAATATGAGTGGCAAATGAGAATCTTCCACAAGACTGTTTTCCATCATTACATTTCCTATTATTCTGTTCAATAGCAAAAACTTTAGCAGTATATTAAAATATAAAACATATATTTCACTAGAGCTCTAAATTCAATCCATTAAAAAGAACTTTAGATACTTAATAGTACAAATACAGGGCTACTCAATTTTGGAAAGATCAGCGGGTAGAAAGCAGGATCCTTTAGCTTCAAGGCCTAAACTGATTTTTATTTGTAATTCATTTTTTATATTAATGAGCCAAACTTTTATATCATGGTATGGTTGAGTATGGGCATCTTGAATTTTCCAAGATGTTCCCTCTCTTTTGCAGAGGTCTCTTTTCTCTGACTGCGGTGTCCTGGTTCAGGCTGGTTCAGTGTTTTTGGTCTGCATGATAACCGAAGTTATTATATTTATGTAAGCTGAGTCACCAATTCACCAATAGTTTAAAGTGAATGTGATCATGCCAACACCAATAACCAGAAGCAATGAAACAGAAAATTTAAATTCAGAGTAAACAAGCGCAGTATGACATTATTGCTGTATTAGACCGAGAGCTGCAGGCCAATTTAGTGAGCTAGTTTAACAGCAGCACCAAATGGGATTTGATTTGTGCATGCTTGTGTGTGTGTGTGTGTGTGTGTGTGCACATGAGAAAATGAGAAAGAGAGAGAGAGTGACTTTGTACTGCAGGTGAGTGAATATCTCATGTTCTCAGCCCCTGGACCCCCTGCTGTTTTCAATCAATACCATTAGAAAGCCCGAGTCCAGTCACCCTGACTGTAATCTGTGTGCGTGCATGTGTGTGTGTGTTTATTTTAGCCTCCTCCCTGCTATTATCAGTTCAGCAAGCTTTGGCACAATTTAAGACAGATTTTGGCAACAGTTCTTTTTTTAATGTTTTTGGTTTTTGATTATCAGGAAAAATGAGGAAAACAGCAGATGGTCATGAATCAGTGTTGAAACACGAGACTAAGAGCTGCCTGATCAGTGTAACAGAAACATAGTGACTGGGAGATATGAGTGAACTTTAATGCTTTTCTTTATTGTAATGAAGCTCAGGTATTCTTTTAAAAACAGGATGCCACTCAAAAGTCATATTTGGATCATATTAATAAGTGAGATGAGAAATAGGTGACATAATACAGAGATCCTGTTTATTCATTCAGATTTTTAAGTAGGTAAATAAATAAACCTATTGAACATTGTTGCACTATTTTTTTTTCCTAAAAAAAAAAATACAATAAAAAATATAATATATATATATTAAAAAATAGTGCAACAATGTGCAATAGGTTTATTTATTTACCTACTTAAAGATCTGTCAATATTTTATACTTCCACTATATGTATTATTAAATAATTTTATGACATTAAACATTCTAAAACATTATGCATGCTCTTAAATGGCTGAAAGATGTTCATTACATATTATATCACAGGTTATCTCTTTTAATTTTTCTAGACATATCGGAAAAGTAATAACAGACTTTAGCACTAGTACATTCATAACAGTCTGTAATACTACAGGAACCTAAATCAAGGAACAACATCTGTGTCTGTCCGGTAGATGTATGCAAATTTAGATTTGAACTAAATAGAAGTAATTAATGTGTCAACCCCAGTTATATACAGCTGCACTGACTCTGCTGATGAGAAAATTATATGCTTATACTATTGTGTTCAAAACAATCATTTATAGTAATAGCAGTTTATATTACACTAAACAAATATATGCTCTCAAGGAATATACTTGTGGCAGACATTGACAACACTGTCTACTGTGTTTGCACAAAAACTCCCTGTAATCAGTTATCATTTTTGACACTTTTTATTAGCAGTTTCATATTTGCCTAACTGATGTGTTATTCTTCAGACTTATTTTCATCTGTTTAAACATGGTTTTCTCCTCACATTTTGGAGAATATTATTCATAAAAAAAAAGTACTGTTAACAATAGGTATAGGTATATTTTGGAACCCCAAAGGAGTATATTTATATAAGAAAAAACTAGAAACAACACAACTATTGTTTAAAATACAATTATTCCTGTTTACAAAGGAAAGGTAAAAATCAGACACTTTGTCAGGTGTTGTCTGAATCAGTGATAAAGACAGAGCTTTTTATTTAAAAAAATGTAGCATTTTAAACTTAACTTTATATTACAACTCCAACAATAATTAATGGGTAATTCACATTTCTAAGTAGGAATGCTCCAGGATTGATTGCTGTGACAAATTAAGTCCATTTCAGGCAAAATGAAGGTTTATGTAATGTGGAGAGAGCCGAACGGCAAGATTGAACTACCACCTCTTTGGAGGAATGGACCGTCGAGTACTGCTTTAAGTGGATGGTGTGTAAAAAAATTTGAAACTGGAAATTTTGACTATTCTGACAATGAGAATTGGCCTCTGAATTAGAGACTTTAAAATGATTCTATTTTTCATTTGACACTATTGTTTTTGTTATTATGTACAAAAACAATGTGTGTATGTGGCTTTTTTATATTGTGCATTTTTCTTTTAAACCAGTGAAACACACACACACACATTATACATAATCCCTGTGTCATTTTCTTCCTATTGTTTGCCAGATAACCATTGGCACTTTTTATTTTTCTTTCTTTGTTTTTAGCACGTTAAGATTATGATGGCTTTGTTTTCTTTTGTTTTTTGACAGGACACAGTTTCAGACCCTTTTGCGGGAGATGTTGAGAAAATGTTATGCCTGTTTCATGATTACTGAGGAAATGTATACTTCAATACATTCAGCATTGTATGTCAAATAACCGTACAATGAATAAAAATGGCTGTGATGGACAATGTAATATCTTTTTGAGGATGAACGCGGAAATAGATGTATCTCCAGGAATGCTTGTAATGAACAAAAAGAGCACAGGGGAAAAGATGAACATGCAATTATAGTGGGCATGTTTCGAGAACACAAATAATTTACATTACCAATTTCGGTCACACTTTATTTTAAGGTCCAATTCCCACAATTAACTAACTATTAGTTATGACTTAATAAACTTGCTGCTTATTAATACTATAGCTGTTAAGTTAACATATGGGGTAGGATTAAGGTATCTAAAATGTGGTCATGCAGAATAAGTTATTAATATGTGTTTTATGAGTGTTAAGAAACCAAAATACTTGTAAAAGTTAATAATAAGAATTGGTACTAAAATACATGTTACCCAAATTTCCACATGTATTTAATTGTCATCACTTGCTGTCAATGCTCACACTTTATTTGAATGTGTCCTTGTTAAAGTGTACTTACTATAGATTAAGGGTTAATGTTTGGTTTAGTATTAGTTGCTTGAAATTATGCATATATTTCTATTATTACTATAAAAATATATTCAACTTGTAACAACGACACATTAAAAAAGGGCTATACATTTTTTTTTTTATCAGTATTGCAAGCATAAACATACCGACAGCAATTTTTCAAACACTTCCAGTCTCTGAACTGATATGACAGAGGTTTGTAACTCACTTGATTAAGATTCAGTGCTGTAAATACTGAATGATGATGCAAAAAAATAAATAAATACAAATAAATTTAAAAATGGGCAGAGGGACAGGGGGTGTTGTGGGAGGTAATGAGGTACTATTAGCATTAGCTAGCATGTCACCTTGCCAGGTAAAATATAATTGGGTGCTGGCGGGTCTCTGTGTGATCGGGGCATCGTGCAGTGCATGCACATACTGCATTATTTAGCAGCACAAGGCAGAACTCAGCTAGGTAGCAATCTCCGTTCACAGCCCATTAGCCAGCACTGATCGCGGGCTGGCATCAAGCCGCCCCATTCACAGCACACTAATTATTTTACATCAGTCACAGTATTTTTCCCCCAAACAAATGTGACCAGTGATGCATAATTATGAGCGGTGGGGTTCGGAAGAATGCTGAGGGCGCTGGGGACCAAACTGTAGCTATTTTAGAGAAAGCGCAGATGCAAGCTGAGAGAAAAATTAGGTCCCCACCTAACCCCGCTACATACACCAATAATGTCTGAAATGTAAAAACCAGCTGAGTAGGTGGTGCATTTAAAACCTGGGAATAGTCTGCACTAACTTTTTTTCTGACTAAAGTTTGTTCATACAGATCGGTAAGTAGCAATTTTAGCTAAAGCTCTTTAAGAACTTTTATTCCTTTCTAAAATCTGGAAACAATATGAAATAAAAAGTACTCTCTGCTCACAAAGACCTTCACAAGCTCTCTAAATATAGTTTATTGCATTCTTTTCCACTCACAATGACCTAATAACAAACCCAAACACTCAACATGCTAATTCTGTTAGCTTTAGCACAATGCCTGTTTTTATGAGACAAAGACATCATTTTTATCCAACATACCTAGAGTTGACTCATTGTTGAAGAGGACACAACAACCACCATACAAAGGCCATAGTTGGTCTGGTTCGGTCAAAAAATGTCCACCTTTAATCTCATCCAAAGGAGAAAAACATGTCCATATCTTCAGTTTAAATGATGCAGGTGAAACACATTATTCTTCTTAAGAGGGAGAGAAAATTTTAGGTTTCTACTTGCTTGCCTTGTGATATTTCTGAGCCGTCAGCAATGCAGAAGCTGCTTTTCTCTCTTTTAATTCTGGGGACTTGGAGCTTTGAAGCCCCCCAACCGTGCACAGTGTGGTCTTTGAAGCAGGGAAGAAATTCAGAGATTTAAAAAAAATTGATAAAAAGCAGGGGGAACATGCTGCTCCTCACACATTTCATTGTCAACATTTATCTGTTTTTGGCTGTCATGTTCGATTTGGATTCAAGAAGCTTGATTTGGAAAAATCCCTGACTAGTACAACAGCAAAATATGGAACAGATCTGTACTTTTGTACAGTTATTTTATAAATTACCTGTATTATACACTATATATATATGCAGCATTTATAAAATTCATGTCACCTCTTCATCTAAAGAATGTTTGTGGTGTCAAAAAACAAGAACATTTAAACTGCAGATTTTGTTTCCTTTACAAAAGACCAAGTTTGTGAAATCTTTGACATTTTTTTTAAAGTGCAATTTCAAGAGAACATTTTACTTTTGTGAAATTCCTTTAGTTAGGTACCCTGGCACTAATTAACACTAATTTAAACCTAAATAATAATAAAGATGAAACTACACGTTTAAAATAAAATAAAATAAAATAAAATAAAATAAAATAAAATAAAATAAAATAAAATAAAATAAAATAAAATAATGAGAAATGTTTGGGTTAAGGGTTTTAAATCCCCATAATAGACTAGTAGGGATCGCCCAGTTTTATAAAGGACATAAACCAAGTATTGACATTATGGGTCTTTTCCCCCAGTGAATGCTAGCAAAGCTCTACGAGATCTCGTGAGAACTTAAACCAATACGGGCATAATGCTCATTGTTAGGGAGGCGTAATGTTATGCAAATGGATTTAGCTGAGGGGCCGTCTTCAGTAGTTTTGGGCTTTGATATCTTCCATTACTATAGGATTAGATGAATGCTGATGTTTTGTCAGTCTCCTTGGACACTAGTCCTTAACTCAGGACTAATCCTGCAATTCTGATTGTCTGAATATAGAGACACATCCATAGTATCTTTTTGAAGGCATCTAGCAACACTGGACAACGCAGCCATACTCAGACTTTAAATATATTGTAAATATACATAGCCCAACAAACCATAGTTTACACTTTAATATACAAATTAAAACACCCACCTCTGACATGAAAGGTTTTGATGTCTTGTTTCAATTAATTTCTCTTTTATTGTTTTCATTCATTCATTTTAAAGACATACTGTAAATCTTTTTATACATCTTCTGACCCACTGTTGTTTTCTTTATTTGAGACATCTACAGATTTTGGAGGTGATGGTCTGTCTGCTCTCCTGCTGTTATTTTTATTTATTTGCTCATTGATTTTTCAACATGTATGTACACATGTTTCTTGGCTGACGGATCGATTATTTTGCAGCCCTAGAAATCCGTTCTGCATTTAGCTGAGTCCTGTGATCATATTCCATTTGAACCACTTCAGATGCACTTTTGGCCTTTCTGATTGTGGAGAATTGAATGAAGGAAACAAGGTTGTTTTCCCAGGTTTTTTGTTTGTTTGTTTTTTTAGCAACTCTAACCTTAAAGCGGACAGCTTGTGGAATACAGATATGATTGTACGCATAATTTGTAAAACACTGATTAATAAACCATCGAAATCTTGTTCATTCATCACCTATTTATTTTGAAATTCTGGATGGACAGATGGACTACTGAATCAACTAAACCTTACAGTATAGATTATTTACCTTAAGGTTTTTTTTTTATATATATATATATATATATATATATATATATACATATATATGATAGATTGAATACATCTGATAGATTTCAAATCCATTATAAGTATTTGTGTCCAAATTGAACTCCATTTTCACTCTGCTTTGACCACAGCCTTTAGGTGGAGAAAAAAATGGCATTAAGAGTCATTGTTGAACTCCAGCAGGAATACCTGGATCAATAATTTGATCAGTGAGTTCTCTCCAGGGGCTTTCAGTGCTGCTGTCAGCAATAAGGACCCCTAGTAACCCAGAGACTTCTATCTCCGCAATAACAGTATTCCAGACTGTCCAGAAAAACATGCCTCAGAAACAGTTATGAGGATGATAGAGAGAGTTTGGTCTTTTGTACAATATAGTATACAAATGTATGAAACAGAAACCAATGAAACATTTTGTGACCTACACCGAAGGTGTATTATATTGTGGAGAAAGTCTCTTAGAAAATATTTTTTGAACAATTTATGCAATTTATTATTTTAATGTGAGGCTTTATGCTAGAATTTGAGGGATCTTGATGTATATTATAAAAAAAAAAAAAAAATCTTATCTAGTCCCAATGCAGTTGATGTGTTATTTGGATGATATGTTCGCCTCATGCGATCAATATTCTTACTGTGTTCTGTAGAATATTTCAAACCAATTATTTTGCCCATGAAAACCTAAAGTAAGATTTAGAAAATAAAGAAAATTTAAAACAGAGAATGCAGAATATTTAAATGCAGAATATTTAAAACAGAATATTTCCATTTAGAATAATATATATATATTTGTGTATTGATTGTTTTATTTTCTGGAAACTATTGTATTGCACACACTGGTAAGGCAATTAGTAATTATACTGCAGCTACGGGCCGTTAAGACATTTAAGCAGGACAAACAAATGCTCAAGCCATACATAAATCCTAGCAAAATCTTGAATTAAAGTATTATTATTATTATTTTTTTTTATGAAGAGTCACTGCAACCTATCAAGTTCAAATCAAGGATTTTTAAATATATGAGACTGTGGAAAGGTATTTTTAAAATTTGCAAACAAATGATTTACTAGCAGTGTTTGTGATGTATAACAGATTAATTCCATGTACCATCCAGCTGAAATGATCCAGTAACTGCAATCTACTGCTAAAAATGCACCTATTTATTATTTAGGACATTGATTTATTTTCCCATTTTTCTGGTAAAGCAAGGAACGAAGAGTTTTGATCAGATTGATCCGCATTTGTGTTTTAATGCTCTAAATAATTGGATATTGTGATGTCCTCAGGTCGCTGACAAACTCTTGACCTAGCTAAGGAATGGGAAATGCTCAAGGGACTGCTTAAACAATACAAACTTTACCAGTAAATTATTTGTTTGCAAATTTTAAAAGAACCTTGCCACAGGCTCATAAGAATCTTTGATTTGAACTTGATTGTTCCAGAAAATCTTCATGAAAAAAATTAAAAATAAAATAACCTACAGTATCTGGTGGTGTGATGAAACGGCGGAGTCAGTTAGATCCATCTGCAGCAGTTTATTAATACAGGTGAGTAAGCAGAGAACAGCTGACATAAACTCAGGCTGGCAATGAAAAGGAACTTAAGCAGACGTTCGTAGAGAACTTAGATAAACTCCTCAATAGGGTTACAACGATCAGAGATAATAAAAATACAGACCAGGGGTAAATCAAAACTTCACAAAATATAAAAGGGAATAGCAGTCAATATAAAGGGGAGAACACAAGGTGCAGGTGAAAATACTAGAAGGTAATCAAGATAATTAAGCAGGGTTAGACGGGGATGATTGGGGAGAGGGACACTGGGAAATGCAGTCCTAATATTCAGGAGAGAGGGATCTGATACCGCCAGAGGAGGGCGTAGCAGAACGTTCCATGACATAGCCCCTCCCCTGCGAGCGGCTCCGGAAGCGAGGACCAGAACGTCGGTGGGGTCTTCCTCGGGGTCTGGGAGCAGGTCGGTCAGGATGGTCACGATGAAAGCTGGTAAGTAGAGAGGGGTCCAGAATGTCCTGCGACCTGACCCAGGACCGTTCCTCTGGACCGTACCCCTCCCAGTCAATAAGGTACTGTAAAGCCCCACCACGTCGTCTGGAGTCCAGTACTGCTCGCACCCGGTAGGCCTCCACACCGCCAACCTCAATGGGAGGATTCTGCACCTGTGTGTTCCCCTCCTGACCCTCCTCTCTCCTGGGGGTGACTGCGGGTCTGAAAAGAGACACATGAAAGGTAGGTGAGATTTTGTAATGAGAGGGAAGAGCCAACCTAAATGAGACCGGGGTGATCTGACGCAGAATCTTGAAAGGACCAATGAAGCGAGGGGATAATTTCTTGCTGGGTAGTTTGAGACGGAGATCTCGGGCTGAAAGCCACACCCACTGGCCGGGACGGTACCGGGGACCCCCGCGTCGCCTCCGATCCGCGTAGTGCTGATATTTGCGAATGGCCCGCTGTAAATGCACATGAGCAGCATCCCAAGTGGTCTCGCTGTGCCGAAGCCAGGAATCTACCGCCGGGAGATCGGAGGGCTCGCCCGCCCACGGAAAGAGCGGAGGCTGAAATCCCAGGACACACTGAAACGGTGTCAGTCCAGTGGCGTGCTTAACTAACGAATTCTGCGCGTATTCAGCCCATACAAGGAAACGACTCCACTCCTGCTGATTTTGATGGCAATAGGTCCGTAGGAAACGAGTTAGGTCCTGATTCAACCTCTCAACCTGCCCGTTGGCCTGAGGATGGTAGCCCGAGGTGAGGCTTACGTTAATATTGAGCTTTGAGCATAGTTCCCTCCATACACGAGAAGTAAACTGAGGGCCTCGGTCAGTTACAATGTCCTCAGGAAGGCCAAAAAGCCGAAACACATAATTGAGGAGGGCCTCGGCGGTCTTTAAGGCTGTGGGAAGACCAGACAAAGGGATGAAACGGCATGATTTTGAAAACCGGTCTATTACCGAGAGGATGGTGTTGAAACCCTGGGACTGAGGAAGGTCCGTGACAAAATCCACGGCGATATGGGACCAAGGGCGTTGCGGGTACCGGCAGAGGCTGTAAGAGACCAGCTGGTTTCAGGTGAGAAGACTTGACCATGTTACAGGTGGAACACTGATGAACAAACTTGATCACGTCAGCTCGAAGGGAAGGCCACCAGAAGCGATTGGAGACTAGCTGAGTGGTGGCCGTGATACCTGGATGCCCCGCGCTGGGAGTGCAATGAACCCATTGGAGGACACGGTCGCGGAGCTCGGGAGGAACAAAGAGGCGGTCCCCCGGACATTCCGGTGGGACGGGCTGTTTTTGCTGAGCTGTAGAAACCTCCGTGATTATATCCCACTGTACTGGTGCGACAATGAGAGATGAGGGCAGAATGGGAACTGGTTCAGAACACTCGTCCTTACTGTCGAACTGGCGTGAGAGAGCATCCGCCTTGCCGTTCTTAGAACCTGGTCTGAAAGTGACTCTGAAATTAAATCGGGAGAAGAAGAGAGACCAGCGCGCCTGGCGAGCATTCAGACATTTGGCGGATTTGAGATACTCCAGATTTCTGTGGTCCGTAAGCACAGTGAAAGGATGACACGCCCCCTCCAGCCAGTGCCTCCACTCTTCAAAGGCAGCCTTCATCGCCAGAAGTTCTCGATCGCCCACATCATAGTTGCGCTCTGCTGCATTGAGTTTACGGGAATAAAATGCGCAGGGGTACATTTTAGCTGGACTACCATGACGTTGTGACAGAATGGCACCCACGCCCGTGTTAGAAGCATCCACTTCCACAATAAACTCTCTCTCAGGATCTGGGTGATGGAGAATGGGTGATGTGGTGAATCTCTTCTTTAAACTCTCAAATGCCGCAGTGCATTCCGATGACCAGCGGAAACGTCCTCCTCCTCCTTGGAGTAAAGAAGTGAGAGGAGCCACAATCATGCTGAAATTTCGAATGAATCGGCGGTAAAAGTTTGCGAAGCCCAAGAAGCGCTGAAGCTCTTTTACCGACGTGGGACGAGGCCAGTTAACCACAGCTTGTACCTTTTTGTCATCCATCACAACTCCGTCTGCGCTGATGATGTAACCCAAGAACGAGATCCGCGTCTGATGAAATTCGCACTTCTGTATCTTGGCATACAACTGGTGCTCGATGAGGCGTTTGAGAACAGCTCGCACATCCTGAACGTGCGTTTCAAGGTTGTCTGAATAAATCAGGATGTCGTCAATATACACAATTACACTCCGATTGAGCAGGTCTCTGAAGATCTCGTTGACAAACGCTTGAAAAACTGAAGGACTGTTGGAAAGGCTGAACGGCATGACCCGATATTGATAATGGCCGGTGGTTGTTGAAAACGCCGTCTTCCACTCATCACCCTCCCGAATACGAATAAGGTTGTAAGCATTTCGTAGGTCGAGCTTTGTGAAATATCGGGCCGTGCGGAGCATTTCAAGAGCAGCTGGGACCAGAGGAAGAGGATAACGGTATTTGACAGTTATCTCGTTGAGACCCCGATAGTCTATGCACGGTCGGAGACCCCCATCCTTCTTCTTGACAAAAAAGAAACCGGCAGAAGCAGGAGATGTTGAGGGGGTAATGAAGCCTTTGGCAAGCTGTTCCTCTATATACAAATTCATGGCCTCGGTCTCTGGCTGAGATAGGGGGTATACACGACCGCGTGGTGGCATGGTACCCGGCAGGAGCTCAATAGCACAGTCAACAGCACGATGGGGAGGTAAGTGTGAGGCTTCCCGCTCGCTGAATGCTTGGGCAAGGTCATGGTAAACAGCGGGGATTTCCTGTAGATTAACGTCCACGGAGGGGCTGGCACTCAATTCAGGACCCTGGACAGCGGGCATGCATTTATTCAGACACGACGAAGACCACTGGGTAATCCTCCTCTCAGACCAGGAAATTTGCGGGTTGTGTCTCTCCAGCCACGGAAACCCCAGAATCATAGGATGAAGTGGTGAATGAATAGTGTAGAATTGGATGGTCTCCCTATGTTGCGAGCCGATGCTGAGGGTGAGAGGTGGTGTGATGTACTGGCGCTCCCCTGTCCCCAGGGGGCGCCCGTCCAAAGCTGTCACTGTCACAGAGGGTTCACAAGAGCGGAGAGAGATTTTATGAGTTCTTGCAAAGGTTGCGTCAATAAAATTTCCAGCAGCTCCCGAGTCTATAAGAGCCCTCGATTTTATAACCTGCCCATTAATAATTAACGAAATTTCCACAATGAGAGCTTGGGAAGAGAGTGAACGTGGACTCACCGCAGCGGGGTTCCGAGAAGTGGGTTTCACCGGGCAGGAAGCCCTGAAATGACCAGCCAGACCGCAGTACATGCATAAACGATTGCGCCTTCTCCTCTCACGTTCCGCCTCGGAGAGCTGGGTGTATCCAATCTGCATGGGCTCGGGCTCTGAGGTGCATACCGGGTTGAAATTCAGGCTGGTCCTGACTGGAGTGCGGCGAGCCCGGATGAGATGATCGAGCCGGATGGCAAGTTCCATGATCTGACTGAGAGTCTTTCCATCATCACGACAAGCAAGTTCCCCCTGCAGCTCCGTATTCAACCCCTTCCGATATAGTAGTTTGAGAGGATCCTCCCCCCAGCCGGTCTGAGCGGCGAGCGTACGAAAGGAGAGAGTGTAATCCGCTGCAGTGGAATTCCCTTGCCGCAGGGCGAGTAACAGTTCCCCTGGATCCTTTCCTCCAGCTGGGTGCTCAAACACCTCCCTGAATAGGCTGACAAAAGCATCATAGGAAATAGACGTGAGCTGACCTCCTGACCATAGTGTCGTTGCCCACTCCAGCGCTTTTCCCGTAAGCAGGGTGCAGATGAGAAAGATGCGGCCCTCATCGGTGCGATGTTCTGGAGCCTGCTGGCTTAGATAGAGCTCGCACTGCAACAAAAATCCCTTGCAAGTGGAGGGTGAACCGTCATACTTTTCAGGCAGGGATAATCTTGGATTGTTTGAGATCGTACTCACGACTGGCAGCGGAGGGACAGGTGCGGTGGGAGCTGCGGCCTGATTAGCCGCTGCAATCTGCGGGGTTAGTGCCTGAACAGATCTGACAAGTTCCTCTGTGAGCGAGGTTAGTTTTACCAGCTGCCGCTGATGAGAAGCGAGCACCGCTGCCTGGGATGAAACCTCATTGGCGAGGTGACGAAACTCTGCTGGATCTTGAGTTGGTGAAGTTTTCTGTGATGAAACGGCGGAGTCAGTTAGATCCATCTGCAGCAGTTTATTAATACAGGTGAGTAAGCAGAGAACAGCTGACATAAACTCAGGCTGGCAATGAAAAGGAACTTAAGCAGACGTTCGTAGAGAACTTAGATAAACTCCTCAATAGGGTTACAACGATCAGAGATAATAAAAATACAGACCAGGAGTAAATCAAAACTTCACAAAATATAAAAGGGAATAGCAGTCAATATAAAGGGGAGAACACAAGGTGCAGGTGAAAATACTAGAAGGTAATCAAGATAATTAAGCAGGGTTAGACGGGGATGATTGGGGAGAGGGACACTGGGAAATGCAGTCCTAATATTCAGGAGAGAGGGATCTGATACCGCCAGAGGAGGGCGTAGCAGAACGTTCCATGACAGGTGGATCTGGTGTTTGTGGCTTGGCAGAGATTAGGATAATGATAGACTACTCTGGTCTGTACAACTGGAGTGCAGTTCCAAAAAGTGCCTGTCCTAATTTTCAATTACTACTGTCCGGAGTGCAAACAACAGTCAATAGTTGACTTATTTTGTAAACCTTCATGGTCTGAGAGCAGTGGCGGCTCCAGACAATTTTGATTGGGGGGGCAATGGGGGGGTCCTGGTCTTTTCAAGGGGGGTCTCATGAAAACCAACAAAAAATACAGTGGACATGGCTAATAACTGCATATTTCTGCTACTAAACAACAAAAACACCTTTGCAATGTAAACAAATGACAGGCTATATTTGTTATTCATATCCTTCACACTGCACTTTCATGTCAGGTATATTATGCATTTTTATTGACATTGATATTTTTACATTTATTTCCAGATAGATATTATTGAGTTTACAGGCTAAAGTGGTCTTGCTGTTGTAAACACTGTTGCTTTTGTAGAAAAAATATTTGCATCACATTTAAAATATAATTATATTTTAATTCATTTCTGAATTGTTTTTATTTTTATAATGATAATTCAGAGAATGAGAAAATCTGAATAAGCCTTACCAGTGTTGTGATAATTATTTTTACGTGTTAAAAATAAATAAGTACTGTAACATAATAAAAGTTTATTCAAATAACATAAAAAAGACCAGACCCCTCGATGCCTGTGAAACTTTTCTCCCTCAAACAGCACGCTAGAGTTACTTCTACACTACAGGCTACACACTGCAATATAAACAACGTATCTGCATGTTCTCACATCACATCGTTCTTGTAAAATAATAATAAGTAAATAAACACCAAAATCACTTCGCTGAGAATGAAACACCACTTACCAGCTGCCACGATGTTGAAAATATCCTCTAGCAATTAAAAAATGCGCGTGCAGCATGAGGAATCTTCCTGGTTGGATGAGGTCGTAGTCAGGTGAACGGTCATCATGTTGGTCATTTTATTTACGGCTAAATTATTATTAATAAATTGTACTAATATTATGATTGGGCGTGGGCAGGCATTCACAAAAGTTTATGTTATTACAAAAAAAAAAAGAGGAAATTTTGCTTTGACAAAAGGGCACTTAAGGGGCAAAGGAACAGGTGCTCAAGTGAACTGGTTCTTTCGGACAATTCGATCAAATAAACCAGCTGAAAAAAAAATGGTTCACCGGTTCTTTTGCGCTCGATGTAATGCCGTCATTGGCGATGATTGCCCTTCATTCAAGCCTTTGGTTTACCCGCGCTTATAACATTAGCACAGAATCAGTTCAGAATCAATCACCAAAAGAATCAGTTCGGTTCAGATGCGCTCTGTGTCAGTCTGCTTCACACTGAATCACGCATGCGCAGTTATCATCAGCTCATCTGTTCTCGAATCGGACATGTCCGACAGAAACGGTTCTCGGTTCAGTGTATGAATAAATGTCGAAATAATTATTATTTATTATTGTTCTGCGTAGTTTGAAGAGAAACATTTTTGGATCTTTATCCTGAATATATATATATTTTTAATCAGGAAGAGGCTGGGGGGTCAAATGGGGGGTCAAGGCATTTTTTGGCAGGGTCTTGAGACCCCCCAAGACCCCCCCTGGCACCGCCGGTGTCTGAGAGCCTCCATATCTCTACTCAGGATGCGGTTTAATGACAAGATATGCAGATGGTTAGACAAACAGACAACCATGAAGTTCAAAACACAGAAGGAGAGTGGTGACGATCACAAGCTCTGATGCTGGGTGACGCAGGGACATCGGTGGACAACAGTGATGATCCTCAGTGATATATCCCAGTGAATGTGCTCATGATTCCAGTGCGGGGAACAAGAAGACTCGACGAAGAATGAAGGGGGAATCCACAATCCAAAACAGCCAAGAGAACAGAACGGAACACAGGGAAGAACCATTTATTTTTGACACATGGAAGGCGGGATGAATTCTCCTGTATGCAAGAGGAAGTTTGAGGTGGACTGCCACCTGACTAATGATTTTGGTGACCGTGAATGGGCCAATAAATTTAGGAGCCAATTTATTAGATATGGATCGGAGCTGAATGTTTTTTGTAGAAATTCAATACTGGGAATAATTGGTGGCTGGCAACCTAGACTACTTTCAGATGGAGAAAGGCCCGTGGATGACACTGTAATGAATTGTGGGCGTACTCCACCATCGAGAGTTGTTGACTCCAAGAGGAAGGATTCTTGGAAACCAAACATTGCAACACTCTCTCCAAATGCTGGTTGGCTCTCTTACTTTGTCCATTGCTTTGTGGATGAAACCACGAAGATAAACTGACACTCACCCCCAGTAATTTACAAAATTCTTGCCAAAACTTTAACACTAATTGGGGACCCCTGTCAGAAACCACATCTATACCAAGACAAAACTGCGGATGTCGCGAGTCATTAATGGCCACCAGAATCGTTGGTTTACTGAAAAGGTGGTGCTATTAACCCCTGGATGACATGCTATGCTGGAACAATGGCCCCACTGAATGATGTCGGACCGATACCCCTCTGGCACAAACAACCGATTCGGTGGCCAGTCGGGCGGAGGCGTTACCCCTTCTAAGGCCATTTGACTTCCCACCTGAGAGTGGAGACAATTAGAGTCTCAGGTAAAAAACACTCAGGAGTAGACGGGCGTTCGGAACGATCAAAAATACGAGATAAAGAGTCAGGTTTGATGTTCTCGGATGGTACGAAAGAGAAAAATCAAAACGACTGAATAAAGTGCCCACCAAGCCTGCCTAGAGTGGGGTCTTTTGGTGGTTTTGATATATTCTAAAGTTCTTATGATCTGTCCATACAGTAAAAGGTTCCCCTGAGTCTTCTAACCAATATCACCATTCCTCCAGCGCTAACTTGACTGCCAAAAAGTCTCTGTTACCAATGTCATAGTTACATTCGGCAGGTAATAAACGGTGAGAAAAAAACGCGCAGGGATGCATCTTGTCGTCTGTGGAAGAACGTTGGGAAAGTACTGCTCCTACCCCACCTCTGACGAGTCAACCTCCACCACGAACTGACGCGATGGATTGGGGCAACTTCTTCCCCACCTTCTTCCCCCTGACGGAGATCGGTAAGTAGTCTGGCCGCCTCCCTACCTGCCGCCGCACGATCGAAGACCCTACTCATCTCCTCTGAGAGTGCCTGGAACAAGGTGCAGCATGGATCCTGATTTCCCCACATCGCCGTTCCCCACAGAGGGGTGAGGACAAACGCCACCTTGGGTTTCTTCTGATGAAACGTCTGCGGCTGCAATGAAAAATACTTTGAGCAATGGGTAAGGAATGCTCTGCAATATTCCAGTCACCCGAGTATCCCTCTTGTGTGGGTAAACGGGGATGTGTTGCTGAGGCAGCTCAGGAGAAACTGGTAGCACTGGCGGTGGGGGTGGCGCAGTGGGGCTTCTCAGTTGTTGGAGTTGTTGGGTGAGCTCGGACACCTGCGCCACAAGAGCTTGGATCACCCGACCTGTGTTGGCGATGCTTTCCTCTTGTTGATCCCTCCTTGCCATGCTACAAGAGGCGAACTCATTCCAGCCAGTAGCACCTGCTGCATCCATGATGGTGGTCAGATCGTTCTATCACGACTCAGGAGGCAGGATGCAAGTGCAAGGCGGTGCTGTATATCCCAGTGAAGGTGCTCGTGATACGGGTGCAGGGAACAAGAAGACTCGACGATGAATGAAGGGGGAATCCACAATCCAACACAGCCAGGAGAACAGAACAGGGAAGAACCACAACGATCTTACAACATGAGACACCAGATACTGCACTTAAATGGACAAACACAATGGGATGCAGGTGATGCTGTTAATCAGTCGTGATCAAGGACCATGCCCACAGACACACACCTGCACACTAAACAATCCCAGAGAGAGACAGCGAATTCATGAACCGTGACATATCTGTTTGTCAACTTTCAAGGAATTGACCAAAAGAAGGTGCTGGCAACCAAACTGCCACTTAAAGCAAAATACCTAATCATCTGTGTTAAGGTCAGAGGGACTGTTAGTCATCAGCCAAACAACTCTTATTCTGAGGATCTCATGGACTCATTCAGTCTATCATATCAGCCTGCTGATTTGAAAGAAGCACTTTGATTGAAGTAGTTATAGTGATGCTGATGACGACTCTAGATCAATTACAAACATTTACCATGATGATAACAGGGAGTTTTGTTATCATTGCTAAAAGTTTAGCAAGTTAAGCAAATTAGTTTAATTTTCTCTTTATCTGTAAAAGCTATTGAGTGAAGTCATCATTCATTTTAGAATGAAACATGTATTAAATCACTGTGATTGAGTAAATACCCTGAAAATAATTGGTCAGATAAGCTAAAATGTGTTTGAGCTGGTAACTGGTTAATTGGTATTAAGACTAAATGTGATTTAATGTGACTGGATTATTCTGGCTAACTCAAATTACTCCAACAAAAGCATTTTACAGATCATAGTACATGAATGAGTCTTTAATATAACTGCACATTTTTAAACCCTTATGAAAAGAAATCTTGTTTGAAACATGTGCAAGTTTCTAAGAAATTTAAACTATGTCATGTTGGTTTCATGTGCTTCTGAAAATCTTTGATACCCAAGAAAAGTCCAGAAAAGTTTGAATTTAATGACTCTACAAATTTCACGTGGTGTCAAATAAAATAAAAAATGTGAGTCTCCACATTTTAATTATATTATTATCATATTATTTATTTCTTTTTTGGTAACACTTCATTTGAAGGTGTCTTTGTTACACATTACATGTACTTACTATTGTAATAACAATTAATTATGCATAATTACAAGCAGGGGTGTCATTAGGGGGCACATGGGTGTGGTGGGGGTGGGGGGTAGCACTGTATAACTGATATAAGTTTATGTTTTATTTATTTTTCCCTTTTTATTCGAAATATTTCAAAACGTGTTAACTATATCAGGGTAATGTCTCGATTCTCAAAAAATGTGTAGCCTAAGTAAATGTGTTTTGCATCTTAATAGATTGTTATTTGATCAATAAATGGTGATGGGCAAAGCAGACTAATAGTGTATTCTATGAACATAACTACACTTGAACACCTGAATTACACTTTTTAAGATATGGGTGTCATGCCATAAAATATTTTAATACAACTTTGCATTTATTAACAGTATTGTTAGTTAATAATTATAACACTTTAATTTGACAGAGAGTAGGCTAAAGAAAATGTACATTATCAAATACCATTTTCTTTCAATCTAGCCAGAGATCAGGCACTCTGAAAAACTCCCATTATAATCACTGAAGCTGTTTACACCGTGAAACGAATATCTTACTTTCGTACGACATCTGCAATTCTTGTGTCAGTGAGCAAGTGAACAAAACACTGCATTTCAGCGATGACTCAAGTTGTGATCGATCATCAGTTAAGCTTCACAGACCATATTGCTAAAATGACCCGGTCCTGCAGATTTGTTTTATAGAACATTAGGAAGATTAGACCCTTCCTGTCAGAACAAGCCACCCAACTTCTTGTCCAAGCTCTTGTTCTCTGCAGACTGGACTTTTCTAATGCTCCCCTGGTGGGACTTCCTGCATGTACTATCAAGCCTCTGCAACTGATCCAGAATGCAGCAGCAAGGGTTGTCTTCAATGAGCCAAAAAAAAAGCTCACATTACTCCTTTCCTCACCAGGTTACACTGGCTACCAGTAGCTGCTAGCATCAAATTCAAGGTACTGATGCTTGTCTACAAAACAACCACCACCAATATACCTAAACTTACTAGTTCAAACTTATGCGCCCTCCAAAAGCTTGCGTTCTTCAAGTGAACGACGCCTTGTGGTGCAATCCCAAAGAGGTTCAAAATCACACTCATGGACCTTTTCCTGCACCGTGCTCAGCTGGTGGAATGACCTCCCAATCTCAATTCGAAAATCGTTTTCAAAAAACATCTAAAGACTATCTTTTTCGCCAGAACTTAACCAACTAATACTAGCAGTTACCTTTTCTTTTCTTGTCTATCATATTAAAAAAAAAAAAAAAAAAAAAAAAAAATAATAAACCTTGCTATGGGTTCTATGCTAGACTAACTGAGACTTGTCATGGCACTTGTATACTGTTGTTGTTCTCTTGTTGATCTGATTGCTTCTATTGTTCTCTTTTGTAAGTCGCTTTGGATAAAAGCTTCTACTAAATGATTAAATGTATATGTATATGTATATGTATATGTTTATGTTTATGTTTATGTTTATGTTTATGTTTATGTAAATGTAAATGTAAATGTATATGTATATGTATATGTAAGTAGATGGAACAAAAACTTCAGTGTCAAATCATTGACCCAAATCTGTTTATCTAACACGTTCTTTTTTATATGTAAAAAAAAAAAAACGTCATTAAAAGAGTACAAACAGTTGTTCAAGTATTTTCTCTGTTCATTCACAGTTTGATGTACACTGAGTGAAGGCAATCAAATCTTGCTGAAGCATGCAGTAGACAACATAGAAAAGCACAGTGCTTCCCACCACAGGGACTAATTTGAAGCGTGTGCAGCATCCGCTACCACACACACACACACACACACATGCCAAAGCTCATCTCTGACAGGAGGGACTCTTTCAGGGGGTTTCTCGGGGGATCAGCACAAGTGTTTGCCTCCTATGACTTTGACAGTAACTGAGCAGTGGGTCTGGGAAAAAATGGCCTTCATTAGTCTAACAGCATCTTTTAAAATGAGCTTATTGTTTATGTTATTATATAACTAATGAGATGTATTTGAAGCCATACTGTTCCTTTTAATGGATGTTAACATAGCCATAGATGTAAGAGTTGTGTCTTTAGTAGGTCAGTGCTGGAAAAGAATCTGTAACACTTTACAAGAAGGTTCAACATTACTTAACACGCACATACTTCTACAGGATTTACTATTGCTTTATTAAAATCTACATTTGTGCTTGTTAACATAGTTAATGCACTTTGAATTAATATAAACTAACAATGAGCGACTGTATTTTCATTAACTAACATTAACAAAGATTAATAAATACTGTAGTATGTTGCCTAATTCTAAAGTGTTAGCAAAGGATCTGTATTGTAATATTACTGTATTTTATGACTTATTGTTAGTTAATCCATTAATAACTAATGTTAACTAATGGAACCTTGTTGTAAAGTGTTACAGAAAACTACAATCTGATTGGATGAAATAGGCATAAAACCGTTATATACAAGACACCTGACAATAGACATTAAAACCATTAAAATCATGTAGCATCAATGGAATTATCCCCATGAATATCTAAATGAAAAATGATCATTAGGGAGTCCAGAACAATGTTGTGCTTCTCAAGATGCTAGTTTTGGTTAATGTTGGAGTATTTTCTGACAAAAACCAATAAGTGCACAGTAAATGCATTATATAAAATTACTAATTTTAATGTTTGTACATAATAGTTAAAGACACTTAAAATGTGTGTCCACTAACAAATGTTATTGTTAAGCCTAAACAACTGATCAAATAATAAAGCAGATCTTAAATATATTGTATAAAAAGCACATAGTCCTTTAATCTTTTCTTTTATTAAAGCTTGAGTCCCGGATATTGAGTATGGACATTTCCTGAGCAGGGTGTCGAAAGAGAGAAAACTATTTGTTAGCTATTTGTCATGCAAGGTATACGACCATCAAGGCAACTCAACCCCGCTCATCTCACAGCTCCTGAATCGCCCCAATGACCCTGAAATACACTCACTGGCCAATCTATTACGTACACCTTGCTAGTACCGGGTTAGACCCCCTTTTGCCTTCAGAACTGTCTTAATTCTTAGTTGCATAGATTCAACAAGGTGTTGGAAACATTCCTCAGAGATTTTGGTCCACATTGACATGATAGCATCACACAGTTGCTGCAGATTTGTTGGCTGCACATCCATGATGCGAATCTCCTGTTCCATCACATCCCAAAGCTGCTCTATTGGATTGAGATCTGGTGACTGTGGAGGCCATTTGATTAAAGTGAACTCATCGTCATGTTCAAGAAACCAGTCTGAGATGATTTGAGCTTTGTGACATGGTGCATTATACTGCTGGAAGAAGCCATCAGAGTCATAAAGGGATGGACATAGTCAGCAACAACACTCAGGTAGGCTGTGTATGCTCAGTTGGTACTAAGGGGCCCAAAGTGTGCCAAGAAAAGATCCCCCACACCATTGCACCACCAGTAGCAGCCTGAACCGTTGAGACAAGGTATGGATCCATGCTTTCATGTTCTTTTATTCCTAATTCTGACACTACCATCTGAATGTTGCAGAAGAAATTGAGAATTATCAGACCAGGCAATGTTTTTCCAATCTTCTATTGTCCAATTTTGGTGAGCCTGTGTGAATTGTCTCAGTTTCCTGTTCTTAGCTGATGAGTGGCACCCGGTGTGGTCTTCTTCTGCTGTTCCCCATCTGCTTCAGGGTTTGATGTGTTGTTCAGAGATGGTATTCTGCATAACTTGGTTGTAACTTGGTTGTGGTAATTTGAGTTACTGTTGCCTCTCTATCATCTCTAACCAGTCTGCCCATTCTCCTCTGACCTCTGACGTCAACAAGCCAATACCATCCACACAGTTGCTGCTCATTGGATATTTTCTCTCTTTCGGACCATTCTCTGCAAACTCTAGAGATGGTTATACGTGAAAATCTCAGTAAATCATCAGTTTCTGAAATATTCAGACCAGGCCGTCCGGCACAAACAACTATTCCAAGTTCAAAGTCACTTAAATTCCATTTCTTCCCCATTCTTATGGTCAGTTTGAAGTTCAGCAAGTCGTCTTCTCCACATCTAGATGTTTAAATGAACTGAGTTGCTGCCATGTGATTGGCTGATAACCAATTTGTGTAACCAAGCAATTGAACAGGTGTACCTAATAAAGTGGCTGGTGAGCGTATATATAGATATATTTAAGGACTATTCTCAGGATACTGCCATTTGAGTACCACTTTGAAAAAAAAAATATTTTATAATAATAATAATAATAATAATCATTATTATTATTATTGTTGTAATATAGTATAAAAATATTATTATTATTGATTCAATTGAAATGTGATTTTTACTAAGACATACATGTTATTTTACATAAATATTAGATGGGAAGTTTACCAGCAAATACCATCAATAATTAAAAAGGTCATATGATGGTTTTTTAAATATCATTATTTTGTGTACTTGGTGTAACAGAATACATTGACATGCTATAATGTTAAAAAAACACATTCTTTTTCAAATACTGTACATTATTGTAGGTCGGGTCAAAGCAAAGCCAGGGCTGGGTCTTCCTCCTCCAGGGGCAACGCTTGCAGGTTCACCACTTGGTCTTTGAAGGGTGTAGTGGGAACCTTGGGCACGTAGCCAGGCCAGGGCCTCAGGATTACAGTTAGTTTAGTTTTCAATGAAAGAAACTTTAGCTCAACTGAATGCAAAGGCTCGAATGGGCCCTGCTGTAGTGATTTAATGGGCCCTGCTGCAGAAAGGACAGCACGACCGCAATCGGGCATCTTCGGAGGTCTTCTCGGCGAGAGGAATACCACTCGACAAACAGGTTCCACTTCAAGGCATAAACGTGTCTCGTAGACAGTGCTCTTGCCGAAGTGATTGTGTTCGCTACCTCTTGGGATAGGTCACCTAGAACCACCTAGAGTTTCCAAAGGTCTGGACGCGGGTGCCAAATAGTGCCCCATCTCTGAGTCAGTAGATCCTTCATCAGAGGAATTGGCCAAGGAGGGGCTGTCACAAGGAGCACTAGTTCGGGTAACCAGGCCTGCGTGGGCCAATACGGCGCTACTAGCAAGACTTGCTCCTCGTCCTCCTGGACTTTGCACAGTGTCTGTGCGAGAAGGCTCACTGGGGTAAACGCATACTTGCACAGGTCCCGCGGCCAGCTGTGTGCCAGTACGTCCATGCCAAGAGTTCCTTCGGTCAGGGAGCAGAACAACTGGCAGTGAGAGGTCTCTGGAGAAGCAAACAGATCTGAGTGGCTCTGAACTGCCTCCAAATCAACTGGACCTTCAGGGGATGGAGTTGCCATTCTCCCGGGAGCATTGCTCGAGACAGCTCGTCAGCTGTACGACTGAGAAGGCCTGGAATGTGAATGGCACAAAGTGACCTCAGAACCTTCTGACTCCAAAGTAGGAGGTGGCGGGCGAGTTGCGACATGCGATGAGAGCACAGACCACCTTGTCGGTTGATGTATGCAACAGTAGCAGTGTTGTCCATTCAGATCAGCACATGATTGCCTTGTAAGAGACCTTTGAGACGGTTCAAGGCTAGGTGCGCTGCTAACAACTCTAGGCAACTGATGTGCCACTGCAGCTGCAGGCCTGTCCAAACCCCTGAGACTGCATGCCCTTTGTACTTGTTACTTGGACCCGGTGAAGGTAGCGGAGCCTGGTTCGCAGCTCTGAGATGGTCATATTCCCACAGTGAGAACATGACTCATCCACGAAAGCCACCTCAGCGTGCTCAACGCCCAGACACGTGAGGCAGCGATTGTGACCATCACCCATTGCCAGGTAACGACCGCACCCAGAAACGCACGGATGAAACAGCATCCTTAAAGGACAATCTATCATCTTTACAAAGACGCACACGTGAAACTCTTTTGGAGAAATTTGCTCTTTAGGAAATGCTCTTTTAGTGCTGAGGTGCACAAGGGAATTGGCCGCTTGCAACATGACAGGGGTAGTGCAACACAGGAATGACTGCCGCTGAAGCGCTGTCTCGCCAATACACAAAGCTTCCGAGAGCATGCTGAACTCGTAGTTCACAGCAGATACAGTTGAACAGGCGATACTAATGCTCGGCTCCGAAGCGAAAAGCTGGACTGCATTGCACCTGCTGCCTTCTTATACTCATCCTGCTTGATTTTTAATCTAAACAAGCACCTTGTACCATTATGTACTTCATCCATTTTCTATAAAAACTATTATATATTGGGGCCAAAAATAAAATAAAAATTGGTTGCTATTGCAGTTACTTGGAATCTTTAGACCAGGAATGCATTTTAATGAGTTGGGAATCTAATTTATGAGACCATTGTTTTCTCATCTATTTGTGGAAATGGACGATAAATCAGGCACATATGGGGTAGTGGTTCCTAATTAAATAATAGCTCAGATAACTGGAACAAAGAAAATGAGCTAAATGTGTTGTGAGCCAATGTGAAGAATCATGCAGGCAATGGCAGAAGATGAAATCTAGCCACAAAAGACACCTCTTTTACAAGAACTTCTATTACACTGTCAACAGTGTGTTTAGAAAAGGACAAATCTCATAAAGCTGCATATGATTGAGATATGCACTAAAGAAAAAAAAAATCTAAATATGGAGAATACCATTATAATACTATTACTATTAATCTTGATAAAAATGTTATGTTCAGGACAAGTCTAAGATTGTTTGGGCAAATACAAATTGCCTTTCAAATAAAAATATCAAGGAGGTCTCCCATGAAGATATGAATTCAGATTATAATATCACAGTTTCAGAAAACAGACCATGAAAAGACCAACATATGATTATAACATTGTTTTTGTCAAAAATAAAATAAAATAAAATAAAATTGATTGATTGATTGAGAAGTCATATTTATATGGCCTTTTGTTATAGATGCTGTCTTTTAATTTCATCATTAAATTTATGTAATTAGGAAATATTTTCCTTTCCCCATCCCTACACAACAACCTGACGAAAAATTGACACCCCTCCCCATTTTAATCACAATGCCTATGAATTACATGTTTTTCTTTAATGAAGATTTAAAATAAATGTTAATTACAGCAATCATACATTTTTGTTCTATTTTTTTTATTTAGTGAAAGGTAAGGATGCAGCACATTTCTTGAAGGATTCTCCAATTATTCTTTGAAACTAAGCGGATGAATTACAAACAAAAAGTGTCTATATGAGACTGGGTTGTGCCATGCTGCAGACAGCAAGTTCAGTCTCTATCTCTAATCCCCTTTTAAGCGCATGACGCACTGGAGCCAGTCGGGTGCAGTGTCAAGTCGCAAGGCTGCCACATTCTTCCCTTTGTTCCAATCTTTAGAGCTCAGACACTTAGGTGACTTTTTATGGAGATCTCATGTTTGAAACATTGAATTATTATCAGTGCATAATAGGAATGGAATTCTCTGCAACTCTCCCTTCTCTATAATGATGAGGGCTCCTCTGGAAAGACTCGCCTTGCATATTAGAAAGAAGTGTTCATTTGTATTCTTGAGATGTTACAAAAATGAAATACAAACTGAACATCAGCTGAGATGAAGGATGTTTGTAGGTTGGGGGAGCTTGCGCTGCTAATTTAAGTCAAGGGGTGAATGGTGTGCTCATTACCCAAGACCATCACAAAAGAAATCAATATAATGAAACCCGTCAGACATTCAGAGGGATCAAAAACATACTTTGCATGCTCAAAGATGACTATGATACTTGAAAAAGTTTTACTTATACCCATCTATGTCACTGATTGAAACTTTTTTTGCAGGATTATCTTGCCGTGAGGCTCCTGCACCTATAATGGCAACAACTCAGCACTTGAGTGAGTCAGAAGAGTGAAGGACTTCTTCAAATCCCGTAAACGTTAACCCATTATGATCTTTAAATGGCTGCTCCATGTGCATGGTGCACACACATTCCAATGGCAGTATACTTCGGCTTCACATGCCACTTTTTCCTGGTGTTTGTTCTATAGCTCCATCTGTGCTTCGATTTCCCAGAAAGCCAGGCGGGGCCCTGCAGCCTTGGTTTGCTCCTGTAATTATGTGAGCCTGGTTAGCCACATACCATCCGTCACTGCCACGGTTCTTCACAAACCCATCATTTACTGCACATCCACATGTAGACACAGGAACCTCAACTTTGCAGCAGCAGGGACACAGATGTCAGGGTTGGTGAGGGCCAGGGCCCTCGTGATGGTGCTCCATTTGGGGTGGAAAATAAAATAGTCCTGCAGGAGCTCCTGTTGGCAGTTAGCCTGTTGGACTACAGGCTTTTCTCGACCTTTGTGCAGAAATATAAACTGAGGACCCCAAGAGTCCATTGGAAAGCTTGGTTCAGCACTGGAGGCTGACAAAGACAGGAGAGCAATGCTATTCTTGGCAAGAACTGAGTGTAGCTAGAGTTTTATTGTGGGAAACATGCTTATTTCATTCTACATATCATAGGTTTACAATTTTAGCACTGATAATATATTTTCAGAAATTACTTAAAATAGGCTTACTTGCTGACAATCAGTTACATTGAGTTTCTGGTGGAAGGAATTTCCAATCTGTCTGTTATTTAGAGAAAAAAGTGACTGAGTGAATTTGGTGTTGTGTCTCTGAATACTTTTTTTTATTATTGAAATGAAATACTGCTCATAAACTAGATTCAGTGCCAGGAGGCTTCATTAATTTTTTTGGATCCTACATGATATAGCTGCACTTGAGCCAAAGAGGAAATCCTTTGGGAGGAAAATTAAGATTGTGTTTACAGTGGTGGGATTTACACTGACCGCTCAAATGAGCAAGAGCCCCGTAGAAGAGATAATTATAAGATTATTATACTGTAAGAATTTTAATTAACATTCATCCACAGGACACTGAAACCTTTTAGCCTTTGAAAAGCCTTTTAGCCTTTCAAAAAAATGACAAGGCCAGCTGTCGTGGGCAGACAGTATTAGATCATAACTAAATGTTTCAATATTTCAATTCGTATGGTTCTTTTACATTAATTATAGGTAATGAAAACGGTTCAATTTACATTAAAACAAAAATAGCTGCTGTGTGGTTATGAGAACTTTACTGTGAAAAATAAATTGTTATACCGATTTCAGTCACACTTTATTTTAGGGTCCAATTCTCACTATTAACTAACCATTAACTATGATTTTTGCCTCAATTAACTCCTTATTTGCTGCTTATTAATAGTTTATAAGGTAGTTGTTAAGTTTAGGGTATTGGGTAGGATTATGGATGTCATGCATTATATGTACTTTATAAGCACTAATAAACAGCCAATATGTTAATAATAGACATGCTAATAGGCAACTAGTTATTAGTGAGAATTGGACCCTATACTAAAGTGTTACCATAAAATCCTTATAACAAAAACACTAAGAACAAACATTTATTTCAGTAAAAAACCATCACATGTCAGTTCAGAATTTTGGGAATGTCAGTTTGTGGTTTTTCACTGTCATCTATTGCATTCTTTTCACCACTAAGGGAACATAACATTAATCAATTAACAGGTTTTTACCATACAATTTTTTTTTGCAGTTTTTGACAGTTATATTTTTTTGCAGTCTTTGAATAGTTATTTTTTTATTTTATTTTTTGTCCAAAGCATTAAAAATGCACAGACATATGCATTATTGATTTATTTTGAGAGAAAAGTGAAAAGAGAAAAGGGAAAAGTGTAATCCACATGTTTATGTGTGTGATTGTATGGATTAAATAGGAGGGCCATAGGAGGGCCAGGTGGCAGCAGCATGTTGGCCCCAAAACACCACGCCCGCGTTGAGGGATATGCCCAGTCATTACAGCAGATGGGTTTAAAGCTGGGCTTGTTTAGCTAGCACATGGATTCTGACAGCACCTCATGCCCAGTCTGTCCCTTATCTGCAACTAGTTGAACCAGATGAACTGATGTAGGCTGGCCACTCAAGTCAGGCCATTCCTTGCTTGCGCCTAGCTGAGTCCTGGCTTCTAGAACAAAATATCTACTGTATATGAACAATGGAAGCAAAAGATGGAGGATGCTCATGCATGGAAAATAGCCAGGTGTGTTTAGGTAAAAATGCGGCATTCAGTTGGGCTCAGGTGATCAGAGTGGATTAGAGGAACCTCTTAGGAGAGCCTAACTAGGACAGTTGTTGTTTTTGAGGGACGAGGTTGAACTTGAATTTAGGGTGTTGTTTGGAAGCGTTGAATCCATTTGAATACTTGTATTAATGCATCAAAGATTCAAGCTCAGTAATGCAGGATTCCATCAGTTTGAACTGATACAGTTTTATAAAGATGTTGATTATCTTTTATCTCATATCAGCCTGAGAAAAAGGAAACTTTATGGAAAGGTACTCAAAAACTTGATGCTGTGTGGAAATTATACTGACAGCTGCAGGGTGTTATCAGTCTCAGTATGACTCACATAGACGTCACTGCTTCATATGATGCCAGTCAAAGATATGGGTTGAACAGTGCTTCTACAGACATTCATCAATGCCTTTTACAAGGAAATTTTGTTTATTCCGTTAATATCATGATTAGGACTACTTGTAGACTTATGTTCTTACATTCATGGAGTTCACTTGAATGCTCATATACAATAAGAATAATGTTAATTTATACAATTTAAAGGTACAGAAAAAATACCACATCAGTACTAATTAAAGAGTGTGTGAAAAGCAAAATCAGCAGAAAGCTTTTTGTGATTCGCTACTTGTCAATGTAGAATATTACATAGTATTACAGAAATACAGAAATAAGGACATTACAGAAATAAGGACATTGGGCCTCATTTATCAATCTAACGTAGAAACGAGCGCAGATCCATGCACGGAAATCAACTTACGACAAACTTGATGTGTGATTCATGAAACATTTGTATGCCTCCAATTTCATCGTACGAATGATTGCACGGTGATAACTGTAGTGTCAGGAAACAATTGGCATTTGAATATCACACCACTAAAAACACCCTGGTTTAGAAGCCTTGACGCCTTGAGTTTACGACACGGGGAAAGGAAACCCGGCCGAAAATAGGAAGTAATCTCATGAAAGATAAATTTATCTTACTCCAAATACATCCATTAACATTGCAATTGCAAACAATTAAGCTACATTAATCTATGTTATTTATATCAAAATACTGGTTAATATAAACAGCCTATTTGTTCCCCTCACTCTACAACATATATTTTAAATTTAACGGCATTCAGAACAGAACAAGAATAAAAAATGGGTAGTTATAAAATTATATATTAAACTATAAAATAAAACTAGAATTAGTGCCATAGTGGCATTCATTCTAAACATCATACAAATGTCAAGCAAAACTGAAACGGCCTCATAAGCCTGTCTCATGCAACAAGAATAAAAAATGTTTCCATTTTTGCCATATTAGTAACATTTGTTTGCATAACTATTACAGTGTTTATTATGTAGACTAAACATGGCTTTTATATTTTTCTCATGTTCTAATATCCATGTAAAATCCTTCACATGCCCAGGTCAGGAAAATAAAAAGGGACAAAATACTCTCATTCTACTATTCTCCACCAGATTTATAATCAATCAATCAATCAATCAATCACCTTTATTTATATAGTGCTTTAAACAAAATACATTGCGTCAAAGCACTGAACAACATTCATTTGGAAAACAGTGTCTCAATAATGCAAAATGATAGTTAAAGGCAGTGTCATGTCATCTCTGTTCAGTTTAAATAGTGTCTGTGCATTTATTTGCAATCAAGTCAACGATATCGCTGTAGATGAAGTGACCCCAACTAAGCAAGCAGAGGCGACAGCGGCAAGGAACCGAAACTCCATCGGTGACAGAATGGAGAAAAAAACCTTGGGAGAAACCAGGCTCAGTTGGGGGAGCAGTTCTCCTCTGACCTGACGAAACCAGTATTTAATTCCAGACTACAGCAAAGTCAGATTGTGCAGAAGAATCATCTGTTTCCTGTGGTCTTGTCCTGGTGCTCCTCTGAGACAAGGTCTTTACAGGGGATCTGTATCTGGGGCTCTAGTTGTCCTGGTCTCCGCTGTCTTTCAGGGCAGTAGAGGTCCTTTCTAGGTGCTGATCCTCCATCTGGTCTGGATACGTACTGGATCCGGGTGACTGCAGTGACCCTCTGATCTGGATACAGACTGGATCTGGTGGCTACGGTGACCTCGGAATAAGACAGAAACAGACAAATATTAGCGTAGATGCCATTCTTCTAATGATGTAGCAAGTACATCAGGTGTTATAAGAAGTGTTTCCTGTTTACCTAATTAAAAGTGAAGTGACATTCAGCCAAGTATGGTGACCCATACTCAGAATTTGTGCTCTGCATTTAACCCATCCGAAATGCACACACACAGAGCAATGAACACAAACACACACACTGTGAGCACACACCCATAGCAGTGGGCAGCCATTTATGCTGCGGCACCCGGGGAGCAGTTGGGGGTTCGATGCCTTGCTCAAGGGCACCTAAGTCGTGATATTGAAGGTGGAGAGAGAGCTGTACATGCACTCCCCCCACCCACAATTCCGTCCGGCTCGGAACTAGAACTCACAACCCTTTGATTGGGAGTCCTACCCTCTAACCATTAGGCCACGACTTCCCAACTATATTGCTTAAGATAAACGTCTGTTTTACGGTATGCCACTGAATCTGTGTTTGGCAGTTTTGTTTAATCACATTACTTTGTATAAATAATTTAATATGTTAAACTTGAAAAAAAAAATAATTGTGGCTAGCAACTCAACACAATTCAGCAGTTGTATTTAAATCATATCTATAATAATTTGCTGGCATTCTAGCAGTTCAAAACACATAATAAATTCCCATTTATGTTTGTTTGATGCGAAAAACTGGTAAGGGTCTCAGTAGCAGTTATTGGTAATAATAGTCTCTCGATATTTGCCCATTTAAAATATTCCAGGGCATTAAATGTTCAGATGTTATCTGAAAACTTATTTTGTTCCCTTAGAGCATATTATCAGAGTGAATCATTGCTTGCAGTTATTTTCATACCGTGTAAATTCATCAAGATGTCGTTCAATAAGTTCATCATTAATCCCCTGTGCTGTCTGTATCCTGCTTCATTGCATCCCATGAATGATAATGCACAGAAAGGAAAATGATCAGAAAGAGATGAATACTCACACAAACACACTGCTCTCAGTCCCTGTGGCTCAATGTGACAGAGGATTATCACAAGGTCATTTCATTCCTCTTGTCTGCAGAACGATCAGAAATATAGTGGAAAAACTGAAATGACAATCAAAATCTCACAGCACTTGCTTGTCAGAAGAACTCTGCACTTCTGTTGAGTTTTGAAATGGATCTTTTAGCTTGACCTGACAACTGATTTGAGTATTCATCTGAACATCAAGAAAATATAATTTTTTTCCCCCAGCAGCGCTGCCTAACAAATATTGTAGTTTGTTTCCTGACGTTCAGAAATTGTACATGTGGCTATGTGATGTATTTTTATTTTGGTCTTTCAAAATATCATGTTAAGTAAAGCTTAAAAGATCAGTTCCATCAAAAATAATGAAATAAACACTGTCATTATTAATTCATCCTAAAGTCTTTGCAAACACATATACAGTAGCTCTCTTTTGTAGACAAAGACGATGTTTGAAAAAGAGAATGAAAGCATATAATGACCAGTAATCATCAAGCTCCAAAAAGAAAAAGGTCCCATTTTATATTAGGTGTTTGTGTGCTTACTATGTTCATGTTGTATTGCAGTACTGTTATTGGGATGGGAAATGGTTTTTTTTATGTTTTTTTTTTATTTTTATATTAGTTAAATGTAAAATATATATAAGTGCAATGTAGCAAATTAATTGAAATGGTAGTACACAGTTATTGAAGACACTTAAAGGGATTAACTTAAAGTTAAACAAAACAAAAAAATGTGGTTAATTTGCTCACCGTCAGACCATACAAGATGTACTGTAGGTCTCACCATCATGGACTTTTATTAAATAGATTTTAGGAGTCGCAGCAGTATTGGCAGCACAATTATAACACATATGAACAATCCCACCAACTTTATCAAAAAAAATATGTTGATACGGATACAGTGGAAACGCAAGCCGAGCTGAGCCGTGCCATACTGAGCCATGCCGAATGGAGTCATACCACACAGTGGAAAATTTCCATTAGTTAGTTTTCTTCCCTCATGTTTCCTTTGACCTAGTTTCTCCCTTTATATAGCTAATTCTGAATTTTGAAGCGGTTCTTTGTTGAACTAGCTGAACCAGTTCACCAAATCGGACTAAAACAGTTAGTCAATCAAAACTCACTTGATGCTGGGTTTTGCCAACTCATTCAGCTCTCCAGTACCTCCAACAGTCACTGAACTGAGGAAACAATTTTGACAAGATCGAAGACCCATATGCCAGTGATATATATATATATATATATATATATATATATATATATATATATATATATATATATATATATATATATATATATATATATATATTTTTTTTTTTCTTCACATAAACAAAATAGTGAATTGAACCAGTTAAGTCAAATCGACTACTTATACTATATATATATATATATATTTTTTTTTTTTTTTTTTAACTAGACTAGTTTATTTGTATGGAAAAGAGCAGTGTGAACATTGTTCAGAACATCTCCTTTTGTGTTCCAATGAAGAAAGAAAGTCAAACATGTTTGGAATGACATGTTGCAAAACATTCTAATGAAAAGAAATCTCTGCTGTCCTACTTTAGCACTGTTCTAAATTTCCTGTCAGTTGACAGGAGTGGGTTGATGTGCTTAATTTGAGGAGATTGTATAGAGTTTCCATGGGGGTTGTCTATAAAACTTGTGTTGTGGAAGAGTTGGATGAGTGACAGCTCGGAGGTGGAGGAGAGGCTTCGGCTGAAGCTTCAATCCCAGTCACAGGTGTGTGTCAGAGCCAGAGAGCCTGGAGCCAGGCGCTGAGGGAGGGAGCACAGGTGGCGGAGAGCAGGGATAGGAGCTGGAGTAGCAGGCTAGCATGTGGCACTGATCCAGGCTCTGCTGCAACATATGCTGGGGTGTGAAAGAACGAGGTGTAGACAATGTGACCTAGTCGGGGAGAGAGGACGGGATTGCATGACTGTATCTCTGTGGGAATTACTGAGAAATTGTGTTGAGAGATTGAAGGAAACAGAGCCAGAGACTAATTAGTGTCTTTTTGTTTTATTGAATTGTACCACAAGAATTCCAACAGTACAACGTTATAAATTATTGATAGCAAAGGTAACTAGATTTGCATTTCATGAAGGAAATACCAGTTTGTGCATGAATGCAAAAAATAGTGTTTAAGTTTTAGGTAAGCTTAGGTTTTCAGCTTTAGTTTTGTGTGAATTAAATTCTGCATTAGAGCTGCATTGCCTTTGTCTTCACATCAACACAAGCACAGTGTAAAGTTGAATTACATTTTTTAAATATGCGGTATCACTTTATTTTAAGGTGCTTACTATATAATAACAATTAATTATGCATAATTACATGCAAGTAACCCTAAACCAAACCCTAATCCTAACCCTAACCCTAGCCATACAGTAAGTGCTTGTAGTTAATTAATATTACACTGTAACAAGGACACCTTAAAACAAAGTGTAACCAAATATGCAATTTAGTATAACAAATATTATGATGATTGGATTACTTATTATGTACTTTTAGTTTAGTTTCCCATTTACATAAATAATGCATCAAAGGGACCAAATTTCTTAAAGTATGATATTTTGAAAAGGAAAATAAAAAAAAATGCACAGCAAAGGATGAAAGAGTGATCTTTTGGTTTGCCCTGAATTCATCATATAAGTTTAGGTCATAACCATAACGTCTTGGTTACATATGTAAACCTCGTTCCCTGAAGGAGGGAATGGAGATGTTACGAATGGGATCTCGCCCGAGAGCCCAATCACCTTCGAGTGGTACAAAACGAGCCAATGGTACATAAAGCACCTTGGTCTGCGGGATTTGCATCGTGAGCTCCGCCCCGCAGAGCGGGTATATAAGGAGCAACACGAGCAACTCGCATTCAAGTCTTCGCTGAGGAGCCGAGCCAGTGACCTGGCCATTCAGTGGAACAGCGATGTGGCAAGGGGACGTAACGTGTCCGTTCCCTCTTTCAAGGAATGAGGGTTACATACGTAACCAAGACGTTCCCTTTCAGTCGGTCACGTTCGACGTTACAAATGGGGTCCCTTACAAAACACCACATGGCTGTCTTCCAGCGAACCGTGTGAGTGATATCACCCTGTCGTGAGGCCAGCATGAGTGAGGGCCTATAGCTCACACAGAATACACTGGGTAGCATATTCCAGCTGGACATATGCTAGCAGGCTGCCTGTCCGTGGGAGGACTTACAGAAGGCAGGTATCTACCAAGGTGGTGATACATAAGAACTCTGAGGTACCCAGCCCGCAGGGTGGAAGTTTCAATGACAGAGCTGGCAAGGGGCTTGCCAAGGGAAGACACATGCTGCGGAGAGATTTACTGTGGACATACACATGTGGGATTACCCTGGAAAGGGGAATCACAACACATGGAGGCACCTATTCCCACACAGGGCTGACCAAGGGGCATGAACGCAAGTGTGAGACATCAACAGTGCTGGAGGAACCCAGGGTTCTGACTGAGGAACTCACCTGAGGTGAATAGCGCACACATCCAGTCCACAGAGTGGAATGGTGCAGCAAGTGGATTGCAGGTCCTTACTGGCCTGAAGGGGCGAGTACCCGGGAGGACACGGGCTCTACACGGAGATTATAAAATCTCGTGAATGTGTTAGGTGTCGCCCAGCCCGCAGCTCTACAGATGTCTGTTAGCCATGTGGGCCAGCGCCCAGGAGGAAGCTACGCTACCTAGTCGAGTGGGCTCTCAACCCCAAGAGGGCATGGCAGGTCTTGAGCCTGATAATCCAGGACAATAGCATCCACTATCCAGTGGTATAACCTATGCTTGGAGACAGCTTTCCCCTTCTGCTGGCCTCCCTAACAGACAAAGAGCTGGTCTGAGGTCCTAAGGCACTGAGTTCTGTCCACGTAGGTGCGGAGCGCATGTACTGGACAGAGCAGCGCCAGGGCTGGGTCTGCCTCCTCCAGGGGCAGCGCTTGCAAGTTCACCACCTGATCCCTAAAAGGAGTGGTGGGAACTTTGGGCACGTACCCAGGCCGGGGTCTCAAGATAACATGAGAGTTAGCCGGCCCAAATTACAGGCATGCTTCATCAACTGAAAATGCCTGCAAGTCCCCGACCCTCTTCACCGAAGCCAAAGCCGTCAGGAGCGAAGTTTTCAAAGATAAAAACTTTAGCTCTACTGAGAGCAAGGGTTCGAAGGGAGCTCTCTGCAGTGCTGATAGAACCACTGCAAGGTCCCAAGAGGGAACTTGTTGAGGGCGAGGCTGATTGAGCCAGATTGTGCCTCCCCAGAGACTTACCTTCAACAGGGTCATGGTGAGCCGAAATGGCGGCCACATAGACCTTGAGGTTGGAAGGAGACAGCCTTTGTTCCAACCCCTCCTGAAGAAAGGAAAGCACTGACCTAATCGGATATTTCCAGGGGTCCTCACACCTTGAAGAACACCAAGTGATGAAGAGGTTCCACTTCAAAGCATAGGCATGTCTGGTGGACATGGCTCTAGCTGAAGTGATGGTAGCTACCACCTGTGGTGGTAAGGTCCCTAAACCTTCCGTGACCCGTCCAGAACCCACACATGTAGGTTCCACACATCGGGACGTGGGTGCCAGAGGGTGCCCGTCTCTGAGAAAGAAGGTCCTTCCTCAGAGGAATTGGCCAGGGACGGGCTGTCGCGAGGAGTACAAGTTCGGGGAACCAGGTCCGGCCGGGCCAAAAAGCCACAACAATGAGGACCTGCTCCTCATCCTCCCTGGTCTTGCACAACGTCTGTGCAAAAAGGCTCACTGGGGGAAACGCATACTTGCGCAGGCCCAACGGCCAGCTGTGTGCCAGGGCGTCAGTGCCGAGGGTGCCCTCGGTCAGGGAGTAAAACAACTGGTAGTGGGAATTTTCTGGAGAGGCAAACAGGTCTACCTGAGCGTCTCCGAAGTGTTCCCAAATCAGCTAAACTGACTGGGGGTGGAGTCTCCATTCCCCGGGGCGAGACCGCTGCCGTGAGAGCTCGTCGGCTGCACGATTGAGCCTGCCCAGAATGTGAATGGCACGAAGTGACCTCAGATGCTTGTGACTCCACAAGAGGAGATTGCGAGCGAGTTGCGACATGTGGTGGGAGCGTAGACCACCCTGACAGTTGATGTATGCTATGGTTGTAGTATTGACCAGAATGTGCTTGTCCTTCAGCAGGGCCCTGAAGTGGTGCAGAGCAAGACGTACTGTTAACAACTTGAGGCAATTGACATGCCACTGAAGTCAGGGTCCTTTCCAGGAGCCCGACACAGCATGCCCGTTGCACATTGCACCCCAGCCCGTGGCAGAGGCATCTGTTGACACAACAACATGTCTGGGCACCGGTTCTAGGGGCACGCCGGCCCGTAGAAATGAGGGGTCCAACCACAGGGTGAAGTTTCGTCGGCAGGCCGGAGTGATGGTCACTCGGAGCGTGCCCTGTTGCCATGCCCATCTCGGGACTCGGTCATGAAGCCAGTGCTGAAGCGGTCTCATATGGAGTAACCCAAGCAGTATGACCGCCTCTGCAGACGCCATAAGCCCCAGGAGCCGCTGAAACAGTTTCAGTGGAACCGCTCTCTTGCCCTCGAATTGTCTCAGGCAATTCAGCAGTGACTGTGCGTGCTCGTTCGTAAGCCGCGCGAACATGGCGACCGAGTCTATTTCCATACCTAGAAAAGGGATCCTCTGCGGCCATCTCCTCGCTGCAGCCAGGGCCACCGGGGCAGGATATGTCTGATGGCCTCGGACTGTTTCTGGGTGGCAGAGCTCTCTACTGTGCTCTCTACCGTGTCGCTGATGAGGCCATCCTGGGAGTCCGGGGAGTTGAGGAGCTGAGCCCAGTCAGACTCCCTCATGTCAGCCAGGTTCAGCCATAGGTGGCGCTCCTGGACCACCAAAGTGGACATCACCTGACCCAAGGAACGCGCAGTGACCTTCATCGCCCGCAGAGCGAGGTCGGTAGCAGTGCGCGCCTCCTGCAAAACCCCTGGGTCAGCACTGCCCTTGTGCAGCTGCCAGAGCAGCTTAGCCTGATAGACCTGAAGTGAGGCCATGGCATGCAGGGCAGAAGCGGCCTGGCCCGCAACTCTGTAAGCCTTGACCACAAGCATGGATGAGAACTTACAGGCCTTGGAGGGCAGCTTGGGACCACCACACCAAGCGGAGGCGCTCTGTGGACACAGTTGCATCGCAACAGAACACTCCACTGGGGGAATCCCAGCATACCCCTTGGCCGCCCCGCCATCGAGGGCAGTGAAGGCGGAGGAAGTACCAGAATGGTTTTGGGCAGTTAAAGCTGCCTTCCATGAACTGGTTATCTCCTGGTGCACTTCCGGGAAGAAAGGAACCTGAGGGGGGTGCTGGCGATATGCATGAGCAGCCCCCAGGAACCAATCATCCAGCCTCGAGCGCTCAGGACAGGGTGGTGGGTTCCACTCAAGCCCGATGCTCTCTGCTGCCCGGGAAAGCACGGCCGTCAGCTCAGGATCGGACTCGGACAACGCTGGCACTCCCAAGGGAGGCAACGTAGCCGAATCCTCATCTACCGAGGACTCAAGTCCGCCTTGTGATGCGGCGATCGACATACGGTCCTCTTCACAAGCCCCGAATGAGATGTCAGGAGCCTGAGAGGGTCCAGCAAACTCATCCGGAAACTCGACTGGCTGAGGCGTATGTGAGGGGAGTGTGGCCTGAGGGGGTTGGCTCATCGGGGAAGCCCACACGATAACCCTCAGATCACCCTTGCCACCAGCTGAAGTAGCCCTCTTACGAGAAGAAGAGCTAGATCGGGGTGTGGCAGATGGGACTCTATACCTTTTAAGGTAATCGAGTTACAATCTCAACGCCGAGATAGTCATGTCCCCGCGATGAGAACATGAGCCATCCACGAACGAAGTCTCAGCGTGCTGGAAGCCCAGACACGTGACACACCGTCACGAGGAGCGATGTATCGACTGCACCCAGAAACACACGGACGAAATGACATCTTTAAAAAGACACAAATCAGCCTGCATCTCTTTTGTGGAAGAACTTTGCTCTTTCAGAGGTGTTGAAGTGCTCAGGGGAATGCGGGAGCTGTCGCAGGAAATCCAGACGAACCGCTGAATCGTGCCGTCACACAAACACCAGCTCTTGCTTGTAACACTCTGGTGATTGCAGCAAGTGATGTGCTCGGCTCCAAAGCAAAAGCTTGAATGCGAGTTGTTCGCATTGCTCTTTATATACCCGCTCTGCGGGGCGGAGCTCACGATGCAAATCCCGCAGACCAAGGTACTTTATGTACCATTGGCTCGTTTTGTACCACTCGAAGGTGATTGGGCTCTCTGGCGAGATCCCATTCGTAACCTCGAACTTGACCGACTGAAAAGGAACCAGAGTGTTTAAAGCAATATCAATCATATAGTAATACAAACAAACAAACAAAAGTACTGTACTTCTACTTCTTCTTCTCCAGCTGCACTAAGAAGCCAAAAGAAAGCATATTGGGCAATGAGAGCTCTCCAGCGAATGCGATCAAGCGCCAGATCTTTGGCTTTTTCCCATGTGGGGTTTTAAGGGAACTGAGGTCAGTGATGAAGGTTTGGTGCCAGGTCAGTAGTGGTTGACCCCTGCATCGTCGTCCTCCAGGTAGGACCCACTGAAGAGCCTTTTTTGGGATGCGACTGCTTTCCATCTGCATAATGTGTCCAGCCAACCACAGGCGGTGGTCTGTAATCATTGTACATGGTCTTGGCATATTGCTACGTCACAGGATTTCTTCATTGGTAATGTGATGGTAATGTGTTGAGCATCAATGGAAGACATCTGCCTTGTGAGAAAAAATGGCTGATATTTCTGCTGCATAATTTGGCTTCAGAAGGATGATAGATGCATATAAGCAGAGCTTAATGTTAAGTGAGATCGATATAGATGACCAGATTTTGCACATTTGTTGAAAGACTGTTTATGCCTTGTTTATGTATTTTCAGGAAGCATAGCAATATCATCCCTAAAGTTGAGATCAGTGCAGCGGTTCTGTCCATCCCAGTCAGTGCCTTCATTTGTTCTTGCCATAGCCTTCCTCGTGACAAAATCAAGGGCCACAATAAATAAGAATGGTGGCAAGATGCCTCCTTGTCTGACACTAGTCTCAATGGTTTCTGTTCTGATGCAGCAGCTGGAATTGTTAAACAAGTACTGGAAGACACTTATGGATTTCTTTTGCATGTGATATAATTGCAAAATATTCCATAATTTTCCATATCCAACCTGGAGGAGCTCCTGATAGGTCTTTAGCAATTCAGTGCAATGTGCTGGTATTATTTTGATCTGTAGATTATTTGCATTTCTTCTAAGTCTTTCTTATCTCACCTACAGCTCTGTTTAACAGCCAGATCAAGGTCAGTGTATCCATGTGATGCCGTTTATTTATCCTTGACCCTTTGGGCTTGGTCACATGTCTTTTTGGCCTTCTTCCTTGTGAATCAAGGCCCATGATCTATCCTGAATCCATTCTTCCTTCTGCCTTCCTCTCTTTTGGCCAATCCCTTCTTGCACACAGGTGGTCAATGTTTCCTTGAAATTGTGCCATTTAGACTCTATCTCTGCAACATCAGCTAAAGCCTGGAATCAATTGGAAAACTGAAGGTTGAAGACATCTGCAATATTATGGTCTTTAAGCTTTTCAATTGCAAATGTTTGGACAGTTTCAGATCTTCCTTTATGTCATTGCAGTTTGAGTTTTAGATTTATACGGATTAATGTAATGATCTGAACCTACATCTGCCACACAGAAGACCATCACATTCCACAAAGCTGTCCTCCACTGTCGACTAATGCAGACATGGTCAATCTGTGGCACATCGTAAAACTCATCTGCTTTCTCAGTTGGTGTGTAAACCTGAACGCTTGACTCCACAATTTGTTTGATCAAACACCTTCATAGTAGGATCTAGATACCTAGGATCAGAGTTCCTGCATCCAATTTAATTTTATGTATTTTCTTTTGTCATTTTCGTAAAAAAATTGTTTTTTACAGTGACAGGTTGATAGCCCGTCATCCAACCTTTCTTCTTTCACATCCAGGCTTGGGACCAGCAATGGTGGAGTTAAGTATTAATCATCTATTAGTGCATCTATTAATATCATTCTAAAGTATATGTACTATACATGTTATTAAACATCACTCATTATGACACCTAAATAAAGTGTAACTCAAAATTATTATATGTGTTGTTGTTCTTACATTGTAATAAAATAATTTTAAGATAAAATATGATAAATGCATTTTGGCTTAGAATGATTTTATACAGTACTCTAAACACATACTTACTGTATGTTGGTTACACTTTATTTTAAGGTGTCCCTGCCAGAGTGTAATTATACACTTAAGTACCAAGTAATATTAATTAACTACATTTACTTTCAGTATATGATTAGGGTTAGGATTAGGGTTTAGTTTAGTTTAGGGTTAATTGCATGTAATTATGCAAAATTAATTGTAATTATAATAGTAAGTACATGTAACATGTGTAACAAGGAAACCTTAAAATAAAGTGCTACCCTTATGTCAAATACTATATAAGGACATGGTATAAGTATACCAAAAACTTCAGTTGTATATTTGTATTGGTTTACCACAGAAATAAGTCTTCAGATTAGCTTGAAGGCTCCAGGTGCCTTACAGCAGAATGTTAAATATTCATGATACTAACCACACAAAGGCAACCAGGCCACCACTGGCGATGCCACTGTGGTCTTTAGAGGAATGTCAATCCGCAAACAACACCCCCCAAAAAACTCTGCTCCAGGCTTCAATCTCTCTCTCTCTCTCTCTCTCTGCCACACATCGTAAGGCTCACCCAGGCCCAGCTCCTTGGGAGCTGCTCCAGTTGGCCAAGCCAACTCCAGCTGCATTATTTTCATATTTCATCAATTATGCAAATTATGTCCTGCTGATGGTGTGCCTGCAACAGAGCACCATCAGGTCCCGCCCCTAAACACATGCAAATGAGCTAGCCTGCAGGAGTGAACTGACCTCCGCCTCTTCTCGTCTCCACAGCTTACTGTGATTCGCTCTCCTGCGTGTCAAGCAGCATGGAACCCTGGACCCAGGAAATCTTGAGCAGCAAGCCCCATGGGCCAGCTCTGGAGATGTTTGTATACCCACAAATGTTTCTGAGCGAGATGTTCATCTTTTCAGTGTTTTGAAAATATACATTTCTTGAGATGAACTTGATCCAGTAGTCAGAGAGTCAAGGCCATTGCATAGTCTCTGTACAAAATTTATGAGCTTGAGGAGGAGTGTGTTTAACAAATATTTATTTTATATGAGGAGGAGAAGTGGAGTCGGTGCTATAAAGCTGTGATTATTGACTGGTTTTGCTTCAGGACTCAGATTTTACATTGGACATCAAATTCTGTCTGAACACACTACCAAAATAATTTATTGTATGAAAGTATTTTTTTGTTTTGTTTTGTTTTTTTAGTGAAATAAAATGTAATAATTTAAATAAATGATATACAATCTTAGTAATCTCTGCCATGAGTCAATCACCATATAAAACACATTGTGTTTTACAGAATTTAAACAGCAAATAGTGTAGAATTTAATTTGGTGCATGTGTTGCTGTCGACAGCCTTGTTAAAAAATAAATAAATAAATAAATAAAAATAATAATTTTATTGTCACAACCCACTAGTTGTTTAAACCTCTGGTATAGACCATACAGTTATGGTCCACTGTTATGGAACCACCTTTAGTCTACAGTTTGCTTTACTTTTTATTCTGCAAGGTGCCCTTTAATTTCTTCATATTGTCTAAATTTCCACAATTATTGAATCACCTTGAGCACAATAAGAATAGAATTCAACTCATTTTTTCTCCCTTTCACAAGCTGTCACCAAAAATGTTACTCAATGATAACTCTTATCATTTTGTGAAATGGTTCTTTGTCTATAATTGGCAATCCTACTCAGTTTTCAATGTCAGAGGCAAGGACACACACTGGCCTCCAGGACTGAACAGAAATTCAATGAGTTTGAGCTACACATATCTGAGCTTCATTAAGCAGAAACTATAGAACTCTGAAAGGAAGAGAAGAGTCAGGACTTCCACTTAATAGAATCTCATATCTGCCTAATCTATTCCCTCTCTGCTGTTTTACTGATATATATCTACTCTAGATAAGATGACTGATGCTGCTGAGCAGTCTTCTCCCCCAATAATTGAATAAATGAATAATTTACAATTTTAAGATCCCCAACAAAAGTTTTTGCTTGGGGAAATTGTGTTTGTGTATTCATAACTTGATCAATGTGTCTATATGATGGCCTTTAAACAATACATTATTACTTATGCATTTGGCTTCCTTTTTCTTTTTTTTAAATTTGTTTTTCCTAGTTTAATCCATTATAATAATGATGTGTAATTTACACATCCAAATGCATTCCAGTTCCAATCTGTTGTTTAGATCACATTGTTCAGTTTTAATAAATTTAGAGGAGCACATTGGTCTCTAAACACTTGTACTTGTGCTTTTATATATCATTTTGGAATTTTGTATTCCATTCACTTTTAGTATATGGGGGAACAAAATGGCCAGAAATGTCTCTAAAAACTCAACTAGTGTGTTACATGGTTGAAAGAAAACCGTTTGGAAGGATAACATGGATTTATTTTGGGTCTAAAATCTCATGATTGCCTATTGTTATGGCAATAACCTTTAAAGCCAAATTTACTTATCACATCACATTATTTATTTTGGGGCTTCTGGAAAATTATATGACTGACTGTCCGACTGACTGAAGTGGTTCCTTAATTTTAACAGATTATACTTATTCTGTATGCCTAGATGTGGCTTATTGAGTGTTGTAGATTATGCCTAGTTGTTACAAATTGTTAGTTAAACTCTTGACTCCATAATGCGGAAAATGGCAAAATAACAGTTTTATTTATCTATTTTCTTCTGAGTAATTTGAATGCAGTATTTCACTCTTTTGGTTTGGGCTATCACAGAGCACAAAGAACACCAGGTTTAGCGTGCTGCTGGAACAAGACTGGGGCTAATTGCTTTCATAGTGAGAAATGACCCGGTTGATGTTTTATATTTGCACTGGAGTCAGGCTGAGCTGACAGATGAAGACAGCTTTATCAGAGTGACAGTAATCTATGCAAAACAAAACAGGTGATACTCCTTTCTCTGTCACTCCACTGTAATGCATGACAGACAGTTATTCAGATATCAGTTTAACAGAAGAACAGAGCTGCTAGGCTCTCCATTTCTCAGAAGGCAAGCTTCTCTGGCTGTCTAAAATAACTCCACATTACAATTAACTTTTGTTAATAACTCTGTCACAGTTTGCAATTTAGTAAGCATGCAGGAGGCACGAGTAAACGAAAAAGGTCTTTAATCCACGAAACACAGGGTACGTCCACACAAGAGATGGCAGGAAACACTCAAACATTACAAGTAGAACAGACAAACACAGAATGAAAAGGCAAGGACTTAAATACTGGGGATAATTAACAAACACATGTGCTAGGAATCATAAGGTGAAACCGGTATTTTTTGAAACCGGGTCCCAGAGTGGATAAATTTGAAAACGCCGTCATTGCGTTTTCGTCTGGACGGCTTATCTGTATATTTTCTGAAACGATGACGTCATCAGCCCACGTCTCCCCCCTAGTCAGACACCTCTACGTCACGTAACAGCAACAAAAACATGAACAAACACTGAATGATTGTTTCTTTTTAAACTAACATTAACACAGATTAATAAATGTATTGTTCCATGTTTGTTTGTGTACCACGCGCAAGGTTTATGAGCATAGTCCAAGTCTTCTTCTCTGTTTTTAGTGTATCTCTGTGGCAGAATTACAGCGCCACATACTGGTCTGGCATGTATACTACATAATTTTGCGTTTTCGTGTGGACGCGGATATTTCTTGAGACGAGGAAACAAAATATCAGATTGGGGTAAGCTCCGTCTACGTGTGGACGGGGCCTAAGACAACCAGCAGACAGCGTTGAAGGAGGAGACAATGGAGCAGTCCCAGATGTCTAATCAGCTCACCCTCAGCCATGGTGCAGTGGGCTCCACTCCACTCCACGCTTTCACCGTCCATGGCTTGCTCCCTCACGGTGGGCGTGGTCGCTGGCTCTGGAGCGGATCCGGAGAGATCATCCTTAAAACCGATGGTGAATGGAGATCTGTTCGGGTAGCTGTTGTCACGTGCTACCTCCAGAAACAGTCTTGTATGACCCCGAAGAAACACTCAAACATAACAAGTAGAACAGACAGAATGCAAATACAGGTGCCAGGAATCATAATTAAACTAAATGAGGACAGGAAACAGACCATATAAAGAAAACCAGGAAAAAAGAAAGGGCAAAACACAACAAAACAGGTCCATAATCATGACAACCACATTGCTGCTTCACATATTTTCTTTAGATTTTTTCATGTATAAGATGTGAAACACTAGGCTATGAAGTAAGTATAATATGTAACTATTTACAGCCAGATCTTTTTGAAAATTAATGTTTTTTTCTTTACTTGATTCAGTAAAGACTAGATTCAGTTTAATTTCTCTAGAAAGCTGTGGCATGTTATCAGTTATGAGAGAAAAATATTTTTTACTTGCCCCTCAAATGAAAAACATGTTTACAGTAATTTGCACTTGCATTTACAATGGATCCCTAGCAGGGAATTGTACAGAAACAATTCCATATATGTGCATTACTAAAAAAATGTAAGCATTTTAAAATGCTTTTTTTTTTTTTTTTTTTTTACATGTTGAAATTAGTTTTCTCTTTTAGGATTCCAAACCATCCAAGGTTATATACTATATACTAACAAATATAATGAATTAAACATAATTTAAAATAATTAGAGTAAAATAGTTCTGAAATTTTTATTTTTATTTCAATTTAATTAGATGACAAAAGATGTTGGCAAGCTTCAAATTGTCAAGGTGGAGATTGTTTTGTCCTGGCTATGACATGTTGATGAATTCACATTAAAAGTACACACATTGATTGTATCAAAAGCATGCTGTCCCAAAACTCAAAGATAGCACAATTAAATATGTCAGCATGCCTATTGGAAATCAATGCTAGCTGGGCTTAGATGGAGTCTGAGCTATGTTGAGATGATCTGGAGGAAATGGGAAATGAAGGTAATTGTGACTGCCTTTTCGGCCCCAACGATCGAAATCATGCTCCACACCCTCTTTCTCTCCTACTTCATTGAACATAACTATGTCCATCAGTTTGGTTCTATCTCTTGCCTGACAGTGGCTAGAGAACTCTCTGCCTCCGCTGACATCCCAACCTGACTCACTCTGATCAATAAAGAAAAGCAGTGCAATTCTTCCATTATGTCGCTTTGTGGAAAGAGACAAAAGAGAGTGGACTGGATAGTGAAATGGCAATGATGGGAAGACCTAACCATTACATGTTTAAAATAAGTTTTATATAGAGTTGATATCAAAATTGACAGTTTTGAGATATTGCTGGAGTTTGGTTTGATTTTGGCTGTGCTTACAGTCTGTCAAGGCATGGGGTTCTAGTAGAAGAAAATTAATTCTGAAGGTCTGTCTGCCAAACTGACCAGTGATATTTGAGTCACATGTATGATGTGGTAGCTAGTTTAGAGAAGGAAAACATGAATGCCAGGACCATATTCAAAGGTATTTGGGCACTGGCAATAAATCAGACTTCCCAGATTTTGGTCTAATATAATTTTTCTGCTATGGACTCAATCAACCACTCATACTTCCTGGTCAAAAATGGTACTCAAGGGTCTTTTGATTAATTTTTGGACTTTGTCATTCTGTCTGTGGGTTCCCCTCTCACTGTTGGGGAAGTCACGGAGGACACTTACTCTTAAACATCTTTTGGGGGGGCAGTGGTCAGGGAGCTCCGGTGGCCATGAAGCTTGGCCAACCATGGTCTCCAGCAAGCTCCACGCTGGTGATGGCCAGTTCAGTGTTATCATTCCCCGTTCCGGCACCTCTCCACCACATGGCTATCGCTGCTGAGCTTCTCCAGATGCCAGAGTCTACATCCAAAATGACCAACATATCCAAGTCAGCTTACAAGATGGCTGCCATGCCCCAGCCAGAATCAGCACCCACGATGGCTGCCATGCCAGAGCGTTGTCTTCTCTGGTCTTCAGCTACCATGGACAACACAAGTTCCCAGGTACCATGGACAACACACCAGAGTTTCTGGTCATCATGGATGCCATGCCAGAGTTCCCAGTCATCATGAGTTGCATTTGGAGACAAGGATTTCTATGAGTGTTTGAGGCTGGCTTCCAGTTTTGTGGACCCACTGTTAATATCAGTGAGAGCAGCTGGCATTCCAAGGCCTTCAACACCAGCAGTTACTGAGGCAGTTCCCCTAACTACAGTGTTTCCAGTTATGATCATGGCTATCTGGTGTGTTTGGGCTGCATACTGTCCTCCAGCTTCTACAGAATTTGTTCCTGAGCCAAGTACATCCCTGGAATCTGTTCCTGAGCCAAGTCTAGTCCTTGAGTCCACTCCAGTTCCCTTGTCTTGTCCAGGAGTGCTGTTTATTGTTCCTATGACTCTAGTTAGTCCAACTCTTTCTGAGGTGGCGGATTGCACTACAGAACCTCCCAAAGTGGTGGCATCCGCTCCAGCTCCTCCTGAGGTGGCGGCTTTTGCTGCAAAACCTCCAGAGGTGGCGACTTCTGACTGTGAACTCTCTGCCTGTCCTGTTTCGGCCACAGAGGCCATTGATAACATCTCTGTGCTCTTTATTCCAGTCCAGCCTGATCCGCTGTGGTGATTCCTTGTTTCATCAGCTCCACCCTGGTGGTCATCTGCTCCACTGTGGGAATCCTCGGTCTCGTCTGCCCTACCCTGGTTGACATCCGCTCCACCTTGGTGGTCTTGCTGTGATGGTCGCCTGCACCACCATGGGGATATTCTGTCCCTTCTGCTCTGCTGTGGTGGTCCTCAGCTCTTCTGGTTCCACCTTGGCTTTCTGCTCTACCTATTCCATCGGCTCTGCCTCAGTCTCCAGGCCCTCCTCCTGGACCTGTCCCTCCATCCCTCCCCCTGTTCCACCTCCCTCCTGGATTCTGGTTTAGGAGCATCTGGAAGCCACTCATTAGGAGGGGTCTATGTCACAATCCCTGCCTGTGTTCTGTGTCCCTAGTGTTGTTCACTTCATGTTGCCCTGCCATGCTGCCACCTTGTTAGTTGCCATGGATACTGATTAACCCCCCCACACACACACACACCTTGTTATCTTGTTTGCCCCTGTTTATAAAGCTATGTGTCTCTCAGTCTGTGTTGGTGAGTTGTTGTGAATGTTACCATTTTCCTTTTGTGGTTTATTTTGTGCCTTGTTTTCAGGTTTTGTGTCAAAAAATCTCTCCATTAAAATAAGTATTCTGTTTTCATTTGTGTCAATAAAAAGTGCTTGTTCAGGTGAATCTAGCTCTATATTTACAATGTCCCTGGTCCCTTCTCTACATATATTGATTGCAATAACACAAAAGAGCACGGTTTGGACCAGTTCCTTTTGATCCAGTCTTGTGTAATTTCCTAGTGTGGGACAAGCTAGCCCCCACCCCACCACAATCCCTTTTGGCTTTTACATTGAAAAGAAGACAACAGGCATTGTTCAGAGGATGACTGTCCTCTGTCATTGTTCTCTTTGTCAAAAATCATTATGTAGAACGACAAACAGGTGTTCAGTGGCTTGCCAAGGTCAGTGTCAAATTCATGAGCTCCAAGTATCCAACTGTCCCATTAACTGTGCTTTGATGCATTTTGAGAAAGGGGGGGATTTTATTTGATGAATGACTAGAAATTCAAGATGAACAAGTTGACATTTTTGTCAGGATAGAGAAATTTGAGAATATCTAGTCTGACCTTTTATAGCACTTTGTATTTAAAAGCTTCAATACCAAAAAAAAAAAAACTTGTCAGAGGGCCCTTCACTTTTTAAATTACTGTAGGTTTTCCAGCATGTCTATAAATATTTGAAACAGGTGACAGAGAACTGTCACAAACTGCAGCAATTTTTACTGAATCTCATCAAGGAGAATGATTTTATTTATTTTACTTTATTTTTTGTAATGCAGAATATCAATATGGCAGAATTTTGAATTGAGACCAAAAATGTAATGTAAATACGGCCAAGTCCCAATGGGTCAATATGGCATGATGAGATTTCTTCCTAGCTCCCCCCCCCCCCCCCCACACACACAGACACACTCACACAGCATCACATCATCTTCCAGACAATCTCAGCTGGCACTTGCACTTGACATTTTTTGGTGTTGAAAGGCCATTCTAGTTTTTGACGGACACTGCCATTGCATTAGTGGTAGATTTTGTTTGCTATAATGAAGTATGAGAAATCAAGTTTTTCTTTATACTTATGCTTTTCTTGTGTTTTGGGCTGAAAATATCCAAAGCAATAATAATTAGTCTTTTTGTAACTAGGCAATGCACAGTACGAATTAAAGTGTACTATTTTTCATCACTAGCACCACCAAGCAATAATGATTGTTATTAAAAATGATTGTTGTTACACAGATTTCCAGAGCATCATCTGCCATTGGTTGGCAAACAGATAGTCCCATCCCCAACTCATGCTGTTTCTGTTAAAGATTTTTTTTAGCAGTTTGCAAAACATCTTTTATTGATAGACTATAGTTCACAAATTAAGTTTTATTAATTTTACCTTCTAACTTTTAACTAGAATTTAAATAGCTTTCGGGACACAATTAAATGCACACACACACACACACACAAAACTGTGTACTTTTTAAAAGAATACTTATTACGGAAATAATATGCTTAAAAATACACTGAAGTGTATATTATAAAATGTATATTAAATAAGCATATAAGTACATATTTTCATTTGTAATTTCATAATTACTTAAATTCAAATATGGCTAAAGTGTACTGCCGAATGTGCTGACAAGAATTAATGGTAAACTGTAACATATTTTACATCTATACTATATGTATATTGAAAACAGCATCTCATGTATTTAAATATATTTGTAATTACACATTATGCATCATACTCTTAAAATATATAACCACAAATAAGTAAATATTATTTTGCATTAAAACTGTTGTTATGATTACTCATGAGATGATACAATACAATATAAGGATTTTTTTTTTTTTTTTGTAATACATTATGCATTCACTATTATGTCTTAAGAATAATTTAATGTATCTAATGAATCATAAATATGGCCTTCATAAAAAGTGTAACCTGATTGAAATTAAGCATATTTATAATGGTGAAGTTGCAGTTGAATACAGTACATACAAAATATATTAAGTTTAAAAGTACAATAAAAATAAATAAAAAACACTACAACACTACAGTTAACTTTGTACACTATGTGCACTAACACTAAATAATGCAATAAAACGTCATTATTTCATTTAAGTTAAAATGCTTACAAATGTCATTAAACATTCAATTCCATATGATCAAGCACTTATTAAAAATCTAAAATGATATGAACAGATCTTATAAAATGAATAAAAGCTTGTGTTAATGCACAACACTTTTGCTGCTATTGAGGTGTGATAGGGTAAGGTTAGGGTCATGTTTGGTGGTTTGGGTAAGTTTAAGGTTTGGTTAAAGGGTCAACAGCGTACAGGGGTCATTTTGATTATTATAAGGGAACAGTGTTGAATCTGTTTATATTACATTGTTTTGATAAATGAACAAGGGTTTTCTTTTAATAAATTATTTGTTTACCCCTGATTATTTATAATTCAATGAATAGCTATCACGTTTAGTGATAAACTGAAGAATATTATACTAATGTGAGTGTTGAGCCAATAACAAACTTTTTTTGCACCACAGTTACAATCTGTTATGTGTTTAGCAAGCATTTAGCTAAACTTAACCAGCCACACTTTACACAAACCTTGTTACAAGAGTCCAAAGCCCATAAAGATACTAAATTATTAGTAATCATTTATAAACCTTTACAAATTATGAATAGTTTCAACGTTAGATTGACTACTAAAAAAACATGAATGAATGATTAATAAATGAGTAGTAAAGATGTGTGAATAGGGTTAATTCAGGTCTTTCGAGACACAAATGAAGATCATATGATTTGAAAAATGTTTAATGACATTTGTAAGCATTTCAATTTACATTAAATAATCATATGTTAATCAGTAAGGTAATGTTTAATAAGTTCATTAGTAAACATAAAGAATAATATTATCTCATATTTCTAGTTATGTGGATGTAGATTAATACAGTTAAGCGCACTTCTTTTTCACAATGACAAATGCAGAAGAGATATTCACAAACACAAACCCACAATGGTTTTCAAACATTCTCCCTCCTTTTGTTTCAAACCTGTATGACTTTCTTTCACCAAAACCAATGTTCTCAAATATGTCTTCTTGTGTTTTGCAGAAGAAGCCTAAGTCATACAGATTTAGAATGACATGAGGGTGAATAAATAATGACTAAATCCTCTTTTTTGGGTGAAGCTCAGTTGGCTCAATTTCCTGAGTTCTTGGTACTTAGGGGCACGTTGGTCCTTTGCCATTTTGAAAACTCTTATCAGTAGCAGGCAGGTCAAGCTGCCCCAGTGACAGAACATTAGGGCCCTACAACATTGAAGAAGGATACCCTAATGTGATTCTAAACACATCTAAATGACATTTCCTCTCACTGAGATAGTGTCAATGGCTCTATTAGAAGTTGTTAATGGCAGATATAAGTGCTGCAGGAGAGGATATGGAAGATCCGTATCTTAAGTGGCTCTCTTTCTTTCATGTCTCACTCCATCAGTGTAAGGTTCCTGAGTGAATGTGTCTAAGGTGATATGTGCCCAAAACAACCACAGTTCACATGTGCTCATTAATACATATAATTAGGCAAGTGGACATGTCTGATGTGCCAAAGCATTTCATGTAATATAGATATATATATAATACCATGAGATGTGTGGGCTAGAAGTGGTCGACTCTTATCTAACAGTCCTATCTTGGTTATTGGATGGATTTTCTATGTTTTGTATTGGAAAAAAAATAGACTTTAAATTTTTGGATTATTACTGTTATTAAAATGCTCAATAAATAGGGTTAATCAGACGTTAGGAAGCTTTTCTAAGAATGCCTCAATAACACAGTGCTTAGCCTCTGATTCAGAACTCCTGCATAATATTAGTTTTTGGCCTCTAAAATACTGGAAGACAGTACATAATAACAGTGTCTGTGTAACAAGGAGTCAGAGACATTTGGATTCATATGCAGTAGTTTATTGTTGAGAATGGTCAAACAGGCAGAGATCAGAAAACAGCGTCAGGAATGTCAGGGGATATCCAAAATCAGCAACAGTGACAAGCAGAGGTTGGGGCAGGCAGCAGAGAATCACAGTTGGTATAAACAATACAAAGTCAAACACGAAAGGAACAAACACTAGGAAACCGCTCGGAAATGCCAGACAGAACTAAACAAGACTTCAATGACTGAGAGTCCAAACACAGTATATATAGGGGAGTGGTAATGGGGAACACCTGGTGGTGATTAGCCCTAAGCACGGGACTATGGGAAATGGAGTTGGAAATGATGATTGGAGATCGTGATAATCTGAGCAGCAGTGATGTTTTACTGCTTATGTGACTTTCCATTTATTTAGTTTTTATTATTTTTTTCAAGCTCTGTGACACTGACATGGAATTCTGTTTTGGAGTCTTTCATTTCATTTATTTATTTATTTTACAGCAAAATTCACCTATTCATTTTAAAAGGAACAGTACAATTATTTGCTGTAATAAATAGGCCTGGCGGTTTTGCTCAGAATAACAATATTTGCAAGCATTGGAATTTGCACACTTCTGTATTAAAGCTGACAATATGGAAATGTCTTTGAGCTTACCTGCCAGACTTCTCAGAAACACATTACTTGCAAATTGATAGCAGTGCTGAAAACAGCTGATTAGAAACAGGTCTACTGCTGCTGGATCAAGCGTGATCCCCTACAGATTAATTGTGCTCAAAATAGCTGTATGGTACATTTGCAAATGAATAACCTTTGCATAAACCTAAACACTCCCATATCAGGGATCTTTCATTTATGACCTGAGCAATTTACATGCTTGTTACTTTGCATTCTTGTATGAAAACTAAATGTCTTAGTAGTAGCACATCATCATCTTTTTTATGTATTCATTCATTAAATTTGCTCATGGTTTGCTTATATCTTATGCATATATTGGAATTACATTGAATAATAATAATAAGTATTATTACTATCACTATTACTATTACTATTACTATAATATTATACAATGTAACTCCAATATATACATAACATATAAATAGACCATGCAAATTAAATGAGTTTTTACTGCACATTGTTTTACTGTATTATACTGTGTATTATTTTATAGCCTACTATGCATTGTTGTTAATATTTTTATCATCATTATCATCATTACTACTACTATTTTGAATTTATAATTATTCTTTTTTCAAACATTTGTTCATTTAATAATAATGTATTTTTCTTAATATATAAGCTCCGTAGTATGGGCTGCAAACATGGTTTGACAATGTCAACAGCATTCATGTAATGCACTACATATTATTACTGAATAAAGTTTTTATAAGAACAGGATTATTTTATTTTTATTTATTTATTATTATTTTTTGCTTTCTTTGAAGAAAAACATAGCTAATCTCTGTCTGCACTTGTATTCAGATGGAGAACATGGCCACATCCCCAGATCCCCCTTGATTAAAAATCGACCACTAAGCTCAAGTCTGTTTTGCAAGAGTCAAAACATTTCCTTCACCGTGTTCTTAAGGGTGGGATTTAACTGAAACGGAAGGGTAATTAATGTGAACGACTGAAACAAACTTGCATATATTGTGCGTCCCCAGCGATGGAAGAGAGCTAAACATATAAGCAGTGTTGCCACAGTTACTTTGAAAAAGTAACTTATTTACTTTACAGATTACTTTATTTAAAAAGTAACTTAGTTACTTTACAGATTACTTGATTTTAAAAGTAACTAAGTTACTTTACAAGTTACTTTATTAGTTACATTCAGCAGCTGCCGACAACATAAAAATGACAACCAGTTTTGCCAACAATCACTTTAATGGAAGTGTATTTTTAAGAGTAACATCCACAATCTATCTCCTTACAAAGTTGTACTTAAAATCTATTTCATGAAAAAATAAATGTTTTTACAAAAAATAAAGGCAGTCTTTCTTGACTTAACATAAATACTTGTTTTAATAAAAAATATTAGATTTCTCTCGATCACTGAATACTCCTCATCCATCAGCTCCATGTAAGGGTAAAAAGCCATTATGTAAGGCAGCGCGGCATTTACAGTGGTAGGGATCTTGTTTATTATGTCATGAAATGAGGGCGAGTCAACCGTATTTAATGGCATTTCCACCACAACAAATGTCCGACTAACTTCTTCAACTCTCTCCCACTTACTGGTTTTGCACCGACGTCCAGCTTTTGTTGTTTAGGTGGTCGGGGACCTCCTGCTCTCTGCTTCTCATCACCTGGTGTGACTTGCTCTATAAGTTTGACGGTGCAGTGCTGCGACTCCAAATGTTTTTTCAAAATCTACGTTGTGTTTTTGTCGCTAGATAACACTTTGTCGCCGCCAGCACAGAGTGTACAACGGACCTTAATGTTGTCATCTTTAGCTGACACAAACTCAAAATAGTGACAGTAGGTGTTTCTCAATGTCAAGGAAGGATCCTCGGAAGCCAGAATTTCGAGGATGCTACATCATCGACATCCATTGAAGGACTGTTCCAATGCCGAGGATCCTCTGAATTTCAACCAAGGACTGAGTCCTTCATTCGAAAAATATCCCATACACAGGATAGGATGCATATGTGTATCCTTCACGCTGTTCGGGCTCTCAAATCACCCACAATCCTATGCGCGCAGCTTTGCTATCTTAATGTCGAACATTAGCAGAGTCGGAGCGTTAACAGTTTTTATTTACGTTTCCAAACATTTGTTACAACTGTAGTAAATATAAGTAAAGTTTAACGTTTAAATGCCAGAACAAATATCTACTATATAAAATACAATACTACCATATTGATATTTTAAATTATACAAATGGTTAACTAAACCGGACCTGTCATTTAACAATTGTTAGCTTGGTTGCGTCATCGGCATTTCTTTTATAAATAACTAGTTAAGTTGTCCAATTTAACAATACCATTATTCAAACTGACGTAATGATGCAATTACGTGCACTTGCTAGCCTGTTCCATTTACGTGTTCTCCAAATGCTAAAGAGGAGTCTCACCTAGCCTCTGAAGGAAGTGACTTGAAAGGACCAGTCCTGCCAAGGAAGTATCCTTGACATTGGGAAATGCCATGTATCTCCATCTAGAAAACGCACATCTCTCCATTGTTTACGTTTGTGTCGCTGCGTGGCACGTACACATGACATGAACTTCATGCATGCTGAAAACTTGTTGCATACGTGACTTCACTCCTTGAGATGCAAGAAGAAATAAACATATATTTTTATTAAGGAAAATGACAAAAATAGTAACACACAGTGACTTGGTTAAGTAACTTTAATCTGATTACGGGTTTGGAAATTATTAGATTACTCGTTACTGAAAAAAGTGGTCAGATTAGAGTAACGTGTTACTAAGTAACGCGTTACCGGCATCACTGCATATAAGAAATTTCCAGATTTATCACATCTGCTGCCATGGCTAATCACTTCGGAGGAAGTAAAGAAACGCTTACAAGAATTGTATTTACACATCTACTTTCAATTTGGTATTCAGGTACCAGTTCACGAAGCTGGTGGAAATCCGGGAATTCAGCCGGGCTAGTTCTAATGCAGCCTGGGCTTCTCGTCCACGCAGCGTATTGACTGAACCGACAGAAAAAGAGAGAAAGGGAGGGTGAAAGCTGCTGAAAAATTCATGCCTCTGCCAGCTCTGTCTATTCGTTGCTCAGCAGGGGCCCGCCTTTGATACTCCACACTTGCAGGAAAAAAAATGCAAATGATTTTTTTCGCTGCATAACAGAGAGAATGTATCCCCAGTAAGTTATAGGAAAATCCCGCCAAGACACAATGAAATTTAGCCACCGCTTGCGAGTTTTCTTTTTCCGTTTCTCTGTAGGTGTGTGTGTGTATGTCCAACATTTTGCCACATTCTGAAATATCCCTTACCATCTTTGGCATTTGCCAAATTTGCAGATTGCACCACATACTACATACTACAGGGCACACACTTTTCAATCTAGCAGAAATGTCCACATCAACAATAACCTGTGTCCTTTATCGTTTTTTGAAATGAAGAGAAATCAAGTGTAACTTCTATCCGTATAACAATTACAAATGGAAAGCATATTATCGAGGTGTTTGAGTTTGTTGAGAGGAATGATGGGTAATATATGAAAGAAGGTAAATGTGGTCTTGTTGTGGGGAGCTGAAGGGGAAATACTGGCTTTGACAGGTAGCACAGCAGGGGGGCGGCCGTACTAAGACTGGGATCTATTTTCTCACCCCTCGGCTCGGTTTCAGGAATGCTGATTAGATATGCTCTCTCTGTGTCAGGAAGTAATCCACCAATGCAACCACAGACCTGCTCCCCATCTCCCACAACTACCTAAGCCATTTTTATACCTCACCCTGATTTTTTTTTTTTTTTTTGTGGGATCGTTGCTCGGATTGAATCGCATCTGGCTTGATTATTGTTCTCTCGCGTTAATGTTTGGCAGCAGGGCGGTCTTAAATAATTGCCAGTGTGAGTTGTTTTCATTTATTGTAGCGTAGGAAGCTTGTTTGGGTTCGGGTAGGGAAGAAGATGTTGGGATGTGTCTGGAGTTTGTGTGTAATAATGTCTTCGCCTTTGTGGGTGCTCACATCTGCCAATTATGAGGTGACATCTGGTTTAGCTGACAAGTGACTGTGGAGGAGAGCAGAAAGTGTGTGATTGTGTTTGTGTGTGTATGCGTTTGTGTGTGTTGTTCTGGCAGCAGGGAGGCGTTTAGGAGAATAGATTTGAGATCTGAATGAGGGCAGGGGCTTGGCAAAGGGTGGTGTCACCAAAATATATTTTATAGAATATTAATCTATAATTAATAGTCACACCATACAAAAACCTGAGAAATATTAAACACCTGTGCGTACAAAAATGTATTTCAGAATGTTTCGGTTACATAATGTGAATACTATATAATAAACTTTTATTTTGGTGTTCATTCTCATGAATGAATGATTCTCATGATCTTCTGTGGTAGGGCTGCAAGCAGCTACGATGTCCATTTAAAATTATAAATACTTTTAAGCACCTTTTCCCCCCTATAAACACTGATGGTTTTATTTTTTTTATTTTTTTTTTTACAGTAAAATTGCAGTCAAATAATTAAAAATATCCAATCAGATCAGTAAATTTATAATGGTTTTGTCATAAAACATTGGCATGTTATCGAAGGTGATAGTTTGGCCTGACAGACTGCAGTTTTCCAGCATGATTGTAACGTTCTGAGAAGGTCCCCAGTATAAATGAGGCAGCTGACATGGATTACCTGCAGCGATGTGGACCATACTGAGCTGGATGAAATACAAGCACAGTGAAATGGGCCCCAGACGAGGGCCCTGGCTTCTACACATGCACATCACTGACAGTCAGATCAGAGAGACTCCCAGGATTTATTTATTTGTACCATGGAAAACATAATAATAATAATACATAAAATAAATAAAACTTCGTACATTGGAACAATCTGTTTTATGATTCGTGTGAATTTGTTTTAGTAGACATATCAAGGCTTATTTTGTATGTATGCACATACAATGATTTGTGTGTGTGTGTGTTTGTGTAGGATTATGTGTTTATTTAAAAGAACTTTAAAAAAATAATAATTTTAATAATTTTAAATAATTAGTTATTTCCTTGAAAGAGAGTCTGACTGTTTTTGGAATTTTATCTTAAAAAATAAAATCTATACAAATAAATAATGAAACAAAAAAACATAGCTAGCCTGTTTAGGAGCTAGAAATATTTAAGATGAACACACAAAACCTACATTCTGGCATTATAAACTTGGCATTCTACTCTGTACAGATATTTAATATTGAGCTGTGTAACTTAAATAATTCTTTGCAATTGCATATAGACAAGCTGAGTAAAAATATCAGGTGACCAGGAGTTATTCATGGACTTGTTTGTTTGCTGAATGGGTTATAACCACTTTGATTGAACTTAGTCTCAGATCACCTGTCTTCATGGGCAGTTAGTGGGCAGAATGGATTTCTTTTTTCTTTTTTCTCCTCATACAAATGGAAGCATTGATTATATCTGGCAGTTCCAAGGCTGAGGAGATGTACACTGCATGGGCATGTATCGCAGTGTCTGTTCTCATGGTCCTCTGCTCCTCTTTGGACTCCGACTGAAATGGTTGGATGCATGCTGTTCTCATACGGAGGTGAGAGGATTTGCCTGTGTCTCTGAGCAGTTTTGGTAAATCCGGCCCGGTCCTGGACACCAAAATAATTAATCCCTTCGGTGTCGTCTCCTCGTTCACCCTTTCAATGATTCTTCCAGCAGCCGGAGCCTGGCTGAAGTGGAAAGGAAATAAAAGGCAGCAGGGAGATTCATCAGGGATGAGAATGTCTTAATGCAGACCCACCATCCCCCTCTTCCTTCAAACACATCTCCTTCTTGCTCCAGAGACCATGAAAGATCCTTCATTCATGATTTAAAAAAGAAAAAAGATAATTGAAACTGTTTAATTTCCTTTTTCAATTTTGCTTCAAGGATTTTACAGTGGAACGATAACCATTTTCATGGCTGAAAAGCAGAAAAAAAAACGAGAGATATGATTTTAATCTACCTCTAGGACTTCATCTTAAATGTGACCATCCTCAGGAGTCATCATTAGGTTTGAGGTAACGGAGAGACTGAGTGTTAAAGGACACTTAGCTGCTTTTACCCTATCAATTCTTGACGAAAGACTTTCTTTTCCTAAGACTCGTTTGAAAAAGTTCCACTTTAAAATAGTTTCAGCAACATGCCTGGTATTGTTGCAATTGTAAGCAAACGTTGCACAGAGTTAGCATTCTCATGTTTGATTGCAGCATTGTCACAACTATCACAGCGCCCTTTTAACCTTTGACACTTCTTGACCCTTGCTCAATGATGATAGCACAAGCCCTTTGACTTGGAATTAAGGGATACATCTTAAAGTCAATGGATGCTGAAATGGACGATGTAGTAAGCTGCTGTGATAGCTCACCATCAAACAGAGTATCTGACTGTTTTGAGCTTGTTTGGATGTGAGTCTAGTGTGTCATCATAATCAGGTCTAGTATTCATTCATTAATTAATTCCTTCATTAATCTATTTTTATCTGACTGAACATATTTCTTCTTTGACAAATAGTAAAAAGATACTACATATAATACAAAATTTTGTTTATTTTGATTTTGAAATGACACAAAATACAAGTAAAAATCTAAGCAGAGTCCTTTTTGCACATTTATTATTATTATCAAATGATACAGTGTAGGAGTTGTTAGAATATTCTGCCTACAACCCTTTTCCGTTCACTGATGTGCATTTATGCTGAGAAACTCCCAGCACCTACTCATCTTTTTAAAGGCTTAAGAGATCCTAATCTGATCTGGATCTTTTTAATACCCAGAGACTCCACAGATCTGCTAATTAGAGAGTGAAGCATGGATTCAGCGTCAGGGTTCAGTATTGACTACTGTACTTTCGTAATATAAACGAATCCCGTGGGCTAAGACAGTTCTGTTGATTTAAAGACTCATAACAGTCCTATTGACAGTCTTTGCTATTATCTCTGAAACAATCCCTGCATTATGAGGGTTATTTAGCAGTGTACTGTCCCTTGAGAAAACATATTCAAAGACAAAGCTGAAGACTTTCTTCTTAAAAATAAAAGCAATCTGACTACCAATAATAGAATTACTCAGAAGACATTTTTTGTTGTTGTTGCTGTTGTTATCAACATACTGAATTGAACATGTATAAATATGGCAGGATATTGGTAAAAATACATTTAAATATGAAAAGTTGATAAAAAAAAAGGAAAAACATCCTATGAATATTATTGTGTCTGCTTATTTGTTTGCTGTAGTTTCCTCATTTGAATGATTTAAAAATGCATATCAGCATTTCCATAATGCACACAATATCTTTAAATTACACACAATACTTCTTTAAATTAGAGAGGGAAATATTTTATATATTCTGAGTATGACAACCTGAAAAACATAAGAATGATCAATTAATGATCTTTATATCAGTGCTTGCGCACATTATGACTTTGCCATTAGCTACAATTAAAGTACAAAGCAAAAGTACATTGACATTAAACTTTTGACCTTGTTATACACTCAGAATATAGTACATGAGATAAACACACACTGTGTCTAGACTCCTCTCAAATTAAGATAGATCGTTTAAAACTTCAAATGCAATGGAAATAATTTCTGTAAATGAGTTATAATGAAATAAAATACTTTTTAAAATACAATTAAGTGAAGAGGTAATGTTTATAATATATTCTGTATGGAATTTATTCTATTACAGTAAAAAAAAATAGACCTTTAATTTAATTTCTGTTAAACTATTAAGTAAAATTAATGTGTCTTAAACATGGCTGCTTCCAAAGCATTACACCAGCCTGAATCTCGCAGCACGTCTCCTCCTAAGATGACTTAATTACATTTTGTGGAACTGAGGGTCCCGGATCATGCTCCCTCACAAGGTTTTTTATTTATTTATTTTTGCTTCTATGTTTATTTTTGTAAAATGGTCATTTGTGCTATCATCCATACATGCAAAGTTGGTTGATATAACAACTGCAATAAAGTAATAGCCTAGTTAATAATTACTAGTTTACATACTGTATAATGTATTTTATATTATTTAGGCGCGTGTAGCCTAATTTGACAGAATGTAATTCAACATCACATGGAAAGTCAATCTAACTTAACATTTTCTTATTTGGTATTGTTTATTTCTTAGTCAAACAGTTAATCGGACTCTTAATGATTTAATCGGTGCCATCCCTAATCATTAGAACCCATTTTACACATGGCCTCTGATTTTGTACTTGCTCTTATGAAAATGTACCAACATTTATTTTAATAAGGCTATCCTATAATTCATTGCCAGGCCATCACTGACTTGTTTTATTATTAATATATAATAAGGATATATATTAATAACGATACCTCCCCCCATCCCCCCATGCCTGTAACAGACTGTATTAGTCGAGCAAGATGCTTTCCATGGCATTTTCAGGTTTGTTTAGTCATAAATAAAAAATCAGACCAACAAAGTGAAAGCAAACCTTTGATGCAGAGAGCTGGCAGGAAGGATGGGGTGTACCAACCATCAAATAATAGTTTCATGGAGACTGTGTTATAGCCTACATTCATAACAAAACAACAACAACAAAAATCGTATGAGGTTGTTCCCCTCATTAATTAATAATAAAGTTATGCAATGGCTGTCTAGATTTTGCTATTTAGATAATAATAGTTTACTATTCCAATAGTATAATCGACAATATCGGGAGTGAAATCAAGATAACATAAATAACAAAACGTCATGGTATGTTTTTGAATCAGTCAGTATTTTGTTAGTATTTTATACAAAATACTGTAGAGTAAAATGCTGGCCTTAGAGACTCTTACTTAATTCAGCTAATTTGGTTACAGAACAACCCTTCAGTAGTTTGACAACTTCTATTGATTTGCTGCCCTCTTGCGACCAACTGGAATTATTACAGGAAAAAAGGCCATTTGTGTCTTTTTTGCTAAAAATAAATAGATAAATAAATAAATTCGTTTGACACATTTGTGTTCACATTTGACAGTTATAAGCACAGACGACTATATGATGATGATCATATGACAAAACAGGTTAAACAATGCACCAACAGCCTAGGCATGGTAGGCAGGAGGCATGGTTCTCGTCCTAACCTTAAAGGTTACCCAACAGTTGCAATCTCCAGGAACCTCAAAAGGTTCATTTTTGAACCTTTTATTCTAAGAGTATACTCTTCTCTTATTTTTATCATTCTAAACGGTGTTCAGCAACTTTCCACTATCTAAAACTATTCATTAATATAGGAGCTATTGATGGGACATTTGTTGTTGTTGTTTTTAATAGGCCTAACATTACGTGGTTTCAGCAGTGGCACACAAGTCCTAAAACAAACCATTAGCACATTACGTTTATTTCTAAGGATGTTTATTGCATTTGCCAATAATTTCATTTTGTTGTAATGATATATAGTTAATAGCTTACTAATACAATATTCAGCAATGCCCCAATCGCGTATAAATAATTCCTTTAAACTCAGTTAAAATCATTAACTGGTCAGCAAATTCGTTTTGAGTTGGTTCGCGATTTATTCTTAATTTAATCGGTGAATCTAAATGCGTGGTAGTTTTAGAGCACAACAAACAAAAGGAGCACTGGGTAGAGTGAATATAGGCTATTTAACAAACAAACAGCTATTAAAAAAACGGTAGTAGGCCTATTAAAAAAAAAAGATAAATATATAGCCTATGTCAAGTGTAGGCTAGTTGACATAGGTAGAAGAAGGTAGCAATTTATAAAGGCATTCTGCAGGTAAACATTAAGCATTTTCATCCACTACCTTGCCTGGTGTAGTCTTGTTCAGCAAGTCTTGTTTTACCGGATCATTGCGAGTCTTATCCAAGAGACGCTCAACGGTTCTCTCAGTTGAGTCCGTGAAGTGATGCTTGAGAGCCGTTCGAACCGCTGCCGTTTCAACGGACATCCCTTTTATGGTCTAAGCCTTCACCAGCTCAAATATAGAGAGTTTAGGCTTGTCACACGCCAAGTTGGCTTATGATGGGAACTTTATTCGTTCTACGTCTGGTGTGTTTATAGCTGGAGAAATCGTAAGCAGTGGATCTACACTTTCTAAACATATTATTAGTCTACTTTTAAATCAAGTGATAAAACAACAATATGAATTAGAATGAAAGAAAACTAATCTAGATTGTTAGAGCAGGTAGTATCTCCAATTAGAAATTGATAGTTTTTGCACAAATTTTGTTTCCATTTTCCAGAGGAGGATGTGCGGCATCTCTTGATATTGTAAAAGTGAAACTGGTTTGAATTTTTTTTTTTTTTGAATTTTTCTTTTAATCTGCACCATCATGAAAGTTAACTCTCTTTATGTTCACTTAAGAGACCTTCTATTTAATTAATATTATCACAAACATCTTTTTCTAATAAGGTTTTTTTTTTTTTTTTTTTTTTTAAGTACACTGCAAGTTTACATTCAATACAATTAACTCACTTCTTTTTCACAAGAAATTGCTTGCATCCAGTATATGATGAATAGGAATAACAAAATGTAAGATTATTCTTATTTTTTTATATAAAGATAATTACTCACAAAGGAAAGAGAAGAAGAGGACCAACCATAACAGTGTGGAAACAAACTCTTCCTTATATTGTTCTTCTTCCTTCCACCGCATGCTCAGAGTCAAATAAGCATTCCCTTTCCTGGTGTAATCTACAGCCAGCTCTGTCTTCTAAACCCAAAATATTTTTTCCTATAATATAAAGACCACAGTGCTGTTTATAACAGGAAGGGAGGGTGTGAAGTCTCTGGAGCATAATTTGGTATTAAAAAGGAATGGTGGCTATGTGCCCAGTTCTGCTACTTAGAGAACATAATTGTCATTGTTTTTATTTCGATTTGTCAAAATGTGTTTTTACAGATCAATTCTAAAGTGTTTTACAGGTTCTAAAATGTGAGCTTGTGATAACATTCATGCAATTGGCTGATGATTTTATCCAACATATCTTCCTCTTATACCTGACTATGGCCCACACCAGGATTCCCCAGATCCCATGGAATATTTTGATGAGTAAAAAAAAAAAAAAAAAAACTTTATATAGATAGATATAATTCTTAATTCACAGGGAATAAAGTGTAATGGCAGCACCAATATGAACCTGACAGCAGCTGTGATTTGTGCCTTATCTTTGAATGTGGCCATTAGGGGGCGCTACTACTTCATTAGATGGGTGGCATCAACGATATGAAAAGCAACTTCCCTGATTTGTTTAGCAATATTCTTGTTTTCTTATAGCCTAGATTATTTTCCTGGGCTGAAATAATGAGTTGACATCAAGTAACCTTTTTTTGATCAACTTTTTATACTATTTTTTGTACTGTTGTACATTTACAATAAACTATTTTAAAAAGACTATGGATTCAATAGGTTTTCCCACACGTGCGGTTTACACTAGTTTTGTATTATTGTCTTTTTCAGCTGTAAAGCCAGCAAAGAGCATTCCTTTTTGTATTGAAATTATACAGAAGCCAGAATCCTCATTAAGAAGACATAAACTTGGCTTTACTGTGTAATCAGTTTGTAGTAAAGAGGATAAAACAAAGTTTACATGTGTCCACAGATTATAGGCAATAGAACACTCCCAAAATGACATTAAGTAATTGGACATTACTGCATTTTGTATATGTGTGTGTCATGCAATTACATTAAGAAAAAGTAACAGTAACCTATAATATAATTTGAAAGACAAATTCCTGTTCTTTTCCTTTTCAAATATTTGCCTCACTGGCTATATATATATATATATATTTGTCCCCAAGACCTATTTAAGATTACATTTGCAGTCTAATTTTGTAATTCCATTAATATTTTATTGTAATTGTAATTCCATTTAACATTTACAAAATGCAGAAAAAATCTTGTAATATAAATAGTAAAACTACTGTAATTTTTTTTTTACAGTTTATACATATATATATACTGTAAAATGAAATGGCAAGCCATTTTAACATTTAATCTTTAAAGGGGTGGTTTAATGCTATTTCATGCATTTGAAATACGCTTCCTCCTCAATGTAAATTCCATTTAAAAAATGAATTAATTCATATTACCTTATTTTGTGTCCTGTCCAATCCCTCTTAGATGGTGTTGGTTCATTAATATTTAAAAAGAACCTGTATCCACTAAGTTTGGGATATCAAAAAACAAAAACAAAAAAACAATCTATACGTGCTGTACAATGGGGACATTCCCAGGGACAGGTCCTTTTGTGGACAGGACACCAAAAACCGGGACTGTCACACGCAATTACACACAATTCTGTTGAGCTTATGAATGCAATTAATGGCCAATCAGAGGTGTTCAGATGAGTCATTGCTGATAAACAAAGTTTTGTTCAAGCATTATAATTAGTAAATTGCAAAATTTTAAAATGTTAAAATGTAGTACAGTATGATATGGTAATGACATGATTTAAAAAATATTAAATTTATTGTTCATAACTTCCTTGTTGGCTTCACGAGAGAGAGCAGGAGGTTGCCGGTCGGTGATGATCTGTTCTAGATTGAGCTCCATGCTCTGTATTGAAGATCCCTAGGATGCCAGGAGTCTCTTGAGCTTTGTCTGCTCACTATTTATCCAACCCAATTCTGCACGATGATGTTCCTCCATGTTATGCATATTATGCTCTATGGTGCTAAACACAGACATGAATAGAACAGTGCTTCCTACAATTACCAGAAAACAACAAGAACAAAATAATAATAATAATAATAATTGTAATGGAAAGATATGTAAAGAAAATTGTAATTTGAAAGATACTCTATTCTGTTTTATTCCAAAGACAGTTGATCTAGCTTTAGCAGTTTGTTCTCAAGTTTGTTTCCAGTCTTGAAGTGTGATTTAAACCTGTGTCTCCATGTCTGTTAGTTTCCTGATGTGTTGGGTTGACTGGGAAAACAGTTTGGTGCCAAGATCCAGCATGGCTATTATTTCACAATGTACAGCACTATTTCTCAGGTCTTCTGTAAGACTGCCTTTTACAAAGACCTCAGTTTGTATGCAGACACACACAGGCAGAGAGAAAGAGTGACTGGAAGCATAACATTTTTCGTTGTGATCTTTATATATAGTATATAATGTACATTCTTTTGAAATACTTGGATACTTGCTGTACTTTTGAGTCAACTATGAATCGGTCTGGATCTTGAGCAGCTACATAAAGCGTGAATGAGATAATATTTATACAATTATACTGTATATTTATTTATGATATTTTTATTGTCAGTTAAATGAGGAATATGTATCTATAAACTCCAGTTAAAATAACAAAACAGCTGTGAGACCAAGTCTATTTGTAATCCCATGTTGGTGATCAAATATAGAGGTGTTTGTTAGCTCTGGCAATCTCATGTATGAAAACTATAAACTGCAGTTGTGCTTCTGCAGAGAGATCTCAACATGATGAACTTGTGTTCAGCTGGATCACTTCTGCATACTGGCATTTTAATTGTCTTGGCATTTCAATTAATCCTAAAGTTGTCGGCATCACTGTTGACACACATCTAGTTACACCTCCGGGGCTTGTAGTCACAGGAGTGTGCAGCATGACTTTAAATGGGTCAATGACTTGAAAACACATCTTCTCATAATGAGCACGATTTGAATTTCTGTTTAAAACTGTTTCCTTGTTTTTTTGTTTGTTTGTTTGTTTTGTTCAATCAAAATGCAGAAATGGGCTGTGAAATAAAAGCAGGAAACGATATCATAGAGATAACACTCATGACAGGGTTTCAAGGTCTGCTCTTTTCTTGCAATATCAGATAGTTGAAATTTTTGATGACAAGGCAAGATACGTTCCAGATGGAAAATGTCAAGTGGTGTGACTCTTAGTACATCCAGTATATTTTCCGTTTCAGGTCATAGCCTTCAGGGGTGAATCAATATGGAAAATTTCTTTATTAGCACAGTATGGGCTGTATTTTCACTTACGTTTTTACTTTTAACTTAATGGTTACAACAAATTACATTTTAGAATCAATAAACTTAAACTTAAACATTTCCTAAAAAAAAAAAAAAAACACGAACCTTTCACGTTTTTAAATTTCTTTATCGTGATCAATCTATAAATGGGGTTCAGGCCTCTGCTTTGTGTGGTCAAATTCTTCAAAACCAGACTCGGTAAACAATTTCTTTATGATCCTTGCTTTGTGTACATAAACACTGTCATATTGGGACAGAAAATCTATTCTACTTAAAATGTATTGCAAATTTCATGACTTTATACTTGATTTTGTGCACCTGCCAGTAATGGTTGTAGCAGAAACAAATACCAATATAGCTGCAAGCAGCGATGGCGGGCTCAAGCCACCAATGCCATCACCACCCCGGTGGCATCAGGTAAACTGTGCCCAGCGGGCACATGCATTCACAATATCCCTCTGGCAGTGAGGTTTTAAAGGATACGGCAGTTAAAGGGTTAATCCGAATCATCTAGACTTTAAAATCACATTCACAGAACAATATATATATTAGTAACACTGTACAATAAGATTTCATTTATAAACATTATGTTAACATGAACAATATTTATATAGCATTCATTCATGTCAGTTAATATTCCAAACTTAAACATGAAAACATTGTTTTATTGTGATTTTTTTCCAAGTACATTTTACCAATTCCAAACCATATAAATCTTAATAACTACCATTATTTTTTATTTAATCATTTATGAGTGCTATACAATAGTCCAGGAAAGCTGGAAGAGAAAAAACTCCTTATATTCATGTGTGCAGAATTATTAGGCATGTTTTCTTTTACAGATGAAATGCGCTAAAATAGACTTTTAACTCAAACTGTAAGGTCGAAAATTATGAAATACCCATGAGAAATATCAAACACAAATGCAATACAGAAATGGATAAGTTAAGACTTGACCATTGTACAAAAAATACTGACTGGGTCATGAGGTCAGAAAAGAAGAAGAAAAAAGCAGGTCAAGAAGAACTGACAAAAAGAATTGCAAAATAATTAGTAATTAATGTGAAGATTAATTTTTAGTCAATTCTGCAAGACAGACTTTTCAGGAAAGGAGGTGGAATAAAAATGAGCTCCTAAATCTTAATCCTGGATTCTGGAAGATATATTCCTCAAACCATCGGACAAGAGGAGGTGGTGCTGGTCCTTCACGAGTCACTCTAATCTGTGCATAAAGCCTATATATAAAGACTTAATATATAGTATTTCACAATACTTCATGGTATTCTAATTAAATCATTTTTGGGAATCTTAAGTCTCTCAGAGTCCGACACCGAGTAATTCTGGAGACTCCAGGAAAGTGGCAGTTCTGTAAAATGTTGGCGCTGGAGACTAAATGCACCCTGATAGTTTCACACCTAATTCACTTAACACACACACACACACACACACACACACACACACACACACACACACATTACCCACAGTGACAGTGGGACTGAGTGACATCAGATGTATGATAGTTTTTTTTTAATTTTCTATCATCCATATAGTGTTGTATAGTCATGAAACTATGGTCATGAGACCAGTCATTCTGAGGAAATATGCCTCAGAATGACTGGTCTTCTATGTGTACTTTTTTTAAAAGTGTTTAGAAGCTGCACTTTAAAAAAATAAAAATACATTTACTGGTTCCTTTTTTACTATTATTTCAAAAAACATCACGGCAAAACCATTCAAGCTATCCAAAATTCATTCACACCTATTCTGTAAGATTAATTCTTTAAACAGTGGTAAAAGAGGATGTGGTGCTGATCCTTCAAGAGTCACTCAAAACGTATCTGTCCATAAAGCCTATAAAGAATTATTCTTAATATACAGTTCAAAATACTTCAGCTTGTTATTCTAATTAAGTGAGGGTCATTTTATCAGTAAAATATATACAATTCATTTTTTTTGAAAGATTTCTATAAATGATTTAAATCATACTCGTTTCTACAATAATTATTTAAAAGTAATCCTATAGCTCCCTCTGGTGGCCATTATAGGTACTAAGAATTGCAAGCTTGATTTATAAGTTATGATAGTTTAAATTTTATGCTGGCTCTTGAAAGTGATAAAGCTATGAAACTTACTGTGCTTCCTTCAAATGAGGACTTCTACTTATATAAAAAATTATGAAGATTTAGAATGAAAAATTGTAAAGATATAGTAAAATAACTATTGTATTTTTTTATGTTACTTTAATAAATCTCTATGGCAACACCATTTAAGCTATCCTAAACCCATTCACAATTTAACATCTCAGTATATTGGCATCATGTTGAAAAAGGAGTATGGAGTAGTATGAGTAGGAGTATGAATTCATTTGCAGGCTTTATCATAAATCCACAATAAAATTTCTGAGTTCTGTATCAATCTGTGTTGTTGTTTGTTTATTTTTATCTTTTATTTTTCATAGGAAGATAACTTACTCTCATTTTTAATAAATGTGCTTATAAACCAAGGACAAGCTATTTATAGCTGTATTTATAAACTGCTTACTACTGACTATTAATATTGGGACAAGGCTTTATAAAGCATGAACTGACTATTTAATAATGAGTGCAGTTATTATAAAGTGTTATCAATGAATTTCCTAATGTTAACACATTAGACATTATTTTACAGTGTTATCAAATCCTTAAATGACTCATAAGCATTTGTGAAAGTTCTGCTTGCATTACAGCTTAGTATTGATCTGTGAGCTGAACAGATTTACTGTTACATCCATGAGATTATGTAAATTAAAATAAATATAATGTCACAGGATGTCATAGGTCAGTATCAAATGAGTTTGAAATTATTATTTGCAGCACAAATAAGGTTTTTTTAGGATTTTTAAAAATCCCTAAAACTGTCAGAAAAAGGTTAAGGCCTAAGCTATTTCTATGTGAGTGGCTAATTTTATTTTTGTTTTTATAATTGTAATACACAAACTATGAAATTATACAAAATGTATAAAAAGATAAATAAATAAATACGCACACATTAAAAAAGCAGCCAAGACGAATGAGTTTCCTTTTTTATATAGATTAAAATTGAAGACAGAAGCAAGTGGTAAATGTGGTCACTTTAATATTCAAATCCAGTAGATCCAGTTTATGTTCACGTGGCTGTTTTCGTTTATAGTCGCCAAGCTATTATGTGTTTTGAAATAATCTTGTCCGTGATGTGTTCGTTCGTACGACGAAAGACAGAAACCTGCAGCTCGAGAGATACATGTTATTCTGCCAGTCGCGCTTTCAAATAGTCTTGCACACTTAAACAGGTCACAAACACCTGCATTTAGCTCTTGTTGTGTTACAATGGGTTTATTGTGTGCATTTGTGGTAATATTTTATTTAAAAAAGCTCTTAAACAAGAATAAATTCGTTTGTTTTGAGCTGGACACTGTACGCGCTGATCGGAGGCGGTGATTTCAGATAGGCAGCTGCAAATATTTCATTTTCACACAAACAGTTCAAAAACATCTTAATTTAGCTCTTGGTGTGTTCTAATTGGTTGATTGTGTGATATCGCTGTAATAATTTATTTTTAAAAGCTTTAAAACAGGAATAAATTCGTTTTCTCTGAGCTCTTTACTCCAGACGCTCGTGATCACAGCGGTGATTCATCTCTCCTATTTCTCACGTATCTCTGGCCAGAAATAATTTATCCATGAGCCCTGAACCGGTAATAATCAGATATGTTGGTTTAGCTTGTCAGTGTGAATTAAATCTAAGTATTTGTTTGTATTTTTAACCGATTTAAAAGTGAAAGTAAAAGTCCGGGAATTGAACCTGTAGGGGCGCTATTTCTCTCAGACAATGGAAGTCTGAAGCACATATACTCAAACAGAGGGACAGAGTGAGATGAGATGTCTGACAGTTTTTTAGTTTTCTGTTATCCATACAGTGTTGTAAAGTCGTGAAACTATGCATATTTCCTCAGAATGACTTTTTCATCTGTATGAAAAAATTCTTTGACGTGTTTGGAAGCTGCAATTTAAAAATACAATAATGATTCCCTTTGTAAGGTCATTTAAAAAAATCACCACGGCAAAACCATTCAAGCTATCCAAAATCCATTCACAATTTAAGTTCCTATCAGAAATACTGATGTGTGTTCAGAGTTTTGTGAAATTCTAAGTATGTTATTTGCCTCAAAATCACCTGAGAAGTATTCCAGTTTGACATGTTGCCACGGCAACAATTTTTTAGATATCAATATCCCCCTTGCAGATTTATATCGGCTGTGTTTTAACATTATTCTGATGAAGTTTGAAGCAAATCGAGTAATAATAAGATGCTGAATTCAAATCATTTTGAAAATGACACACTTCCTTCTGCCAGTTGGTGGCGCTATAACTTTGACTCCTAATAGTCACATATATGCGATCGACATCATACAACGAATAATCTGATGAAGTTTGATTAAAATCAGGAAATGTATGTGGATGGTATTAGACACTTCCTGTTTCTAATTTCTCGCCATAATTTCAACACCTCGCCACGAGCAAACCGTTCGAGATATCAAAAATCCCCTGGCAATTTTTCATCCCCAGTGTCTTGAGATCATGTTGACCGAGTTTGGCGGCAATCGAGAAAAAAACCTATGACAAGTATTTCAAATTCCAGAGCATGCGCTTTTTACATAACTCTAAATAGCTGACTTCCTGTTGGGTGGAGCCTATGACATGCAATACGAAAGTTGTTCGGCACGATGAGATCTATATGTGTACTGAGTTTCATATGAATATGTGCAAGTATGTGTGAGCTATACATCAACATTTATGACTGTGTTCCAGGGGGCGCCGTAGAGCCCCTGTGCCACGCCCGGGTCCCAGCCTCTGCAGGCTCCTAAAGGCCACAGATTCCAAAGTGTGCGCAAATTTTCAAGAGTTTTTGAGTATGTTAAGGACCCCAAAAGCCCCCACAACTTTGACGAAAATTTTGAATACTAAACCCTAAATAGCCAACTTCCTGTTGGGCGGAGCCCATGATATGCAATACAAAAGTTGTTTGGATTGATGAGATTTATATGTGTACCGAGTTTCATACGTCTACGAGCAAGAATGTATGATATATGGCCCTCCATATTCCAGGGGGCGCTGTAGAGCCCCTGTGCCACGCCCGTGTATCAGTCTCTGCCCGGCCCTAATGGCCGCAGGTTCCAATCTGTGTGCCAATTTTCAAGACTTTTTAAGCACGTTAAGGGCCCCAAAAGCCCCCGAGACGTTGGAAAAAAATAATAATAATAATAATAATAATAATAATAATAATAATAATAAAAAATAATCCTAAGGAAAACAATAGGCCTCTCGCCCTTTGGGCTTGAGCCCTAATTATATAATCCTTTATCCAAGCAAAGCAATTATCTGTTGCAATTTGAACATTTAAAAAAATGTAATGATATTATGAAACTTCTACTTACTCTTACTCTATCATAACAAAGATAATGTGAACAAATCCCACATAGCACCGATTCAATACTGGCAAATTCTCTGGGTTGCTTATAAGCACTTTGTACATTGTTTAGAGAAGGAGATATTTGCAGCTGGTCTCAGTGAGAAGATGAATAAATACTCACTGCACTGAAATGATAGCTGTATGTCTTCTAGGCCTGGAGTGTATAACACTCAGTTGAAGTGTTGTGACAGGATGTATTTTGTCCTGCATCATCTTAAGCTTGTGCTAGCTGGACTAAATAGCCACAGGACGGGATTAAACCACTCACAGTCTTCTTTCAGAGCATATCTGTAGTAAGAGAGCAGGGACATGTACAGACATGTTTAGAAGACAAGTCGTTTTTGCAGTAGTGGTACAGACTCAGAAGAATTAGTGTAATATCTAAGGTAAATCATTTTAAATTATGTTCAATAGCATGTAAAATAGCATTTTAATTTTAATTTTATTTGTACACATAAAGCAGTATAATATTATATATATATATATATATTTTTTTTTTTTTTTTTTTTTTTTACAAGGGGCATCTAAAATATAGGCCCCCTTCCTGTCATTTACAGTAATACAGTGGTTCTTAATCCTGGTCCTGGCGACCCCCTGCTCTGTACATTTTGTATGTTTCCCTTATCTGAGACACTCTGTTCAGTTCATGGAGATCTCTCTTAATGCGCAGATGATTTCATTAATGTGTTTAATAAGGGAGACATGCAACATGTGCAGAACAGGAGGTCCCCAAGGATCAAGATTAAGAACCACTAACTTAATACAATGCCACAAGTACACCTCTCAACCATTGACCTGGGTCACTGTGTGCAGAACACAGTCTGGAGGAAATTCTCTTGCCCTAAATAATTAAGCTTTGCTGCAGCCTATGACTGTGAATCTACTGGAAATACAGCACTTTAGACTCATGAATACTGGATATAGTTTATGGTAATAATGATATTTAACAGTCAGTTAAATTACATAAAACACAAAATGTTGATAAACACCAGGGTAAAGTTAAAATAAGTATATGTCATATATATATATATATATATATATATATATATATATATAGGGGGGGGGGGGGGAGGCGTAAAGACGAAGCCTCAGCCAGGTCTGTACCATAGCGTCCAGTCCCAGAGGAGCTGGATGAACTAGAGAGAGCCAAAGGGGACATTGTGATGTCTCTTGAGTCGCAAAAAGGTCTACTTGAGGCCTGCCAAAAACTCTCCACATCTGCTTGACCACCTCGGGGTGAAGCCTCCATTCCCCAGGCCTCGGCCCCTGCCTAGACAATATGTCTGCCCCACATATTTAGTTTCCTAGGAATATATACTGCTCTTAACAAGAGGAGTTTGCTCTAGGACCACACAAGGATCTGGTGCGCCAGCTTGTACAAGGGGCGCGAACGCAGACCTCCCTGGTTGTTGATGTAAGAGACCACCAATGTGTTGTCGGTGCGCATCAACACATGGTGACCCCTTAGGTCTGGGAGGAAGTGCTTCAGTGCAAGATAAACTGCTAGCATTTCTAGACAATTGATATGCCATGTCAGATAGCGACCACTCCACAGACCATGGGCAGGGTGGCCACTCATGACTGCACCACAGCCAGTGAGGGATGCATCCGTTGCTAGTATTACACGGCGACAAGGAGCTCCCAGCACCGGGCCCTGATTCAAGAACCAAGGTTTCTTCCACATGTCTAAGGCATGGAGGCAGAACGGCGTGACCTTGATGGTTTGAAGTGGATTGCCCCTTGGGGAAAATCCCTTGGTCTTGAGCCACCACTGTAGGGGTCTCATGTACAGCAGGCCAAGAGGTATCACATTGGACGCAGCTGCCATCAGACCCAACAATCTTTGAAAATGTTTGACAGTGAGTGACTGGCCTTCTCTGAGTCTCTCGACTGAGATGAGGATTGACTTGATTCGAGCAGGGGACAATCGTGCCTGCATCGCGGTTGAATCCCATACTACGCCTAGATAGGTGGTTCTCTGAACTGGAGAAAGTACACTCTTCTTGGCGTTCAGTCTCAAACCCAGCTCCCCCATATATGCGAGAACGACATCTCGATGCCGAGCCGCAACCTGCTCTGACTGAGCTAAAATCAATCAATCATCATTATAGTTGAGAATGCGGATGCCCTGCATGTGCAGGGGAACCAGAGCCACGTCTACACATTTTGAGAGTGCAAGGCTGAAGGGAAGTACTCAATATTGGTAAGCTTCTCCCATGAAAGCGAACCTCAGAAACTTCCTGTGTTGTGGAAGGATGGATATGTGGAAGCAAGCATCTTTGAGATCTATTGTGACAAACCAGTCCTCGGGGCTGATCTGAGCTACAACATGCTTGATTGTTAGCATTTTGAACTTCAATTTCATAACTGAACGATTTAAGTCCCACAGGTCTATAATCAGACGCAACCCACCATCCTTCTTTGGAACTATGAAATACCGGCTGTAGAACCCGGACTTCCTGTCTTGAGGAGGGACCACCTCGATGGCCTCCTTCTCTAATAGGGTTTTCACTTCCTTTTCCATAACCAGACCCTGTCTGGGGCCGACTATCGTCGTTGAATATCGGTGGTGCAGAGCCGAACTGAATATGGTAGCCTTTTTCTACTGTGTGCAGGACCCATTGAGATACATTTGGCAGTAGTTTCAACGCTGCTAAATAATCTACTAAGGGAATCAGTCTCTCGAGACTGACCTCTGGTGTAAGAGGCCTCTGCTTTTGGGACTCGCAGTACGAGGAGCTGGGGCATCTCCCGCCCAGATGCCCGAGAGAGTGACGAGGGAGGAACTTATGGAATGCTGCCGCTTGTTTGCGGGCCTCCTAAAACCTGCTGACGACAGAGCTGACTGCATCGCCGAACAGGCAAGAAGGCTGAATTGGGGCATCCATGAGGCAGACCCTGTCCCGCTCTTTCATCTCAGACAGGGTCAAACATAAGTGCCTCTCCGCAGCCACCATCGCTACCTTGGTGGCACGGAGGGAGAGATCAGCGATCCTTCTTAGCTCTGAAATATCGTGGGACTTGATCTCCTCTACCTCATCTAGCTCTTTCAGCAGGTCGGCTTGGTACGCCTGTAACACAGCCATGGTGTGAAGACACGCACCAGCCTGACCTGCAGCCGCATACCCTTTGCCCACCAAAGCCGATGTTGTTCTGAGCAGCTTGGAGGGCAATGCCAGGGCCTTCAGAGACGATGCAACACCGGGGGACAGATAGCTCACAAGCGTCTGTTCCACCAGAGGCATCGCTCTATAGCCATGCTCTCCCATCCCCACTACATTGCTGTAGTAATCAGATGAAGGGATGTAGAGGCAGGCTTAAAACGGGCGTTTCCACGACCTGGCGATCTCTTCATGCAGGTCGGGAAAGAAGGGCCGGCTAGGAGGTGGTTGACTAGTGAGCAGGAAGTGTTTATCGAGCTTGCTTCACTGCAGTTCAGTTGTTTTCTCGGAGGGCCAATCAATGCTCAATTTGGCCACTGCGCGAGTCACCACATCTAAGAGCTCCTCATACTGTGGCAAGTGGGGTGACGAATCTGTGTCGACAGACTCCACGTCAACCTCCTCAGAGGTAGAGAGGCGGAGTGCCGATCCCTCTCCCTCAGTGGAAGGAACCGCAGAGCATGCTTCCAACTCCAGAGATTGGGCGCCGGATCTGGCGGAAGTGGAAGGAGATAGGGACTCGCCCGTCTCCATTCCCACCGCCAAATCCACTTGCGAAACCCACGAGTGCAGCCTCCGTTCTGCCTCAGCAGAAGTAGGACCAGCACCGCGGGGAACGCTGGCGAAGGCCCCCTCCTTGAAGAGGGCCCTCCGGAAACGAAGCAGCCACACCGACATTCTCTCACAGTGCCAACTCAACGTGCTTCGCTCCCAGGCAGACCACGCATAGGCTGTGTGTATCCCCGCCCGTTATATATCGCGGGGCAGGGAGGAACACACAACCTATAACGTGATCTGGATTCGCCTCCAATGTGCTTGTGCATGTGCATGTGCTTTTATAGCTTCCTGGTCGCTTAAGTCACCCCGCCTGTGACGTCACGCTCTTCCATTGGACTGATTACACACGATATTCAGAGTCACTTATGCTAAGCACATTGCCCAAAGCGTTGTTCGAGGCAGCTCGAGTTCCTGAAGAGGAACTATGCTGCAGTAGTAGAAATATAGACTATGTATATTTATATATGCAAGGATAGAGTATGAATATAGAATGTGAAAAATTTAAAAATAGACTATGTATATTATATCTATATATGCAAATGTTCAGTATTAAGTGCAATGTTCAGTGCAAATTGAGTGCAACTACATGATAACCATAGCAACAGTAACAGATGTGCAAATTGAGAGGAGGCTACATGTGTAATATTAATAAATATACAATGGTAGTATTAACAGCAATAACATTAAAAATGTTCAAATAAGATGATACAATTTGAACCAGTTGTCCTCTGAGATAGATAAGTCTACTAGTTAGCTACCTGTTTAAGAGTCAAGCTGAGGGGAAGAAAGAGTTCCTTAATCTGGAAGTCCTGCAATTTACACTTCTATACCTCCATTCTGAGGGTAGGAGTGTGAACAGTGTGTGTTGGGGGTTGCTTGGGGTCTTTAATGATGGACACAGCTCTTCTGTGGCTCTTCTGCGATGGTAAATGGCCGACAGAGAGGGCAGTGGAGTCCTGATGATCTTCTCAGCAGTCTTCACCACTCTCTGCAGACATTTGCAGTCACTCACTGTAATATGACAGAATTTTCATTTTTTGGTTGTCCTATCCCTTTAACACTGATCAAAAATAAATCTGAGATACAAATGTTTAGCTACAGATTTAGCGCTAATGAAAAACCCTGATTGCAAATTCCATCAAACGTTTACATTATATAATGCTAAGGCAACTTTTACATCTTTGTCATTAACCCTAAAATATTCAGTTGTAGTCTTAAACAATATTGAACAAACATTGTAACATAAACAAATATATATTTTTTAGTTTTAATGTCAATAAGAGGCAAAGGTTTTTCCATTTCTATTCTTCTAATAATAATACCTCTCATAAGCTGAAAATTATCCTGCATAAATAATTTTCTGATGAAAAATAAATAATTTAATAAATAAATAAATTAATTAATAATGCTCAACAGGAATTTTTTTGTAATTTGTCAACTTTTATTGTAATTTTTTATGGTGGCAAGTTTAATTAATAAACTCTTTTAGGACTTAAATAATTATTTGAATTGCATGTTTTGTGTTCTTTGATGAATGAAGCAAAACAAATGTTTGGAAAACAATCAAAGTTGTAATTATGTATTAAATGTGTTGAGCCATGTTTCATATTGTTTCAGTGTTTCACACTCGGCCCTAATTCCATCAGGATTCCGGTGTGTTGATGTGAGAGTTTAACAGAAGGATATAATACTTCAGTTCACATATCATCTTTTTATATAAGGTGACTGGAGACTAACCCTTAAAGAGCTACTTTCTGTTCGTTCAATCCTCAATCCTCTGAATTCTCAGGGTCAGATGAAGTATTCTGAGTTAGTTCAGCTGTAAAAGTAGCTTAATGCGGTGCTTCTTCAACCATTTGCTTTGATCCTTCTACCTGATGGTCAGTTGGTCACAGAGGACAGTCTGTTGTCTGCACTTCATCCTGTCTGAGGCCATATTGCAGGCCTACGGTGTATCTTTTATCTGTGTCCTAATAACTTTCACAACACTGTGATCTAGTTTCCTGGAAAAAAACAGAAAGTCTTAAGAATTGTAGACTAATTATACTTTAATAGACACTTTCTTAAGTGACTCTTCCAATGTTTCCTTGTGGGAAATGTGTCTATATTTTTGCATTAAGGGATAATAAAATAACATCTGCATCCAGATTTGTTTTATCGACATATCAAGTTATTTTAAATATGGTTACTTTGTCATCCGGTTGTACAGTGGGGAAAATATTTATTTGATCCCCTGCTGATTTTGTAAGTTTGCCCAAAGAAATGAAGGGTCTGTAATTTTTAAGGATGATGAGAAAGGTGAGGGATCAGTTCTGAACTACACGAGAAGAGCTTGTTCCCATATTGTCTAAAAATAACTTGAATGATATTAATTGTCATCACTGGTCAATGTACAGTATGGCAAATAATTCAGATTAAGCAATACAGATAATACACTCACTGATAATAGGCGTCTCTAAAATATCAGATTGTGTGCAATCTAAAATAACTCATTACTCTATTTCTTAACAAACAAATTTGGCCATATAACAAACAATTTAATTTGAAGTTACAAAATACACACTTTCATACATGATTAGTTTCTCCTTTGTATGGCTTCTAGCTATGTGTAAAAAAATACTTTTTGATGTTTAAACTCTTATACTCTAAAAAAAGTAGGGGTTTTGGATGCCTTTTTTGCAAATAAAACAGACACAAATTGCCTTTTTGAATATATAGGGCCTACATTTAGATTTAAGTTGCACAAAATACTATTAAACAGACCCATAATGACATTTTCATAAGTTCAAGTTCTGCATAATTTACTCGTAAATTTGCTGGCTTTATCACCTTAAAATCCCGATGATTACTGTATCTTTTTATTTATTTATTTATTTTACAATAGAAAGCAAGGACTTGTAGAATTTAAGCATTAAGCATTGCGTTCTGTTCCTAAGAACCAGCTTGTGGGTTTACAACCTTACAAGCAAAACACTATATATCTAATAATCTATTTAAACGTAAACACATTATTATTTCTCTGAAAGATAGTTTTTAATCCACTCTTATATGATCACTCTTTTACAAGAAGGCCTACAAATCGCCTGTTGTTTACTGACTCAATTCACTAGATGTCGCCAAAAAACTGCATTAAAATCCAAGGCTGTTCTAATTTACTCCGTTACGGAAATCAGTTCCCTCAAAAGTCCAAGGCGCATATCTCAAATAACCACAATATGCAGTGTTTCACACTTCCGCATAATGAGACGATTCTATACGGGGATCTTTTTAAACTGATGAACCAAAAAATAAAACATGTTTACAAAGAGAAAGGCAGATGATTCAGAGTAGATTTACATATAAAAAGCCTTCCGTGAAAGGCCTGAGAGCTTACTTGCAAGAAGCTGACAGGCGGTTTGAGGGAATGGAGGGTAAGGGAGATGTTTCCGGAAAACTGAAGAAACATGGTGACAGGGCTTCCAGCTTGATTTGGCTGTACAATTCAGCTGTGTTAATCTATATAGCCATTTAACATTTAAGGAAATTGAGGACAGATGCTAGTATAGAATTAAGTCAATCAAATGCAAACTGCATCCGATGCATGCAATGCTTTCCAAATGAAAAGAGAATCTACTTAATCTTGTAGAAATGGTTTGAGAAGAGCACAGTTGTAGACTTGTGACATGTTATAAGCGCAGACCTCAGCATGGACTAATAAAAAATATCTTGAGTCTTTTTATTGAAAAGCTATGTTGATGGACCACTAAATTTGAATAAACGTCTGTGGTGGTTACGGCCCTGATTGTACACAATGTTTTAACATCATCCATAATATAACAAAGGCATCTGGCTGATGATACACGATGGAACTTTTTGAGCAATGTTGTCGGCAACGGGCAACCAGGTGAGACACAGGTCCCACGAATGATCTAAAGTATCCAGATAGAAATGTATTACCCATTCTCAATAGGGAAACTGCCCTCCAAAAAAAGTTGTTCAAAAAAAGTTGCCCAGCAAAATTGCTCAAAAAGTTGCCCTGTGTATCATAAGACTAGGATGATTTATTCTAAGGGTATGAACATTTCTATACCATTTCACCCAGTGACATTTACTCTTTAATTGTTTTAAAGGGTCCTGTAGTGTATCTTCAGAGACAGAAGAAGAAAAAAAACCCGCCGGGGAAATAGTGTTGGCACCCAAACCTTAGTCACATAGAAGTGATGATACGAACTATGATGAATATGTGATCTGCCATATTTGGATATTAAGGAACTTGCAAGAAACACGGCATACATATTTATGCATTTTTGCTCAATGAAACACTAGAATAATGTTTCCTGTTCCAGAGACTGATAGGATCTGCAATATCATCAACTGAAGTGGAAAATCCACAGCGTGCCACCCACTCATCAACCTGGAAGTAAACCAGCAGAATGAAACTGTCTGTGCAAGGTAGCTGCAACTTCACCTTCTGCAGGGTGAAATACAGGTAACGGAGATGTTTAATTCAGACAGAAATATCAGACCTATCTTATTTTGTCTTGTTTGAAGATCTTGTTTACTCCCCGCCAAGAGAAGAACATAATTTTAGATGAAAGATGAGTGTGGTACAATGTGAATCATTCACTCCGGGAAATGTTTTGAAATGTAATTACTAAACATCTACATTCAGAAAATACAGCTTGTCTCAGCAAAGCCAGGCTGGGAGGTAAACATATCATGAAGTCATAAAAGTGTGGCATATAGTTCAATCCTCGCAAAAGTTTTTAAACAATGTCTAAGATGCCCTGGCCATGTTTCTGCCTGGCATGGAAATTAAGTATTTACTTAATTTTTTAACTTAATTTACTTACTTACATCCATCACTTACAGCCATTTCCTAAAGTGTTTATTTGTATTCATAGTTAGCTGCAATTCTCTTTTTTGGCAAAAACGTAAATGTTCTACACATAGGAGAGCAAAAGATAGATAGCTCCTATAGTTATATAAGAAAGATCATTGTAAAAAAAATAAAAAATAAATAATAAATAAAAAATGAAAGAAGATGTTTAGTAAAATGTTCACACTGCATATTTTCTGCACAATAAAAGTGAATGGGATGGATCTTACCACACTCCAAAAATCTCTGAAGACAATCCCTCTATTGTTTTTGTTTGTGTCTTCTTGTGAAAAAGTGCACTTAATTTCATTTGAATGTCTACTTGTATTTCAAGTCCTCAAAAAAAAAAAAAAAAATTCTGTAAATCTCTATACTATTAATGTAATAAAATGCCACCCGAGTGTTAGGGTAGGCTACAATTTCATGTCTGCTTCTTAACATGCTTAAGGATTCAAAATATTAATTCTTATCACCTTAAGAATCCATAAGTCCTACTTATTGTAAGTGGGCAAAAAATCGCTCAGAAGCACAGTAAACATGCAAAAGTGTCTGAAAATATAATATTCAGTTTACGGTTAAAGAGCCACACAGATGGGAAATTACAGTGTATGATGTAGCTGTCAATCAGTGTAAACAATGTGCAAAGTAATTAAACCAAAAAGTACAAGCCAAGTTTTTGGCTTCTAAAGTAAGGAGTCGACTCTGAATCGCTGAAACGAGTCGTTATAGATTTCAAATCTTTTGCCCATCTCTATGTACGTCACTAGGAACACTTTGCATAATAATCTCCGCCTACCGTCTTGGGAGAAACAAAGTTCTAACCTGCCCCCCCCCCCCCCCCCAACAGACGCTCTGGTTGGCATGATAGCATAATGTCGAGGAGACAGTGTGTTTTTAATTGTAAAGGCAAGTTTGTTTTATTTTCACTTCAAAAGAATGAAGATCAGAAGAACCAATGGCTAAAATTAATTTTTACCACAATAACAGAGCAGTACAACAAATCCCTTTAGTTGTGTTCACAACATTTCACTGATGACTGCTTTTCTAATCTCGGTGAGTACAAGGCGGGATTTTCAAAGCGTTTGGCCATAAAAGAGGGTTCATTACCAACTTTATTTGGACCAACGAGCATTTCCGAATCACAACGCGAAGTATGATTATGAAGTTATGTGTCTGTTTTCTCCCGAGTGTCTTATCAGTGTGTGTGCTGTCTGCAGCCTGTCTGCGCTTATCTTCATTTACAAACAATTTACAAACATTAAAATGAAGTGTAACTCCGTGAATACTCATTGAAGATACATGAGATAAATCTATAGAAAGCTTGACATGTCTTCTTTAAAACTAAATAAGTACTGCTAACAGATATTCTGTGATAAAGTAATCCATATGAAAACAACGCGATGTCTGCTTTTCCCTTCGTTATATCTAATGTGACCACACCCCCGCGCTGAACGCGCTATTCAGATTCAAACTGAAGCGCGCGGCTTGTATACACCCACACAGAAGAAAAAGCAGCGAGACTGTTCAAGTTTTTTATTTTACTGTTTGCTTCGCGATGAGAGGAATAAGACATAATTCACCCCAAAAAGATGCTAACGCATTGTTTACCATGGAGGTGTGTGCGGAACAACCAATCAAACCTGACTATGTTAGTTGACCAATCACAGTATGCTACCGAAAGGTGGGGTTTAAGGAAACTGAATCTTTTGAACCGCTTCGCGCTAACCGTTTGGGGATCTCTGAGAATTGAGGTAATTTTAAAATGATATTTTGACAAAATGACAATGTTTTTTAACCTTGGTTGGATTTAAACCTATTGTACAGGACTTATAAACAGTGATAGGAAGCTTGGAATTTTCATCTTACTGGCTCTTTAAGTATATTCTTTCAGTATATTATTTGCATGCAGTTGTGTAAAACCTGGTTTGCCATCAATAATGACAAAGGTCACATAGCTTATAACCAGTCACAATATATTCACTTTGGAAGTGTAAATGAGATTCGGAAATGAAGGGAAAAGTTTTGTGTGAGTGAATTACATAGACTCATACATAGGGTTTTAAACATGAGCAGGGTACAATCTATGGAGAGTTTGGGTCATGATGAATACATGGAAACTCCATCATGTACTCCATCATTCCAGCTGTATCACTTACCACAATCCCAGGAGCATCATTTATATGACGTTACTGTAATCATTTACACCACCGCAAATGGTCAATCAAGATGAGAAGTCTGTAAGCTAGTGCTGGAATTAACCGTGAACAGGAGGGAGACTGGAGTTATAACCACATCCCGCTGCCCCCTTAAACCAATGCTTAAATGCCACATACTGTATATGTAGCACATAGTGAGTAGCAAAGACATAACTTTTTCTCCCCTTGGTTTGCAGTTTATTTTTTTAGGCTGCAGAAATGAGAAAACAAAAAATGCAAATTAAGTGGAAAAAGGGTTAATTTGAGTATAGGTGGGGGAAAAAACACAATGGAAAATTTTATCAAAAAGGTCATTGCTGAGAGACTGCAATGTGTGTGGGAGTGGGAAAATAGAAGAGATTTAGACAGCAGCATGTAATCTTACACTTCTCATCACTAGAGACTCAACACACATGTAAAACTCTCATACTGACACAGAATCACACAACCTCTGACCATTGACCATGTCACTTTGACATATCAAGCTTACTATGTGGCAGACTGTGTGACAAGGCAAACCTGCATTTTTAACGAGCACAATGTGAAGCGTAGTTGATCGGGGAGTGTTTGAGCAGCTGAAACTCAATCTGAAACTGAAAGTCTTTTTTTAGTGCACAAAATATGATTAAATATTATCTGTTACAAAAATTGTTTAAAAAATATGTTAATTATCCATAAACTTGGTAAATTAATGTTACATGAAGGCAGTTGTTACATCGAAGCCAACAATTTGCATGGGTTTTAACACTAACAGAAAACATGTTGTGTATAAATCTATTGTAGTATATAAAAAATTTAAAAAATTGAATATAGGATTTTTTTTAAAATACAAATTTTGACAACACTGTAAAAACTATGTTAAAGTGGCAGCAGTGATTTCAACTTAGTGGTCTCTGTGGTTCAACTGTGGCAGAAATTCACCCTTTAAAATTTAATTTAAATAAATATTTTAAATAAAAAAATGGGATCAATACTTAAGGAGATATATGATGTACATATATGAATACAATCTATCCAAACTACACAAATAGAAAACTACAAACTAACTAAATATATACAGTGTATATATGTGTCATTTTAACAATAATTTATTGTAAAAGTATAATAACTTTCTTGTTAGGTATATGTACAGTGATGACAGTGTAAAATTACATGTGATAAACCATTTTTTTCCATGCATACAGTATAACATAACCAAATGAGCCAATGTACATTGGCATGCGATTAATGCATTCCAGCTGCCACTGATCATAGCATGAGTATAAGTAGGCAGCAGGTACAGCACATATTCAGTTTTTTTGCTTTGGAGCCGAGCCATTCTGCTCCTGACCTTCTGCTTCGTATGATCTACAGATCGAGTACAGCATATTGTTCAGAAACTCTCGTGCTGGTGGTACAGTGCTTCAGCGGCGGTGGTTCTTCCTGTGTCGAGTGGGTTACACACATCAGACTGGACTACCCCCTGTTTGTGTTGCAGATGGCCATCTCTCCTGTACGCTTCAGCACACTAAAGGGGCGAGTTCTAAAAGAGCAATCAATCACCTTTCAATCAATCACCTTTATTTATATAGTGCTTTAAACAAAATACATTGCGTCAAAGCACTTAACAACATTAATTTGGAAAACAATGTGTCAATAATGCAAAATGATAGTTAAAAGCAGTTAATCATTGAATTCAGTTATGTCATCTCTGTTCAGTTTAAATAGTGTCTGTGCATTTATTTGCAATCAAGGCAATGATATCGCTGTAGATGAAGTGACCCCAACTAAGCAAGCCAGAGGGGACAGCGGCAAAGAACCGAAATCCATCGGTGACAGAATGGAGAAAAAAACCTTGGGAGAAACCAGGCTCAGTTGGGGGGCAAGTTCCCCTCTGACCAGACGAAACCAGCAGTTCAATTCCAGGCTGCAGCAAAGTCAGATTGTGCAGAAGAATCATCTGTTTCCTTTGGTCTTGTCCTGGTGGTCCCCTGAGACAAGGTATTTACAGGGGATCTGTATCTGGGGCTCTAGTTGTCCTGGTCTCCGCTGTCTTTCAGGGCAGTAGAGGTCCTTTCTAGGTGCTGATCCACCATCATGTCTGGATACGTACTGGATCCGGGTGACAGAGTGACCTCTGGTCTGGATACAGACTGGATCTGGTGGCCATGGTGACCTCGGAACAAGAGAGAAACAGACAAATATTAGCGTAGATGCCATTCTTCTAATGATGTAGAAGGTACATTTTATGTGAAGTGTTTCTGGTTCCGGTTTACCTTATTAATGCAGCCTAAAAATCCTTTAACGGATTTGCATATTAAAAGCATATTAGTATGTTATGTGTATGCCAGGTTAAAGAGATGGGTCTTTAATCTAGATTTAAACTGCAAGAGTGTGTCTGCCTCCCGAACAATGTTAGGTAGGTTATTCCAGAGTTTAGGCGCCAAATAGGAAAAGGACCTGCCACCCGCAGTTGATTTTGATATTCTAGGTATTATCAAATTGCCTGAGTTTTGAGAACGTAGCGGACGTAGAGGAGTATAATGTAAAAGGACCTCATTTAAATACTAAGGTGCTAAACCATTCAGGGCTTTATAAGTAATAAGCAATATTTTAAAATCTATATGATGTTTGATAGGGAGCCAGTGCAGCGATGACAGGACCGGGCTAATATGGTCATACTTCCTGGTTCTAGTAAGAACTCTTGCTGCTGCATTTTGGACTAGCTGTAGTTTACTAAGCGTGCAGAACAACCACCCAATAAAGCATTACAATAATCTAACCTTGAAGTCATAAATGCATGGATTAACATTTCTGCATTTGACATTGAGAGCATAGGCCGTAATTTAGATATATTTTTGAGATGGAAAAATGCAGTTTTAAAAATGCTAGAAACGTGGCTTTCTAAGGAAAGATTGCGATCAAATAGCACACCTAGATTCCTAACTGATGACAAAGAATTGACAGAGAAACCATCAAGTCTTAGACAGTGTTCTAGGTTATTACAAGCAGAGTTTTAAGGTCCTTTAATTAACACCTCTGTTTTTTCTGAATTTCGCAGTAAGAAATTACTCGTCATCCAATTTTTTATATCTACTATGCATTCCATTAGTTTTTCAAATTGGTGTGTTTCACCGGGCCGCAAAGAAATATAGAGTTGAGTATCATCAGCATAACAGTGAAAGCTAACACCATGTTTCCTGATGATATCTCCCAAGGGTAACATATAAAGCATGAAGAGTAGCGGCCCTAGTACTGAGCCTTGAGGTACTCCATACTGCACTTGTGATCGATATGATACATCTTCATTCACTGCTACGAACTGATGCCGTTCATATAAGTACGATTTAAACCATGCTAATGCACTTCCACTGATGCCAACAAAGTGTTCAAGTCTATGCAAAAGAATGCTGTGGTCAATTGTCTCAAACGCAGCACTATCACAATCACAAGTGGAATGTCTTTTTAAAGATCTGTCTTTCCAAAGATGCCCTTCCATCCGTGCATTTCTGGAAGTACTCGTTACCTGGTTATGGGTGGTGGTCACAATCACTGCCTCTTGTGTCTGGGCATTAAGCATACTGAGGTGGCTTTTTTGGACAAATCATGCTCCCATTGTGGGAAAATCTCAGAGTTGCAGACCAGGCTCCGATTCCTGCAAAGGGGCAGTTTAACCATGCCTCTGCCTAAATCTAGGGTTCCCCCTGGCAGGGGGCACCTGGCAGGACTAGTCTTATGGTGATGGTGAGGAATTCCCCTCTGAGGAACCAACTTCCGAAGCCTCCTCATTCCGCCGGCACTTCGCAACCAGTGGAGCTGCCGAGAGAACAGGCTGGACCCTCCCATGGGGTACCACTTGTATCTTTCAGTGCCCCCTCCAATGATTGAATGTTGATCACAGCATCGGCTGGTTAGCCAGACCTTCCTGAAGGGGATGATCCGGCAGCACTGCTGCACTCTGGGCATTTGGGTTTGTATCTGGAAATGATGGCTATACTTTCCTGGGCTGTCGAGTGTGTCGGTCTCGAGTGGAAACTTCCACCGCGACCCCAACCCTCAAGGCTGGATGATTGGTTTCTCAGGATGGCTCGTACTGGTTCTTGGGGCCCCACTCCAGTGCCTTTTTTCCCAAAGGTGCACCATGAGCTCAGTGGGGCATGGATGGCGTGGATGGCACCTTCTCATTGTGCAAGGGTATATAGAAGTCCCTCTGGTGAAACAGTCAGCTGTGATGCAATTGTGTGCAAATACCACTGCCACCTGGGGGGGGGGGGCAATCTGTCGCTCCCCTCTCAGGCCTGTAGGTACTCGTCTGCCCTGCCTGGCAGTGCTTATGTTGCCTGCGAAGAAGTTCCCTCTGTCCTACAAGTCAGGGCGTTGTTGAAGGTTCATCAGGCCAAGCCACTAAAGGATCTGCATGAGGGTGGTCATGACCCAGAAGTTCTCAAAGAACTCCATACCACTACTGACCTCGCGCTACATGTGACAAAGGTCACTGTGTGATCTCTGGGCCATGCCATGTCCACTCTGGTGGTCCAGGAGTGCCATCTCTGCTTATGTCTGTCTGACATGAGGGGAAACTGAAAAGACTTGTTGTCCTTTTTGTTTAAATGCCCTCATTTCCTAGACCGGACTCTTTGGTGATACAGTGGAGAACATCGCCCAGTAGTTCTCCACTGCACAGAAGCAGACTGAGGCAAGCAAACACATACTGCCCCCGTGTCCAGCTGTTGCCTACATCCAGTGACTGGCAGCAGCAACTCAGTATACTCATTGCCAAGGGAGACCCCCAGCTACTGCCCCCCTTCCTGCACAGCAAATGCAGCAGACTCCGGCAAAGCAGTGCCATTGAGCCGGGCATATACTAGCCCACACGGACAACACTGCGACAATTGCATGCATCAACTGACAAGGTATTTTATACTCCTGTTGCATGTCGCAACTCGCCCGCCACTACAGTTGGACTCCCTGACCAAGGGAACACTCTGCACAGATGCACTGGCACACAGCTGGCCGAGGGGCTTTTTTTGCAAATATATGTTTCCCCCAGTGAGCCTTCTTGCACAAACACTGTGCTAGACCAGGGAGGATGAAGAGCAGGTCAAGCTTGTGGCACCTTACTGGCCCACTCAGATTTGGTTCCTGGAACTGATGCTCCTCGAGACAGCCCCTCCTTGGAAGATTCCTCTGAGGAAGGATCTACTGATTAGGAGACGAGGCACCATTTGGCACCTAAGTCCAGACTTCTGGAAACTTCATGTTTGGTTCCGTAAAGGGGACATGGCAGTTCTAGGTGACCTACCCCAAGAGGTAGTTGACACCATCACTTCAGCAAAAGCACCATCTATGAGATATGCTTACACCTTAAAGTGGAACCTGATCACTGAGAAGACCCCAGAAATGTCCGATCAGAATCGTGCTGTCCTTTCTTCAGCAGGGGTCTCCCTTCACCCTGAGATTTCTGCTAATCACGACCCTGTGGAAGGGAAGTTGGTGGGGAAGCATGACCTGATCATCAGGTTTCTTAGTGGGGAGAGAAGGCTAAATCCTCCACAGCCCCACTCTATACTCCCTTGGGACCTGTATCTAGTGCTCAGAGCACTACAGGGCCCATTTGAACCTTTGCAGACAGTCTAGCTGAAGTTTCTGTCAAATGAAAACTCTACTCCTGCTTACATTGGCCTCAATCAAGAGGGTAGGGGACCTGCATGCAATTTTGGTCAACGATTTGTGCCAAGAGCCGACTGACTTCCAGGTAATCCCGAGGCCCTGGACCATGTTTCCCCAGCAGACTTCCTGCTATTTTCCAAAAGCGTTACAATGACCTTGAATCTTCCATATGCACCTAAACGATTGTTCATATGTGTAAGTGCTTCCAAAACCTCATTCGGGAAGGATGGGGCTTCCACAACATTCCTGTCCCAAGTGGTATGTGTATGTTTTCACAGTGTTATCCAGTCTTACTGAGTATGTAGTGCCACAGCAGCAGTAGTTGGTCTTCATGTGGCAAGCCCTGGCCTACACCAAAAAAGTAGGGACGTAGGAGGCTTCCACAGGACACTGGAAGGGGCATGATCTGGCCCTTTGGTAGGGATCCCAATTCATTAGTCATCCAATGTGACATTGAGAGTGACCGGCTGAAAGGGAACGTCTCAGTTACGTTTTGTAACCCTCATTCCCTGAAGAGTGGAACTGAGACGTCACGTCCCGTTGCCACAGCTTCTTTCCAACCGCTGAGTGGCCGGATCACCAGCTCTCCAACGAATCCTGAATATGCACTGCACCTCCTGCCTACTTATACTCACATTGTGATCAGCAGCAGCAAGATGCTATAATCTATACATTGGAGTACCATATAGTACAGTAATTTAGAGTATAATAAAATACTGAGACATTTTTCAGCAAAGCAACACATCTATAACACATAAATTCTACAAAACAATTAATCTTACACTTTTTCTATTGCTAAGTATGAAACAAATCTAAATATATTATATTCAGCAGCACAACATCATTTTAAGCTTTGTATGTTGCCAGCTGTGAGACAATGATAAAACTGCACAGAGTTGAGAGCTGTTAATGACAGCCAGACATAAACACTTTTACAGAGATCGTTTCATTTTTGCAAAAGACACAAACAATAGTTTTTCCTGTGCAGTTCTATAATGATAAATAGCCTCTACATCTTTACACAGTTTGGATGATTGACTACTGTAAGTGAAAATGAAAAAAAAAAAGCAGCAAAGAAAAGGAAAATCATTGCAGACAATAGGCAGTAGAACAGGCTGTTTTTACTATCACACTGCTCGATTGCAGCAAATTGCATCAGCACAGCCTCCGTTTCATTAGTCTAGTCACTCCTTCCTAAATCTCAAGAATAACAAGGTCTTGAAATCAATTTCAGTAATAAAAAAGTGACAAGTGCCTCATAAAATCAGCCAAATAAGTTTAAGTGGATGTGCACTTCAACCTGTCAGAGTGAAGACAAAACCATGTCAGGACAATTTAACTTTCTGAAGGCTGATGGTCTGCAGGTGCTGTTGTAAAGTGTTTTTTAAATAAAGTGAATGAATGAATGAATCAATGAATGATGGAGCAGATTCATTCCAATAGGGCAGAATCTAAAAACTGTCTTTGATAATTTCCACAAATTCTAATACTGTCTGCGGACATAATCACAAACTGATTTACTGAAATGGTGGGCATGACCTGTTATGTATCTGATCCCCATCCAAAAACAGTCATCAGAGCCTAAGCTGCATCTAGACTGTCATTAATGTTAAAGGCGCAATTTTATAAAAGGACAAAAGAGGATTTGCTCTTTCTTCAAATGTCTTCTCAGGGACACACTTTCAGCTTTTTATTTCATACTGAACAGGCAGCAACACTGGCCATGTTGTCTGCTTAAGCTTCATAGAGTCCTAGGAATTAGAGTATTTTGATTTGTGGCATCTGTTACTGGATTGCTGTGGCCTTATCTTCCATCATACCATGTAAAATGACAAGGCTGTGGAAAACCCATCTAAAGTACAGTCACACATCCACATACCAAACATTATAGAGGTAGAAAGAGAGAAAACCATCCGAATATGTCACTCAGTTTTTTTTCTCTCAAGCAGTTCAAATATTTGTTTAATAAAATGTTTTATTTATTTAGGTTTTATTTTATTCAGAAAACACAAAATGAGGATAATGATTAATGTCTAGACAAAGCAAACTTTTTTCCAAAAGCAGATTTGTGAAGCACTATAACATGCCAAATGTACTTGAACATGGACTCTACTGAACAACATGGACAACTAAATTGTTTCTTGTTGATTCCTTTGATAAGGTTTCAGTCCATTTCTACAGCAGATACCAAAAACCTATTCTAAAGCATAAACATTACAAAATTCTTGATGAAGGCAAACATTTCCTGTGGACACCAAAACACCAGTAGGGCCTTAGCATAAATAGGAACTGGTCCTCCAATTCTTAGGCAAACACAGCTGAATTAACTCCCTGCTTGAACATGTCAATCAAAATGGAGGGTTGAGCACACTGAATGTTTGGAAACCAGATGAAAACACCAAAATGAGATGAACTAGCTGAGTTGCAGTGGCAGCCACAGCTGAATCTATCCTCTGGCTACAACAAATCTCACAGGGAACTGGAATGATGAATCGGCCTGATTTCAGTTACCTTGACGACACAAAAACATTTGTCAAACCTTACATTTAGTACTTTCCTATGTTCATAATATCTTAACAGATGGGATGAGCTAACTGGAAAAATAGTCATAGATTGCTCAAATTGGATGCATAAGAGATTAATCCTGTCTGAGATATATTGCATGAAATATTCATTTAGCTGCTTCAGTAAAACTGAATGGAATACAGCCTTGTATTTGGAAAATCCTCTCTTTATTCCCCAGGGACATGACTTGTGTGGTGTGGGTTGCAAATATAAAACCTTTTATCTCTATAAGAAGATAAAACCTTCACTGGTCTGTACATTTAAAACCACCTTTCACAAAATGGGGGGGTGAAATGCTCGTTTTCACTCAATATCCTGTTAATCTTGAGTACCTATAGAGTAGTACTGCATCCTTCATAACTCCAAAAAGTCTTTAGTTTTATTATATTCATAAGAGAATGATAGTCTGTACCGATTTTTCCCGGAAAAACACGAGCACCTAGAGGCGTGATGTGTGGGCGGAGCTAAAGAATCACGAGCGCCAGTAGGATTTTGTGTTGAGCGCGTTTGGAAGCTGTGACACAGATCCAGAGGCTGACATTTAACAAGAGCAGCATCAGCAAAGGCTTCTCTATGTGGTATGTACTGAAACTGTATATATTTGCTTAGCGGTTTTGGAAAATGACTAAGTTCCACTTTGTCGTCTTTTTTTTTTTTTTTTTTAAGCTGTACATGTGGAAAGTGCAGTTTGATGACAACATCGCATGTTGTTTACTTGATGTGCTTACACGCTGATAGCTAAGTTAACAACACAGAGATATTTGAAGCAGTTTTACTCGTGCAGTTTGATGACAACATCGCATGTTGTTTACTTGATGTGCTTACACGCCGATAGCTAAGCTAATAACACAGAGATATTTGAAGCAGTTATACTCACCGCCTGCGGTTTCAACACACGATCGTGACCCTTTTTCGTTGGGATTGCATTATCCTTAAGAAATAAAGGATGTGCAAATCCAGCGTCAACCTGGGCCTTGTTTGTAAAACAAGCATCTTCGAAATGCAGGGGAACAAACACAAACACTTGCACAACTCCGTTGATGCTCTGTAAAAATAAACTCCATCCACTGGTCCCTTAATGCTGTTTCTCTTTTGGTAATCTGTGCAGGGTTGTCTTGCCCTGGCAACCAAAAACACACTCCTTTTGTGACATTTCGCGACGCTCTCGCTGTGATGAGTGATTGTCTGTGCACAGCCTCTCTCTGCTCTGCTATACGGGAGCGCGCGCTCTTCCGGCAGACACGCCCTTAGCACCCATATAAGGAAATTCCGCTCCATCTAACGTCACACAGAGCCATACTCGAAAAAAACTTTCCGAAACTTGTGACAAACCGGAAGGAGTATTTTTGGAACAGAAATACTCCTTCAAACATACAACTTATTTTTTGAAACTTTGTCCATGTTTAGCATGGGAATCCAACTCTTTAACAGTGTAAAAAACTCAGTATGCATGAAATAGCATTTCACCCCCCCTTTAAAGAAAAATTTTCTTTACCTTCAAAAAAGTTTATCAACTTCAGAAGATACAAAAGCAGTTTTTTTTTCTGTTAATTTCTGTTGGTTTCCTATGGATCTGACATTTTTGCTTTAAAATGTGACTAAAAGCATGATAAACACAAGTGATGTATTTTCAAGCAATTACCATTATCACAATTTACAATATTATTGCATATTATAAATAGTTATAAATAGTTATAAAGTAAGGACTAACTAATTTAACAATTATTGACCTTTTTTCACATACAGTATTTCCCATAAATAAATAAAAATATTTGATCATTGTGTAACATTTTTAAATGTATGAGTATGAATCATGCTAAAAACTGATTTTTATTAACAGTTTTGATAATAAAATATTTTGAAATGGTTTGTCACTACAAAGATTTGAATATGAATCCAAATGGTCATTTCAAATGATCTTTTATGAGCTTAATTGCTGGATATTGTTGAGAAGTTCAAGACCTCTAAGGTCGTATTGGTGTTTAAAACAAAGTGAAGTGAAAACCTGACCCTGCAGACAATTCTTAAGATATCATTGGTGATGCTAATCACTGAGCTTATTGCCTATAGTACACAATGCTGAAACAAATACTAAGCCCTAACATTAACCTCAGTGTAGCACTAGTACCACATACTGATGGCATTACTGGCTGCAGAGCAAGCTAGTAAGGGTATATAGGTTACTTTAACATTATCACAATAGAAAACATGGAGTTTTCGTAACAGTTTATTTTAATTTCCCATGTTACCCTGACATGATCACTTATGTAGTGTACAGAGATCCAGAACAAGGCTTTTCATAACTTGTCTCTTACACCTACATTTAATCTTTTATCAGACCCTTTAATCCAAATAGACTTACATTTGAGAACAATAGAAGCAGTCAAGTTAACAAGAGATCAACAACAGTATACAACTGCCATGACTGTCAGGGAAACACACGGATTCAATTTGCTGGTACAACTCAAATTTATTTAAAGTCTCAAGCACCCCTCAGCTGAGGCAGAGATTAGGGGAAGGATAAGGGGTACAGTCACATGAGCCTCCAGCCCCTCCATCAGGCAAGGTAATTGAGGACCAGGGCACACAGTCCCAGCGTCAGAGCCGACGCAACGTCGGACGGAGTATAGCACAAAGGGGCCAAGCGTCGGTACAGGAGCTGAGTCTCTTGTAGGGCACTGAGTATTCTAGCGATATCAGGGCAGGAACAGAAGACTGCGGAAACAGGAGGCTGAGTGCAAGCAGCAGACAAGGTGAACAGAAATCACTAGACTGAACTTTGAGCCTAAGAAGACACAGCAAGACATGACAAGACAAGACAAGACTGACTAGAGCTACACCTTGTGACCTTATTACACCACAACGGTCGGACACCAGACTACACATGAGGGGAGCTCAAAAAGAGAGAGAGTTAAGGAATAAACAAGTCACAGATGTGACAGCAGCTGAGGTAGAAATTAGGATAACGATGGGGAAGGAGTAGCAAAGACAACGAGCACATGGGGAACTGTCAAACACAACAAAAACCTGCTGATCAGAGGGAAGTCATGACAATGACAAGTCTCAGTTAGTCTAGCACAGAACACGTAGCCAGGTTTTATTTATTTATTTATTTTAAGAATATGATATACTAGCACTTAACTTTTCTTTTCTTGTCAACAGCACAAAAAGATGAGTCTTTAGTTGCTTTTTAAAAAAATGAGTAAAGACTGTTCAAATTGAGATTGTGAGGTCATTCCACCAGCTGGGCACAGTCCAGGAATAGGGCCATGAGAGTGATTTTGAACCTCTTTGGGATGGCACCACAATGCGCTGTTCACTTGCAGAATGCAAACTTCTGGAGAAGTGGTGAAGCTTAACTGATGATCCATCACAACTAGGTTTCTGGCTGTCTGGCTGTGAACCCAGCTGTATAGAGTAGTTGTGATGAAACGATGGGTTAGCTGGAACCACCAGCAGTTCTGACTTAGTAAGGTTGAGCTGAAGGTGATGGTCATTCATCCAGCTAGAAATGTCACTCAGACAGATTGCAATGCGAGCAACTACCATCAGGTCATCTGGTTGGAATGAGAAGTAGAGCTGAGTGTCATCAGCATAGCACTGATAGGAAAAGCCATGCTTCTGAATGACAGATCATAATGACGTCATGTAGATGGATAAGAGAAGTGGTCCAAGTACTGAGACTTGAGGAACCCCAGTAACAAGTTGATGCGACTTTGAAACTTCACTCCTCCAAAACACACTGAAGGATCTATCTGAGAGGTAGGACTTAAACTCGGGAGTGTGATTCCAGAGATGCCCATGTTTTTGAGGGTGGACAGTAGAATCTGGTGAATAAATGGTGTCAAAAGCAGAAGACAGATCCAGCAAGATGAATACTGAGGATTTGGAAGCTGCTTTTGCCAGTCGCAGGGCTTCAGTAACCAAGAGCAGGTCAGTCTCAGTTGAGTGGCCGCTTTTGAGGCCAGATTGGTTGCTGTCCAGGAGGTTGTTCTGTACAAAAAACATAGAGAGCTGCTTGAACACAACTCACTCAAGTGTCTTTGCAATGAATGGAAGAAGGGATACCGGCATGTAGTTTTCTAGAAGTGCTGGATTTAGAGATTTCTTCTTAAGCAGTGGGCTTACCTGAGCCTGCTTAAATGCTGAGGGAAATGTTCCAGAGTGAAGAGAGGTGTTGATAATGTGAGTAAGTGAAGGTATGACTGAAGAAGAAATTGCTTGAAGGAGGTGACTGGGGATCGGATCAAGTGGACAAGTAGTAGAATGATTGGACAGGATAAGTTTGGAAACGTCCATCTCTGAGAGTGGAGAGAAAGAGGAGAGAGAGTGTGCATTAGTCGTTGTGAAGTTATCCTCAGTGGTGTGGAGAATGGGACACTGATGGTTCTTGTCTTATATGTGAAGAAAACTGCAAAGTTGTCAGCTATAAGAGTCGATGGAGGAGGAGGTAGAGGCAGATTAAGAAGAGAAGAGAAAGTTTTGAAGAGTGTGCAAGCGTCACAACAGTTGTTAATTTTGTTGTGGTAGTATAATGTTTTAGCAGTGAAGACATTTGCAGAGAAGGAAGAGAGGAGTGACTGATACACACTGTGGTCAGTAGAGTTTCCTGATTTATGCCATTTCCTCTCTGCAGCCATGAGTTTAGAGCAATGTTCACAGAGAACATCGGACAGCCAGGGGGCAGATGGGCTGGTGCATGCTTGTCTAGACGACAAAAGTTGGGCAAAAGTTGTCTAAGCAAGAGATTAGAGTGGAGCAAAGAGTGTCAGTAGCACTGTTCATGTCCAGAACTGAAAACTGAGAGAGTGAAGGAAGTGAGGATGAAACCATATAGGATAGGCGAGATGGAGAGAGTGAGCATAGGTTCCGGTGAAAGGTGACCTGCGGTGGAGTGTGTGCCGCTTCAGGAGTAAGTGCGAGGTTAGCGGTAATGAGGAAGTGGTCTGAGGTGTGCAGTGGAGCAACTAAAGTGTTGTCCACGGAGCAAAAGCGCATGTAGATGAGGTCCAGTTGGTTGCCTGATTTGTGAGTCACTGTAGTAGACGCTCGTTTGAGATCAAGTGAGACAAGAAGAGTGTTGAATTCAACAGCCTGGGGTTTTGTCTAGGTGGATGTTAAAATAACCAAGCAGTACCAGAGGAGTACCATCCTCATGAAAGTTTGATAGCAACACATCCAACTCTTCCAAGAAGTTTACCAATTGCCCTGGGGAGACGATAAATGACCACAAAGTGGATATTAACAGGGTGGGTTACAGTAATTGCATGTTACCTGTAGGAGTAATTTCCCTTTCTTTTGAGATAAGGAGACCAGAACCTCCACCCCACCCAGTCGTACGAGGGGTGTGGGAACAAGTGAAATTAGTGGAGAGGGCTGCGGGAGTTACAGTATCTTCAGGTTTGAGCCAAGTCTCAGTTAGGGCTATGAGGATGAGACTGGAATGAGTAGCAATAAAAGAAATAAAATCTGCTTTGTTAACAGCAGACTGGCAGTACCAGAGACCAACTGGAATAGAGAGTGTAGTATTAGAGGTCAGAGGGACAGGGACAGGGACAGGGACAGATTTTTGGGATAGGCCTGGCTTCGACATACAGTGCGTGCTATCAGAGTTTTCGTAGTGATAGTAGAGATCTGAAAGCACATAGTGAGTACAAGTGACCTAAATAAGTGATAACATGCTAGACAAAAGTAAAGAAAGGGGAGAAAAGCAATACTCAAGTGCCTTGTCGATGTCCTTGCTCGTTGGAGTTGCGCAGGTAGAATAGATGGTCTTCACACGAGGAGGCTTCACATTAGGGCTGCTGCGACTGCTGCCGCGGTGAAAACTACCACTTTTATATTTGCCTGAGTACCTGTTATTGAAGTCAGCTGGCCATACCTCAATAATGTGTTCATATTCACATTGACAGCATGATCAAATGCTGCCAGTTCCAGTAGAATCTCTCCGGTTTCAGCGTGCTGAGTAACAGGGATCTACATATGGCCCGAAGGCATCCAGCCCCACAGAGATGCTCCATTCCAAAAGCCGCCCATCAACTTTCTGAATTAATGACAGCAATTTTGCTGTAGTTTATTTTCCTTTGGGAACCAAACCCATTAACCAAATAGAAACTTGCTGATTAGCCAATATTGTTTATTATTATTATTATTATTATTATTATTATTATTATTATTATTAAATATAATTATTATTTACAAATATAACTATATTATATAATTCATATTTTTATAAATATATTTTCATTATTCTATAGTCAGTTTTTTTTTAAATCCAGAAATCTTTGAGATGGTTATTTAAGACATATTTAGGTTTTAATACTAGTTAAGCTCAGTCTACAGCAATTTGTATTCTCATTTATACTGATTATCACTTTTGCCTCTTTACTTCTGCTTTAAATATGCAGATATTTGAGGCACTTACAAATGGAAGTGAATGGGAACCATTTGTAAACATCAAAGATTGCCAAAAAAGGAAAAAAAAAAAAGAAATAGAAAGAAAAAGAAACAAACAAACAAGATTTTAGTGTAAAATAAGTGCTTACTAACCTTTTTGTGTTACCTTATATGCTATTTTACTCTGTTGCAGTGACAACAGAACACCTAAAATCCTAAAAAATACAGAGTCCAGAGTAAGTATTTTTGCTTTGTCGTAATTAAATTGTGGCCATGAATTGATAATTAATTCCCATGTTTTAATAAGTCATGGCCATATAGTACTTATTTGTAGTAAGTCATGGCCAAATTATACTAATTCATTAGACAATGTGTCCACAATTGAATAAAACAAGGGAAAAAATAAATGAATCATAGGACACAAATAAAACAATGCACAGGTTTTGTTTTATTTATTTTTTATTTATTAAATGCTTCATATTTTAATTTTTAAAAACTACAATAATTGCACCTATTCAATTCCATTGTACAGTGCAAGTGCCTCACCATAACCTTCACATTTGTTTTTTGTTTTTGTTTGTTTTGTTTTTGTTTTTAAGAAAAGAAGGGACGAGTTGAAATTATTTTGTTCTTGTAATCAACATTATGCCAGAACTGTTGCTAATTTCCTTTAAGAACATAATTTTGGGATCCAAAAGCCATATCCAACTGCTCCTCAACCACCTTGACTTTATTTCAGGTCTCCTCTATAACTCTGACATACATATTTTGTGTGCTTAAATGAAGACATCCTAATGCACAGCTTGGTGGAAAGGGTCAAGTTGATTCTATAAATAAAGCATGGTAGATGGGCATCACGCCCCATAACCCTATGTAAAGAAGATGACTCTGAGGAACTTTAAATTGGTTTATGTTGTGTTTACTGGTGGGCTGTCTTCAATGTAGGTAAATGGAAGAAATGGTGGCCTTTCCCACTCACATGATTTTCCAACTCATTACACGAACAATCTCTGCATAACCTCATTAAACTCAATGGCCCTATTTAGAAGTCTCTCGGTAAGAAGATTAAACTTTTAAGGCATATAAAATGGGTTTAGTATGATCAACAGCAACCACGTCATAATGAACACTTTTACTTTCCACAATCTGTGCTTCCACGACCTGTAATTAAATTACTGACCATTTCCATATGCATCCATCCCAGGAATGCTTTTAAAACCAAAGCCAAGTCTAGCATTCCAAACAACGCCAAACCTCACTTACACACACTTCTGTATCGATGATTTCTGGGAAAGTTAACGGATTGCACCTCCTGTGTCTAGAATGAGCTCTAAGTTTTGTTTTCATAAGCTGAGTGGTGCCCTCACAAATCCTGACATCATCAGCAATAACATACAAAAATGCGGCTAAAATCTTCCAGCTGTTTACTCAAAGCAATTCTCTCCTACCCATGAGCTGGAAAATAACTGCAAAGGTGCGATTCTATGACTTTTACCACCACACCCTGTGGTCTGCATTGTGTAAGTCAAATTCAATCCTGACTACACTAAAAAAACATGAACATTCTCCAGAAGAAAAGTGATATTCCAGGTTTAGTAAAAGTTAAAGGGATAAAATCTCTCTCTCTCTCTCTCTCTCTCTACACACACACACACACACACACACAGTATACAGTATGTGTATATATATACATATCCTCATTGGCACTCTCACATCAAGAATTAAAGTTTGAGCTTCCATGAAATGTTGATTGCATAGGCTTTCTATGAATGGACAAAAAGATGAGAGAACACTAAAAATATCTTCATCTGAGTTCCATAGATGAACGAGAGTCTTAATCGTTTGGAACAACATGATAGTTAGTAAATGTAAACCATCCCTTTAAACACATTCATTGCATAATGTTGATTACAATAACAACAAAAATAAATACATATATAAAATACATAAATTATTTTGACTCGTCTATCATTTTCTTAAAAAAAAGGGAGGTAATGATGAGGTACTTACAATGGAAATAAATGGGACCAATGTTTTAGCATTCAACCACAGAAATAAGAAGCTTGTTATTCAGTAAAACCCCTTTAATAGAATTGTAGAATTATAGAATCAGTTTAACCACAGAAGTGAAAAGCTTGTAATTCTTTAAAAGCACTTCTAAAATCAATTCATCTGTTTAAAATGTGTTGGTTGTGAAGCTGTTTAAATAACAGTAAAGTTTTAATGTTAGTTTTTAGAGTTGTTTTAGTGGTAGGGTGTATTGGTGTCATGAATCCTGTTCATGGACGTCCAGAGGTCACCCTTCCATTACAATGACTCTCGCACTACACAAACTGTTACACATCACCCTGTGTTGATGATAAAGGCATACTTGTATTTTCACAGAATTTTTTTTTTCATGCTAAAATATCTATTTTTGATGCTATACATGTATATATATATATATATATATATATATATATATATATATATATATATATATATATATATATATATATATATATATATATATAAATTACAGATTGCACAAAAGAAAATTTGCCTATTCACCATTGTAAGTGCCTCAATGCAACCTTGATTTTGAGAAAAGGATAAATCGAAATAATTTCAGAACAATATACAGTACTGTAATATCATAAACTATGTCGATTGAACTTAATTGTACTGTAATGTACCCAGAATATTCCTTTAAGAAATGTTGTAGCTGGACTTTGTCAATATATTGCATCGAGGCAAGAGAAAAAGTCTTGGAATTTGATAAAGTCAAGTCTCTGAAATCACAGGAAAAATGCTTTTATGATGTGGGCTCTAATCTGAGGCCCAAGGCAATGTAAAGGCAGCATTGGGTCAGTGCTTGCAAACTTTTGTTACCAGGTCAAAGCAGAAAAAAAAAAAACTCTTGAGGAGTCAGTGTACTTCAGGATAGATGAGAAAATGAGTATGTCTACAAGTCAAGAATGGAGCAAGCACCACTTAAATGGATAGTTCACCTAACAATGATAATTTGATGTTTATTTGCTTACCCCCAGGGCATGCAAGATGTAGGTTACTTTGTTTCTTCAGTAGAACACAAACCAAGATTTTAAGATCAAATCATTGCAGTCTATAAGCCTTATAATGTAAGTGGAAGGGAATCATGGCTAAAACATAAAAAAAAAAAAACATACACAAACAAAACAAAATTATCCAGAAGGATCAAATCCAGAAGGATAAGGAGAGATGAGATACTATCATCTGCCGTCATCAGTAGGTCATTTGTAACCCTGACCAGAGCTGTGTCTGTGCTGTGGCCAGGGCGAAAAACCAGACTGGAATTTCTCAGTTTATTTTGTTTAAAATGGACCAGAAGCTGCGCAGCTACTACTTTTTCCAACACTTTGGAAAGAAATGGAAGGTTGGAGATGGCCTGTAGTTGTCAAGGTGTTCTGGGTCTAAGGTGGGTTTTTTTGGGGAACATGGGAACATGGCCAGCCTGGAGGGAGTTAATGATGAGCTTGGTGATCAGGGGACTTATAACACAGAATTTAGATTTTTGGCAAGGATGTGGAAAAGGGGTCCAGGACACAAGTGGATGGTTTCATCTTTCTAATAATGTTCTCAACCACTGGCTGTGAGATGTCATGGGAAACAGCAAAGAGGTTGGGAGATCCAGGCTATGGGTTGACAGTCAGGACAGAGGAGCTTAATAGGATGAAGCAGATGTTATCTACTTTTTTCCTAAAAAGAAGTGATAAAGTTGGTACCCGTTGTTACCTGTCTCTTCAGGTCCCTGAAACAGATTTGAAGCTTATCTTTAGTGTAGGAAGAGGGGAGTGGCAGCTGGTCAGATAAACCCAGTTCATACTATTTTACTAATAGGGGCTTAGTTTGAAATGACCAGGTCCAGTATGTGGCCCCTGAAATGAGTGGGGACATCAGCATGTTGTTGGAAGTTGAGACAGTCCAGTAGCTGCAGAAACTCAGCTGCAATGTGGTAGGAGGCACTGTCTACATGAATGTTAAAATATAGAAGTATTATAATGTTAGCAGAAATTGTGCAGAGTGATGTAAGTAGATCGTGCATCTCTGATAAATAACCTAAGTTTTGTTTGGGGGGGGGGGGGGGGGGGGGGGGTTTGGGCGATAGATGAGAAGTATTGTCATGGGGAAAGAGGATTTACACTTATATGCAAGGCATTCAAAAGAAGACAGTGCAGCTAGGGAGAGGGGGGACAATTCCAAATTCTGTCTGTGTATTACAGCTAATCCACCACCACGACCAGTGCTGTGGGCTTTCTCCAGGTAGCTCCAGGAGGACATCCGTCATTTAACCCTGAGTAGACCTCAGGCTGGTGCCATGTTTCTGTAATGTACATAAAATTGAATCCCTTGTCCATGATGTGGTCTTGTATAAAAGACGATTTATTTGTGAGGGATTGTGTATTGAAAAATTCAATACGTGTTACTAACATCAAGAGCAACACTGTTCTGATTATGCAACAGACATGCGACAGTGGTCCAGATGGATGGAATGGCTGAAGCAGAGCAGTCATGCTGATGGATAACAAATTTATGATGGGAACTTCTGTGAATATAACGCAGTCAACGGAGAAGTCCAAGTTATTTGATAACTGCAATACACATTTGAATGGTACAGTTGTTGAGAGTCAGCAGCTGTGAAAGGGAACACTTGAGATTCAAGCCAAAAAAGCTTGTAGTAGCAACGCAACAATCAGACGATGTTGGAGGAGATAAAAGTAGGTGAGTAGAAAGCCTTCAGTTTGATCATAATCCATGTAAAAAAATAAAATAAAATAAAAAACATGAGAAAAAACTATTAAAACATAGAAAACTGTGAAAACAGCAAGTGCCAGTGTCCTCTAACTTTAATTTAAAACAATAAGTGTAATTTTTTTTTTTTTGTTTAACTATTAAAACTATACAAACAAAGAAATTGTTACAACAGAGAAGGGGCAAACAAATACCAGCGTCCTCTCCTCATTACTCATTTTTATAAAATTTTGGGAGAAGTATCCCTTTAAGTACAACTAGGTCTTCACTTTGAGCAAAACTGACCTATTAGCCTGTTAACCAAACTTATCTGGGTAATTTTCTTTATAAAAACTTCAGTCACAGCTCAAAGAAGAAAAGAAAAGAAAGCATGTAATCTTGAAAATAAAAAATGCACAGATCCCATTTAACTGCCACATAATCCAAATATGTGACATTTCTCTTTGTGAAGCATGGGCATTCAAGATGCTTGTATGATTCAGATTTAGTCATGATGAGTAGAAACGCTGTGGGAAAACTAAAAACCGATGCCGGTTTTCTTGCGTAATGTCCTCTTAATCCAAGTTGTCATAGAAACAAGAATTTACTTGTTTGATGTAACTGAAAACCAGGCATTAAGTGCAGTCTCACAAACACGTACACATACTATACAACATAATGAGGACACAAGCTTGCCACTGCGTTTCCTTCGGTTGATAAGTACACAGTAACACACAGTTACATATTTTTATTGTCAGTACAGGAATAAAAAAAACATACATCTGGATTATTTTATTTGTGTAGTACACACAACTTTATTACAATAGTGTATTTTTTCACAGTTTAAATTAATTTAATCTTAACAAGGACAGGTAGGGACAACCATAAATTAGCCATCTTGTGTCATAATTAACAATAATTCTGATAACCTCACAAAGGAAGGTTTGAGACTTACGTGTTTTTGAAACCAGTTAGTCACTTTTAGGTATTTATTTTTAGTTTATTTTTCAGTTTAACTGATAAAAAAAAGCCTACATGAGGATTTCTGCATGTAACTCAATTAGTAAGATGTTAATGTAAATGTCAATTTAACTGAAATGTAATTCTCCCCCTCATGTCATTCCAAACCCATGACAATTTCCTTCATCTTCAAAAAAAATATTCCTAAAGAAACCTGAGATATTTCTGTCCCTCTACTGAATGGTAAAACTTTTTAGCTTCAGAAAGTTTATAAATTAATTAATTAAGCACAGATTTAATTTAGACTTTTACTTACATATAAACACACTGATTTACACACGTTCAGAGATTTAATCAATATGATAAACAGACACTCAAAGAACAAATCTCATTTGTTCTTGTGGAAGCTCAGACATATTTACAACATTTTATGTTCACTACTGTATGTGCGCTGATCAATGTTTATATGTGAACAAGTTCCTAAATTAAATCTGTTCATCATATAAAGCTATTACATCTCTTCGGTAGACTTTGATTAAACTGCTTAATTTATTTGGATTTCTTTAACAGGAAATCCAACTTGAACTTTTTGAAGTGTTAAAGTTTGGTGGAATGGACTTTAAATGGTGGGACAAAAATCTCTCAGACTGATGATTTTCATTTACCTCCTTTAAAACCTTATTCTGTGGAAGAAAAGGGAGGAAGTATGACTATAGGCAGTAGCATATCCAGTACGTTTTGTTTGTTTTAGGAAAAAAGATCTGGGATTAGTTTGCAAGGGGAAGTTTGATATTCTGATGACTAAGACACCATGACAAATGGAAAATGACACCATGACAGCATCATACTGTTTATCACTGTTTACATGAAATTGTGAAGCCAGAACTCCTCAAGTTAAATTTAGCCACATATGCTGGATCTTTTTTTCTTATATTTTTTCCCCTTCTAATATAGTTTTATTATACATTTTGAACTGCTTATGTTTAGAAAATTGACAAATCAATGAATAAACTATGAATAGAAATTGTATAATTTCACATTATAAAGTAAATTACACAATAGAATCTACAAAATAAAAATAATTACCCATGTATCACAGTAGTAGCATATACTGCATGACAGTGGAGTGATCAATGGAATTCTCAGGCTGATGGTGTAATTGACTGGCTGCTTTAAGCTGATAGACGGGTTTGTTCAGTTGTTTGTGAATGACTCACTATCTGGGCAGCATTTCGTCCAGGTCAACGACCATGTAGGCCAGTATGACCCAAACAGCGGATCATCTCCTTCTGGGTTTTGGACACTTATGTGTCACTGATGCTATGGTGTAACCAGAAGTACTGAACTGAAATGGAGTGATTCATATGTGTGAAAAATGTTCTTCTGCCTAAGAATAGTCCGTCTTACGTCTGCTCTTTAAAATAGTTCATCCAAAAATGAAAATTCCATCATCATTTACTCACCCACATGCTGCTCCAAACACACATGAATGTACTGGTCATATTTGAAACTTGATAACTCCAGGCCGCTTTCATAGTAAGAGCATGGAGAAAAAAAAAAGTCTTCAGAATTTTGCTTCTTGAATTACACTGAAAGGGAAAGTCATGTGAGTTTCAAATTATATGGTGTCTAAATGACTATTTACCATAATTTTCGGGCTATTACGAAATGACTGCTCGCTATTCTTTTTGTTTCGTTTTAAAACTCTGTATTGGTTTTCATATTCTGAGGCCTTGATCCAAGTGATGCTGATGACAAGCTGACCATGGCCGTGATTAACACAGCATTACAAAATCCTTTTAAGATCAGTGTGACATAAACATTCACAAAAACGTTTTCTATATCCCCCTGCAGGCCTCATTCTCTTTGTTTGGAGGAGCAATAGAATCCAGAATGCATGTGGTTGCAGTTAAAGGGTCATTATACGAAAACGTGCCATTTCCCACTTTTAATGTTTGATTTTCAAATTTCTGTTTTGAAAATCTTTAAGCCCCTTTTTGGATTAAGTAGATCCTTACCTCTCAGGAAAATGTGCCGTGCCATCTCAGGCTATCTTATTTTTTTCATTTTTTTCATTTAACTAATTTAAATGTGTGTTTTTGGTCAACCCTGTTACCAACATATTAATTACTTTTTGAAAAGGTTTTAAATACATGTATAGAACAAATCTGATATACTGTGGAAGATATACTCCCCCTTGTTACATTAAGAGTGTTTGTGAATTGAGAATATTGAAAGTTTTATTTTTTTAAGGGGATGAATACGTTCATTTCCAAATTACACTCTCCCAGCATCTTCTGTTTTAAGAAAAATGTATGGAAACAAAAATTAAACACCTCAATTCAATTTTGAGTGGATTATTAGCCTCTCTTAATAAACATTTACAATTAATTGATTACATTTTTATTTACATTTTTTAAGTTATATTAGAATATTATACAAGTAACAGGGTTGACACATCAGTTACAGGGTTGACAACAGCTACCGTATTGATTATACTGCTTGTTTGAGTTACAATTATGGTTGTAATGGAGTCTTAATTGGACATTCATAAACCTTTAATTCAACATGACTAATCAGCATATTATGTAGACGGCTCTATTGAGATATTTTAGCATAAAAATGATGAAAAACCGAAACTTATCTGTTTGCATGAACTTTAACTTTAAAATGTTTTAACTGTTGCCCCGCCTTCTACTTCTCAAACCTCATACTTTCTATGATATTGTGCTGAGAAAACACAGATTTACCCATTCTGTGTTGGTAGTGGCGTGTACCACAGTTTGCTTTGCCAATTGAGAAACTTGATTGGTAAACGGTTTGCCAGAATATACCCTGACCCAGATCTATCCCGTTAGTGAAGCATTGGTTTCCACACTGGTTTCATTAAATAAATAAATAAAGGAAATTATTATTTTAAAAGATTCACGAATAAGAATCATCTGTTCACGAATTGGATCGTGAAATTGCATTACCGAGCCAAAGATGATACTGAACATTTCGAATGAATAAAGAAGTTCATCTTTAAACCACATAAAGCTATTGTTTGACTTCATAAACCTTTATTTTATGCATGCTTCGTATGGATCTGTTGACTGAATGCATAGTGTGATTTCTAGGAGAATGTTTGTGTCGTTATGTGCTTGTAACGGGAAAAAATCAGTCGCGGTATTGTTTGAAATCCCCAAACTTAAATATTAAATTAATAAATTACATCAAAATAAAAGTAATCACTGGTAATCTAAAATAGTTTTCAGATGGTACTGTAATCTGATTACCCCTTATTTAAAATGTAATTTTAACGAAATACAGTTACTCATATTTTGTATTTTACATACGTAACGCTGTTACATGTATTTCGTTACACCCCAGCCCTGATTATTTATGATTGTGTAGCATACTGTAAATGTAAGTAGTTCACATGCCATCAAATAATCATACAAGTCACACAAGCTTGATTTATTTTTTGACAAGAAAACTTTTTCAAACTATTTGGATGGAGTGCATGTATGGAGAGTATCCCAAATGCAAACTGAAAAGCTTGTGAATTTGACTTCTCATAATAAAAAAAATAATGACTTTTGATTTATAAAGCACATTTATAAAACCCAATGCACTTGTGTGTATCAGTATAGATCAGTAACCTCAACATATTTTAGCCTATCTATCAGTAGAATAAATAAAAAAACATGATTTTTAGGGATAAAAACTGTAAAAACATGTATATTATGTATACTATTTGTAAGAAAGTATGTCTGTTAAAATTCTCAGTCATCCAGGTCATAGTTATCCAAGAAGGGTTGGCTCAGGGGTGACAACCCCACAGAGGTTAAATGCCTGGCACTCCCCATCAGTCATTTAGAAATGAAGAAACCCCTTGGATGAGAGGCAATAGCTTCAAATATGGACGTACCTAGTCCAGTTGCCCTTGATTTAACCCTTCTTGTGTATACAACATGGGTAAGACACACAAAAGCGTACTTGGGTCAACCCTCTTACCCTGGAATGGTTACAGGGTTGACGGTAACAGGGTTGACGAAAAAGGTTATTGCCGGCCATTACTAGCCATGAGGTATAGGTAATGACACTACATTACGTGCCTTAATGAGAGGCTTAAATATTATCATATATGTAAATTTTTAAATATGTACAAAAAACTTTTTAACATATGCTTTTCTGGTAACAGGGCTGACACAATGAGCGTGTCCCTGTCTTTCAGACATTACATAACCTCAAAGAAAATTCATTAAAAAGAAGAGAACACTTACTTGTCTTCTACCATCAACTTCATGAAAGTCAGATAATGTCACTTCCTGCAACTGATGCAACTTTTGGAACAGTCCATTATCTTTAAAGAGGTGTTTTTATAAAAAGTAACAGGGTTGACGAGAACCTAGGGACCCGACTAAATTGTGTTTTTTTTTATTTTATTTGACACGTTAAGAATAAAATCCATTTATGACTAATGAACTGACACTTAAGGCTTTATACAAGTATATGTTTTTTTATGATAGTTTGACTTTTTTGGCCTCGATAGCAAGTAGAAGTAGAAAAATCTTACTGAGGGACAGGCCATTTTCAACATTTCTTCAAGATGCTTTGTACAAAAATGTGATTAAAATCCTTTAAAAACCAAAGAAACAGAAAATAATTTATTATTATGTTATGAGACATTATGGAAACTAAAATATAAAATATTCTATTTCTTTTATGTTTTATTAAGATTTACAGAGCTTTTTTTCCCTGAGGGACACAAAATGGCACGTTTTCGTATAATGACCCTAAAGCCTGTTTGCCTTCCATCTATTTCTGTACTGATACCATATGTTAACAGGCACCAGCCACAAGATATTTTTTTTGTGGAAAATTCAGGGACAGAGTTTTGTTTGACCTTAGAAGGGTGCTTGGTGAAGCATTGCTTATTCTCTGAATCAATAGTGAGAGGTGTACGGTGCAAAGCGCGCTACGGGGACAATTCTAAAGGGCAGAGAACTGAAAAAAAAACTGGACAGGGTTGGACAACTCAAATGTAAAACACAACTATCTGTATGGTTTTTAAAACATCTATTTGGACCTACCTGGTCTCATGGCATAAACATACCTGTGGGCAATTTTTAGCGAGATACGAAATATGTAAATGAGCACAAATAATTACATATCACTGCAGTTTCTGAAAGAAATGAATACTAAAGGCAGTAAAACTCCAACACCTTTTATTCCTTTTCACACAAATTTACAGTTTTGATTAATAAAGCGTAAAATCTATCTATCGATCTATCTATCTATCGATCTATCTATCTATCTGTCTATCTATCTATCTATCTATCTATCTATCTATCTATCTATCTATCTATCTATCTATCTATCTATCTATCTATCTATCTATACTACCAACTGGGGTCAGTAAGATTGTTTTTAATTAAATTAATACATTTCTTACAGACTTACAGAATCATATTTTTTCCTAAAGTTACATAAAGTTTTTTCAAATTGTAATAATATGAATTGCAATCATATTTTTGTGTATTTTAGTCATATTTTATGTGATATAAAGAAAGCTTTGCTGAGCTGAAGAAACTTAATATATCTATAAAGAGAGTCATTTATTTTGCTTTAGATTTTTTTATTATTACTGAGCGCACCTTTGATACTGAAGATAAATACACCATAATGCTACATCACATTTGTGGTCCATTCTACAATATCCGACAGCAAATACAACCATATCAAGCTCCACTTTTCAGATGGTAAGCTGCCATGATTGTAACAGAGCTATCTTAAATGACATTTTAGACATGAGAGAAGCAGTTGCAAAGGGATGCCAAGATCTCATGTTTGAGTTTGCCGCTTTAAGTGAAAGTGAAAGTGAAAGTGAAAGTGAAAGTGACATTCAGCCAAGTATGGTGACCCATACTCAGAATTTGTGCTCTGCATTTAACCCATCCGAAATGCACACACACAGAGCAGTGAACACACACACACACACTGTGAGCACACACCCGGAGCAGTGGGCAGCCATTTATGCTGCGGCGCCCGGGGAGCAGTTGGGGGTTCGATGCCTTGCTCAAGGGCACCTAAGTCGTGGTATTATCAAGGGGAAAAGCTACAGAGCAAATTGTGTTCACTTCAAATGCAGCACAAAATCTGTTTAGACAGCTGTGCAGGTGATTCATTTGTTTGACATGTTGTCTTTAAACTTCAGTGGAATTTCTACATTCATTTCTACATGCCTCCTGCTGCGTTCATTTTACCTGCAGTGATGTCATAGTCAATTCATCTGATAACACTGTGTGCAGTGCAGTGGGGGAAAAACGATCCTCTTGTGTGCCGCAGTTCATTGATGGTTAAAGCAATCAGACTGGTGACTACAGACATTAATGAGATTTTTCCAATCTAATGCTCAAGTGATGATGGGAGAAGGCAGTAAAGCTGCCATGGATGACTTTTCACAAGAGCTAATGACTTATACAGTGGGGTCCCAAAATCAGAAATTATATTGTAAAGCAAGAATAAGAAAATGTTATGACCATCAAATATTGATGTCGCTTAATTAAATGTAAGCAGAACTGTGACATAGACTATTCAAGGTAGAAAAGGTCAGATGTTCTTGCTTCCACTCAAGAAGAAGCTCTTTTGGACCTGATAAATTTTTAAACTATGTTCATTCTTCATTTTACTTTTCACTTTTTTAAGCTAAAGAGAAATGAAAGAAAATAATGAAAGAAAATGTTTTTATTAAAATAGAAAAATGCAAAGTGGAAGTACCTTCACTAGTTGTTCAGCCTTCTGAATTCTACTGTAACTGTTAAACCAGAAAACTGCAGCGAAGTCACGCTAATGCTAGAAACAGATATTTGTTTCTTTGGAAATATTGAAGATACTGGACATGATTTGTTATTTTGATAGAAATAAAAAAGATCAATAGTCATAAAAGGCAAACTGTTTTCAGAGTGTGAAAATATTAAATGATACACTACATTACACCTGTCCAAATCTGCTCCTGAGGGTTTAACCATGTGAGCTATCTTCACTTTTGCCAAGTATGCTGAGCTTTTCAGAGCCAATTTCACAGATCATTGGCTGAACTCAAACAAAGAATGCAGTTCTATTAGTCATTAGACTGAGTCAAAGTCTCTTTGTATGAGGGAAGCACAAAAAAGAAATAGTATAAATTAAACACATTACATGTGTATAACCACGTCTGTTATATGATTGGCTTCTTAGCTTGACAAAAATTATTATGATAGAAGCAAAAGTTGGCAAATAGCAGAATGGTCTCAGACGTGGGGGAAAAAGCAACATCTGGCAAAAAATTACAAATTAAAAGCCTGCAGTCTGGGGATTTTTAAGTGTCACATGATCCTTCAGAAATCATTGTTTTATATTCAGATTTGCTGCTCAAAAAAAAAAACATTTCTTAGTATTATCACAGTAAATTGTGCTGTTTTTCAGGATTCTCTGATAAACAAAATGTTCAAAAGACGAGAAGGGTTACACTTTATTTTAAGGTGTCCTTGTTACAGTGTAATTATACATTGAAATACTGAGTAATAATTAATTACATATACTAACTATATGGTTAGGGTTAGTGTGATGAGTGGTGCAGATGGAGTTTATTACCATTCAACTTCACCAATCTTGCTCCGCTCCCACGGCTCTCGGCCTGCCTCACTCATCACAGTTGGAATTAGGGTATGGTTTAGGGTTAATTGGATGTAATAATGCATATTTAAATATTATTATAATAGTAAGTACATGTAACGTTTATAACAAGGACACTTTAAAATAAAGTGCTACCGAAGCAATTTTTTAAATAGATGAAGTATTATTTTCCTCTTTTCTTTTACATCTTTTGTGAAAATGTAAAAGTGTTTACTGTCAAATTTGACAAATTTAAAGCATTTAGAAAAAAAACATCCTAGTTTACATCTTATTGCAATACGTTGAACCATGTGTCTTCATCCTTTACATTTATAAATGTCTAAAACATGTCAAAAAACACAAATATATATATTTATAATGCAACAGTAAATACCCCATCACTATTGCTTATTTTGTTTATTATATATTTATATCACCTTTATTTATATACCACTTTAAACAAAATATATTGCGTCAAAGCAACTGAACAACATCCATTAGTAAAACAGTGTGTCAATAATGCAAAATGATAGTTAAAGGCAGTTCATCATTGAATTCAGTGATGTCATCTCTGTTCAGTTTAAATAGTGTCTGTGCATTTATTTGCAATCAAGCCAACGATATCGCTGTAGATGAAGTGACCCCAACTAAGCAAGACAGAGGCGACAGTAGCAAGGAACCCGAAACTCCATCGGTGACAGAATGGAGAAAAAAAAACTTGGGAGAAACCAGGCTCAGTTGGGGGAGCAGTTTTCCTCTGACCAGACGAAACCAGTAGTTCAATTCCAGGCTGCAGCAAAGTCAGATTGTGCAGAAGAATCATCTGTTTCCTATGGTCTTGTCCTGGTGGTCATCTGAGACAAGGTCTTTACAGGGGATCTGAATCTGGGGCTCTAGTTGTCCTGGTCTCCGCTGTCTTTCAGGGATGTAGAGGTCCTTTGATGCTGATCCTCTATCTGGTCTGGATACGTACTGGATCCGGGTGACTGCAGTGACCCTCTGATCTGGATACAGACTGGATCTGGTGGCTACGGTGTCCTCAGAATAAGAGAGAAACAGACAAATATTAGCGTAGATGCCATTCTTCTAATGATGTAGCAAGTACATCGGGAGTTATAAGAAGTGTTTCGGTTTACCTAATTAAAAGTGAAGTGACATTCAGAAAGAAAGAAAGATATGGTTTGGCATGACACAAGGATGAATAGTAATTTTCACATTTGGGTGAACTGTCCTTTTAAAATGGATTTTGCAGTTTCACTTTGTTAATTGCAATCAATCACAAGACAAGATCCAGAACTATATTGTGCTAGATGAAACTGACCTGGAACCCCAGCCTTCATCCACATGTAAATGTCTGTTCCCTCTCCATGTTCTTCAAGCGACATGACACTGATGACAGCCAACAGTTTCATAAATTCCTTCATAATTGCCCGAACTTTATCACTGCCAGTGAACTCTAGTCCCAGAGGACTGAAGGTGTCCAGGTCAGACTCCATTACCGGGTCAAAGTTTGAATTGTTTGTTTTAGGAGAAGTGGAGAAGAATCACCACAAAAATCAGAGTGATAATATTCTAATTTAAGAAATGCTAGTATATTATATTATTGACAATCTATTTTCCTGTTTATCAGTATTGTATAAAGTGCTATACAAATAAAGATTACATATTATATTATATTATATTATATTATTAACCCAATACAAAGCAATAAATGATTTTTTGTTAATCTTGGTTCCCTATCAGTCAGTCATGTTCGACGTTAACGTCAGTGACTGATGAATGGGATCTCACCTGAGACCCCAATCACATTACAAAACAAGCCAGTTGTTGTTCAAGTCTAACCCAGAGCTGAAGGCCATGCTTTCCTGGGGCACCATGAGTGTCAGGCTTGGGTTGGAACCCTCCCTCCGTGTCCTGAACGCTCAAGGCTGGATCACTGGCATTCCGCTCCTTTTCCTTTCTTCATGGAAGTGCATGAGGATGTTACTAAATCGTGGAAGGCACCTTATTTCTACTAGAATACGATCGAGTGCCAACTCCACTCTAGCTACCCTTATTGGTGGGACAGCTAAAAAGGGTATGTAGAGATCCCCTAGGTGGAGCGTGGAGTTGCGATACAGCTATGCCCACAGACTGCTGCCTCCTGGCAGGGTCATCCCAGTCTCCAGGTTCCTATACTTCCTTTAGTGGCCGTGCAAGAGCTCGAAGAGCCCTCTGGTTGTTTTAAATCAGCAATGTGGGAAAGTTTGGGGTTGTAGAGATGCAGTGGCCGACCGGCTGTATATCAGAACTGGTTTTCAGTTTTATTTTGGCCGATCTCTATTCCAGAAATCAACACAAACTGCATTGCCATTATTTCCTAAAATGTAATGTGTGTTGAATTTTTCTGAGGTCTGAAAAAAGGAGAAAGTGCTGTAACAGGCAGATCAAGCTCACTGCTTGCGATGCATGAAATATAGGAAGGCTATGTGGGGAGTTATATAAATGTATCTTTGAGAGGAACTGACCATCTCCGTAAATGCTTTGATGGCATTTTCTTTTCCTCTTACCTCCATATAATGCTCAAGGAAATGCTGTATCATTGCTGTTCCATAAGCGCCACCTGCTGTCATTATCATTTAGTCCATCAGCTGTTTTTGTTTTGTGCAGGTGTCTTATGTAGCACAATTTCATAAATCTAAAGCTCTGTTTTTGCTTTAAATCTTAAAAGTATACAATCTGATTAAAATAAAAAACAACTGCTCATTCTACACTTAACAATACTGTCTGTTCAAAATAAATAAATAAAAATAATTTCCTGTTGTATTAAACCATGACCACAAAACTGAGGTATGTACCAAAATGAACATACATGATGATTACATATTATTGTAGCACTGTTTGTGCTGAATACAGTGTAACCAGCCATTAATATGTTTTTGAAAAAGCACAAATGTCAGAATTTCTCTAGGGTTCCAAAATCCCCTTAGAACCCAGAGGGTTAACTCCCATCACCACAGTCCCTGTGACCACTGCCGAGTGGCCGAAACACATCTCAGCTCTTCAGTGAAAACTTAAAGGGATACTCCACCCTATAATGAAAATCTTGTTATTAATCGCTTACCCCCATGTTGTTTCAAACCCATAAAAGCTCTGTTCATCTTTGGAACACAATTTGAGATATTTTGGATTAAAACCTGGAGGCTTGAGACTGTCCAATAGACTGCCAAGTAAATAACAGTGTCAAGGTCCATAAAGGTATGAAAAGTCGTCATCAGAATACTCCATCTGCCATCAGAACTACTTCATTCAATAATTCCTTTGTCAACCGTTTTATTGAATATAGTTGTTATTTTTGTGCGATTAATGCGATTATCACCGCATCATGTAATTAATTCGATAAAAATTGTAATCGCTTACCAGCCCTAATAGATATCTAATATTTCATATATGTGTGTGGTTGGGGGGAGTGTAATATATGTTATATACAATACAGACCAAAAGTTTGGACACACCTTCTCATTCAAAGAGTTTTCTTTATTTTCATGACTATGAAAATTGTAGATTCACACTGAAGGCATCAAAACTATGAATTAACACATGTGGAATTATATATGGAATTATATACATAACAAAAAAGTATGAAACAACTGAAAATATGTCATATTGTAGGTTCTTCAAAGTAGCCACCTTTTGCTTTGATTACTGCTTTGCACACTCTTGGCTTTCTCTTGATGAGCTTCAAGAGGTAGTCACCTGAAATGGTCTTCCAACAGTCTTGAAGGAGTTCCCCGAGATGCTTAGCACTTTTGGCCCTTTTGTCTTCTGTCTGCGGTCCAGCTCAAACCTAAACCATCTCGATTGGGTTCAGGTCTGGTGGCTGTGGAGGCCAGGTCATCTGGCGCAGCACCCCATCACTCTCCTTCTTAGTCAAATAGCCCTTGATGCCTTCAGTGTGACTCTACAATTTTCATAGTCATGAAAACTCTTTGAATGAGAAGGTGTCTCCAAACTTTTGGTCTGTACTGTATATATAGTGGAACCATAGAAAAGATTCACTCATTTATCACTTATTACTTTTCTTCACATGTAATTAAATTAGTAGTTTTTCAGCTTTAAGTTGTGAACTTGCAACACCACAAATTAAAGTGTGAGTTTATCTGCCCTGCTGCAGCTGTAAATAGAACATTACGAATAAGCATTCCAATATATATAAATGAACTCAGTTAACATAATTACTTTAACTTTTTTTTCTATAAAACCTCCCATGGGTCACATGTTCGACACATTTGTTCTAAATCATCCAACAAGACATAATAGTATTGATGAGGAAGTGTAGTTTGTGCTGTTGGAAGTACTGAGCAGCTCCCACCCCCCCTGGCTCCTCTGCGGCCCGCAGAACCATCCTCAGTGTTCTTTCGGGACACAGCCCTGGGGATACAAACAATCGACAGCATGAGCCAACCACATAATATTTCAGAATACATTTTCATAATGCAGACACTGTAATGTTTACTCACTGGCTAAGATCAAAGTTAGTTGCTTTCATCAATCTGATCTTTAGCAGAAAAGGGCAAGAGAAGATTATATTTATTTTTTAAATGATAGTGCATATGTAAGGCCAGGTTCACACATTAGAGACATCATGCTGACATATCTAGGAAGGCAATGCTAGATGATCCTGACCTTCCAGACAGTTGCATGCTGGGGACTTGATAACTTGTCTGTACTTCCAGCAGAGTGGAATCTGTGAGAGATATTTTGGGCTTAATTGTGTTGGGCTTTCTTGATGATTCAGACGGGAGAGCTGTCTATACATGCATCCATCTCCTAAACTGCAAGGTACACATGGGAAAAAACTGGTCAGTGTGTCCAAGTCAAATGGCACGGCAGAGGATGCAGCTGAGAGAATGTAATAGACCAGAACATGGTGCTACGAGTAGATTTATGGATACTGAGTAAATAGCTCACACTGTTGCAATAATAATAAAAAAAAAAAATACATAGTAGAAACAGAGCCAAGGACTCAATGAACAGAATGTTGTTGATCATTTAAAATGTTGTTGAAAATGCTTACTTTACCAGCAGTGAAATAAATCATATTGTCTGTGGTTATTGTGCACCATTATAGCTTTACTTTGCCAGTGTTTGTGGATGCCTATTGCCAAGAGAAAGATGTTAAATACAAATGAGCACAAGCCTCAGTATTGCCTCTGCAATAAAGCAACAACAGAGAGGGGCCAAGAAACTCAAACCACATTGCATATTGACACTCAGCAGGAATTTTAATAATCTCCATTATAACAGAATTTTTCTCTAAATTACTGCACATGCACAAAATCTACATTTTATATATATATATATATATATATATATATATATATATATATATATATATATATATATATATATATATATATATATATATATGCATACAGTTTGAACCATAAATATAACAATAATCTTTTTTTTACAATTATTTAAAAACAGTCATTAAAAAAAAATTTCAACATAACTAGAGATTCTGGTGAAAGACATCAAAAGAGTTCATATACATGAATAAAAGAAAGGCAGTTGTACACATAGTGACCCACATTGAATTCAACAGTTTGCACATGGAGACACAATGAGGTCCCCATATATGTGGGACCTTACCATATAACCTTAAAAATGAAGATACCTAAAGAAAAGTTTATAATAATGCAACACGGTTTACTAATGTCAAAATATTTTACTAACATACCTACCAATTTCAGTGAAAAAAATAACAATGATGCTGCCATCTCTATAAAGAACTTTTCTCCCTTGTAATTTGTCTCAAATCTTGAGTGAAAATTGATATTTTGACCCCCTTCTACAAATTAGTGGATAACTCAGTAAATATTCATCCATTACATTTAATATTTTGGCTTTGATTACTATTTATGTTTGCCTTTCTTTAGAATAACTAAAAACATATTAACAACATCAAACACTTCAGTCTGGTAAGCTTCTGAGATTGGGTAGATATGACAAAGAATGTCCCTATAACTTTTCTTATGTGCATTTCTCAATCACTAGCAGCTGTATATAACTAAATATTTACTCATGTGATGGAGAGAGAGAGGTACTCAAAATTTTACCATCATCACATGTCTCACCTAAGTCTCCCAGTCTCACAGCTTCCCAGGAAATGACAACCCCGTCTCCATCATCCATAACACCCTGGCCAACGTCCCAGCTGTCCAGATGACCACTGAGCAGCACCCCCTAAAAGCATACAAATGAATAGTAAAATAAATATTTAATAACATAGTTTCTCTGCATTGTTTCATTCTTTATATAAAGTTGCACAATTGTTTATTCATTCATTCAGTTTACATAACACACTGTATAGGGAAAAAAGGCAACCTTTTCCAGATGTTGACTGTGAGTCTAAATAGATCTTGTCAAACCCAGGCCACAGTGAAAGCCTTTAAACTGATGCTCTAGATTAGATTTAAACTCTAAACATCCTCTTCTCATCTTCCATACAGTAGTTCTAACACTAGCTAAGAATATATTTCTACTCCACTGAGACCATCTTCTACACTCCACTTTACATGCACTTTCAGCACTGCTGCACAAACTTTAGGAATATAGCTTACAAATAACGCTCTCCACTTTTGTTTCATATTGTCAATCTGCCATTCATACAAGAACCTCCATGGGGTGGTCAAATATTAGGGCAATAAACATTCTGAATGCTTTTAAAAATCGTGAACATTTGGGGTATAAAGCTGAAATGAAGTCTGTTTTTCAGACTCGCCTCAGTAAAGTGAATTTTTCAGTTGATTTGTCAGCTATTAGCCTACAGCACCCTGTTGGCAAATTTACAAATGCTGTCTGGACATCCACGAATCAGCTACAGGCACAATCCCTCAAAATGTATATTTGAATACTGTGGCAGATTTTGTCTAAACCATGTCATGTTGTTGTCAGTCTCATGACAGGTTAACAGTCCCAACAGCATAATGAGTAAAGGCTAACGATAATCTACGACAACCATCTGTGGGTTACAACGGGTGAACTCTGAAGCAACAGCCAATGTGCCAACAGCAAAAGTAATAAAACATGCTGTAGTGACCGTTCTTATGTGTTCAACAAAATCTACTGTGAGACTTTGTGCTTTCATCATCAGACAACAGAATCTGTAATAGTTTGTAATACTCAAAGGGCTACAACATGTACAAACAAAATAACAAGTCAACCAAAACTAATAAAAATAAATAAATAAATAAATAAATAATAATAATAATAATAGTCATAAATTAATGACATTACGGATGGAGATGTCTAGGTGGAAATGGTTCATACTGTTAGAGCAGGTGAATTCTTGAACAGGAGACATTTCAAAATCCGTATGATGTTGCTTTTTTATTTTGAAGATATTTTGAAGAATCTATAGCTCTTTTACAGTATAAACCAAAAAGCTGCTAATGGCAGCTATTAAGCTTCGACAATGACTAAGAACACCATTTAAGTAGACAAAATGATGGTTGCATTATTTCTCAAGTCTACTAAGGTCTTTGAGTCAGAAAAAAAGAGACATTCAAGTTATGATTCAACAATCATCTTCAAAAAAGCAAAATGTCATTCATGTTTGTCAAAAATACACCACCATTCAAATGTTTGCAAACAGTAAATGACAGTAAAGACTTATACTGTTTGATTTTTTTTTTTTTTTAAATAAATGCAGTTTTTTACATCATATCGTCCCCTTGGAATTATAAGGTTCTATCTGACATTTTTGTCAAAATTGAGTTATTCACATATTCTTATTCTGCGACAATTTATTTACATTATGTGTTTTTTTATATTAATTTGTGTACATTTTGGGATTTTTTATTGAACTATCCAACTTTGGATTTTATTGAACTTAACAACTAGAAATAGAATTCCAACTTTGCAAGTTCAGTCTGGTGCTTCTGACTCACAGCCTGTAAGTACATTTACATATTGTGACACATGTCCCGAGCTCTCATCAGAATCTCCCTGGTAACAGAGCAGGCACACCTGCACCTGCTCATCACGGGGTGAGCGGCCACACCTGCGCCCCATCAGCCGCTGGAGAGATGTCTCCGCAAGACTCTACTAATCTTGTCTTTCCCTTTGCCCGCAGAGAGCAGCATGTGACCGCCAGCCCCAATGCCCACAGGAGAGCACGGACCCACACTGCACCAGCGCACCCATAGCCAAGACGCTGAGCACCGAGCACCAAACTGCCTCACAGCAACGCCTTCCACAACAATTTCTGTTAATAAAATCCACCCTTCATGGAACTTACCTTCATCCTCGAGTCGTGTCCTACTTCACCCCGCCACACTGGTGGAGAATGCAGGCATAACAGTGAAGAGGATACCGACGACCCCTCCCCACATGGCGTTCTACGATTGGACTGGTTTGGATAGTTTTTTTTCCCCACGCTTCTTACCTCACGTATTTCCACCAGCAGCAAATCATGGAGCACATGGCCTCCCGGCAGGGGAACCCCAGCATGAGTGGGCCGCGCTCCGTCTCGCCACAGCCCTGCGAACTCCACTACTTGACCCCCGTGTCAGGCAACCCAGGCAACCCAGCCACTGCCCAGGATGACAGCACACAATGACGTGACGATGTACCTCCAGATGTTTGAGACATGCGGGAGGCGTGGCCCAAGGAGGAATGGGCATGCATTGTTGTCCCACTGCTCACGAGTACTTCGCTCTTCCCCCGGAACAAAGCATCTCCTACAAGGACTTACGGAAGGACAGCCTGGGAAGGATGGGGCTGTCTCCGATCAGTGCGGCCCAACTGTTCAACGAATGGACCTTCGACCCACGGCAGCCGGCCAGGGCACAAGCTGCTAGCCTCTCGCGTCTGGCCCAACACTGGTTGCTGGCCTGGGGTCCCTCCGTACACCAGGTAGCAGAGCGCATTGTGGTCAACCGCCTCCTATGTGCTCTTCCCCACCCACTACGTCAGGCTGCCAGCATGCGAAACCCGGCCAACGTGGATGAATTCGTCGAGAGCCACCCAACACCAGAAGGTAGGGGAGAGAGTGCCGCCATTTCCCCGAAGGGTGGTCCAGTTCATATCCACTCTCGACCTTACCAAGGGCTACTGGCAGGTCCCCTTGACAGATCAGGCAAAACTGAAAATGGCCTTCTCTACCCCAAGTGGCTACTGGCAGTACCGGGTCCTTCCATTCCGCCTACACGGGGCCCTGGCCACTTTCCAATGGCTAATGGATGTCCTCCTCCGACCGCATCAGGCCTATGCGGTGGCCTACCTCGACGACGTCGTTATCCACTCAGAGACCTGGGAGGACCATCTGGAACGGCTGCGGAGGGTGCTGCCAAAACTACGCCGGGCTGGCCTGACCGCCAACTCCCAGAAGTGTCATCTGGCCTTCGCCGAAGCAAAATACTTGGGGTACCAGGTGGGTCGCAGCCTTATAAAACCTCAAGAGAAGAAGATGGCAGCTATCCTCTCCGCACCGCGGCCCACCTCCAAGACACAGGTACGGGCCTTTTTGGGGTTGGCAGAGTACTACCGCTGCTTTATCCCTAACTTCTTGTCCTTAGCTTCTCCCCTGACAGACCTGACCAGGAATGGGCAGCCGGAGAAGGTCCTGTGGACCTCCGAGATGGAAGCAGCATTCCTCAAGATCAAAGCAGCCCTCACAACAGAACCAGTCCTCCGAGCCCCCGACTTCAACTACTTCTTCAACTGAGGAACACCCGGTGAAGTTCATAAGCTGAAAGCTGACCCCTGCAGAACAACGGTATGCCACGGTGGAGAGGAAAGCATTGGCCATCAAGTGGGCAGTCCGGGAGCTCCGGTATTATCTCCTCAGCCGCCACTTCACCCTCCTTACGGACCACGCTCCCCTGCAGTGGATGGCCCGAGCGAAGGAGACCAATGCCAGGGTGACATGCTGGTTCCTTGCACTCCAGGACTTCAACTTCACCATGCAACACCAAGCGGGGATAGCCAACGCCAACGCCAATAGAGTCTCCCGCCTGTGGTCAGCTTTCGCAGGTCTGTCAGGCTCCACTCCCTGCTCTCCCCTGATCTCCCCACTTCTCCAGAGGAACAGGACGGCACTTTGGGGGGGGGGGGGGGTGACATGTGTCCCGAGCTCTCATCAGCGTTGCCCTGGAAACAGAGCAGGCACACCTGCACCTGCTCATCACGGGCTGAGCGGCCACACCTGTGCCCCATCAGCCGCTGCTCATATAAACCCCGCAAGCGGGTACAGAGGTGAGAGATGTCTCCGCAAGACTCGGCTTATCTTGTCTTTCCCTTTGCCAGCAGAGAGCAGCGTGTGACCGCCAGCCCCAACGCCCACGGGAGAGCACGGACCCACACTGCACCAGCGCACCATTAGCCAAGATGCCGAGCACCAAACCGCCTCACAGCAATGCCTTCCACAACCCTTCGGAGAACTTACCTTCATCCTCGAGTCGTGTCGTACTTTACCCCGCCACAATATGTAAAGAATTTTCCACTGATGATTCAAACAGTAGCACTTGTTGTTTGTCATTACTCCGATCACAAATGCAGACAAGTTTATGTTTACGCAGCATGATTTGCAACACAACATGTAAAAAGACAATATAAGTTATTATAATCAGTAATTATGTCCCCACTGGATGAAACAAATACCTCGTTCATGAGGGTTTTATTGGTTTTGTCTCGTCTTGCTGGGAGAAGGCATGACAGTTTGTTAAGGGCCGTAAAATTTCAATCACACGCTTCAGGTATTTGGCCAATCACAACGCACTGGATAGCTGGCCAATCAGCGCACACTGCGCTTTTCACAATGATGAGCTGCTCCGGGTGTGTGTTGTGCTGTGTGTATGCAATTTGGATGGGTAAAATGCAGAGCACGAATTCTGAGTATGGTTACCATACTTGGCTGTATGTCACGTCACTTTATAAATAATAATGAATAATACAGATCAAATAACATTCTGAGTGAATAATGGGTAAATAAAGATTTTTTAATCACTGAGTGAATTATTAATTGGAATTCCTGAAAGAAAACACTCATGGTAACATTAAACATAGAAGTAAAAATTATCATTTTCAGTATTACACAGCATCAACAACATCTAAAAGCTTTGCCAATGCACAAAATCAACATTAAACTTTTGGTAATTTCTGTAATCCTCTTCAAAGCCAGCTCACAAGCAGAAGCTATTTTCCATTTCTTTCAAGTACAAAATGCAAACAAACAAAGAGTAAACCAGATATTTTCAGAGACTGATGTTAGACAAGCACTGCATACATTACTGTTTGGCAGGAGGACCAGCCTATTTTGATGTGGTCCTCAAATTTGGAAATGATGGATAAACCTAAACATGTTTTTATATTAAAAAAAAAGAAAAGAAAATGCAAATATTTTTCTAATTGCAGTTTTGGTTTTGAATATATTTCAGACTAACTAGTATAATAATATGGACAGTATAACCATGCTGGCCAACCAAAAAAAGAGGGATTTAGTGGTGAGTACTGAGACAAAGAGAGATCTGTCTCCAGATTAATCTTAACTTCCTGATAACTATGTGACAGGGTGGACTGTAAGGGCTGACTGACCTCATAATTAAACACTATCATGTCACCATTAATGAGCTCTGACAGGATGAGGCTATTAATTACGAGGCATTGAAATATGAATGAGTAAGTGAAATTAAGAGAGTGAACAGGGAGAGGATGACTTCAGCCTAATGTGCCCGCAATCATTCAATATCCTGCAGTAAATCTGGACCAGACAGGATATGATTAGGATGTGTAAATGAAAAAGAAAACAGATGCTAATCAAATAAAATGTAGTCTCAGCTTGATATTTTCAGTGAAATAATAATATAGTATATCATATTTGTTGAGGATATTGTTCACCCCCCAAAAAAATTCTATCATCATTAATTTTGCATTCATGCCATTCCAAACCTGTATGACCAAAAAAAAAAAAAAAAAAAAAAAACTGACACTGATTAAAGAAAACACTGAGACATAAAGTGTCTTTCATGTTCTACAGAAGAAAGTCATACAGGGATGAGGATGAGATATTAGTTTTAATTTAGTATTTTATATGAAAGAGAGAAAGAGAGATACAGAGGGACTGAAAGAACATGCAGTTTCCCTTGCCCTTTGCCTTACCCCTCTGTTTCGCACGATCATGTTTAGGGGTAGGGGTGTCCCGATTCTCTTTTGGTTGGAGGGATAGGGGTAAGGGGAAGGGCCAGATAGCCCTCCAGACTGTTTTTTTCAGGACCACACTTCAGATGAAGGGGTATGAATTATCTCAGTGTTAACCGGCTTCAGCGTCAACATGGCTGCTGGAGCGAACATACATGTAAACATTTTTGGCATTGATAAAGATTTTAACTAAAAGTATTTTATTAATTTTTTTTGTTACAGTACATTCAACCGAATGTAGTTCATATTCACGGTCAAGTTACTCAAAGAAATTTTTGCCAAAAAAATGATAAATTTGATAACAAAATATCATTACAGACACAAATTTCCATGTCTGATCAGGGCGATAACCACCATAGACATTGAGGAGGGCTAGTACTCTCAATAATTAGAAATCACTAAACCCTTTTCTCAAATATTGCCAATTCAAGAGAGAGAGATAGAGAAATGTTTCTCTTTTTAGAGTGAGGTTACTTTAAAAACAGCTATTTTATCCTCTTATTGCTGTAAAGTCCTCTGCTCCTGGATGTGTAAGCTGCACCGTATGATATGTGTGCATTTGTGTGTGTGTGTGCGTGTGTGTGTGTGTGTGTGTCAGTAAGCAGCACATAGATATAGAATATATGTGTAGTATATATGTGTATTGTAGGAGCTAGACGATGTATGATGACGTTTGACGGTATAGTAGTGGGCCAAAGACAGAGGTTACACAAACAGTCATTCACTCTCTCCACCCCCACCACTTCCTGGAACTCCATTATTGTGTGTGCTGAAAAGAGTGTAGCATTTAGAGCAAAACCAGAGAGTTGTTTAAAAAACATGTGGTAAGAGAATGAGCCAGCGTTACAGAGCAGATAAAGGGAAGGACTCGCTGTGAAATGAACAGCATGCACGCTCTTTCACAAGTCAGTAAATCATTCACAATTCACCTTCAGACGACTTTGTTGTAACTCAAATCATCATGAGAAGGAAAAGGACAAAACAAGAAAACTATACACACAGTGATGAAATGTTTGACCAGATCCTAGAAATGTTCAAATTGTTGTTGCCTTAGGAACTGTCAGGAAAGAAAATCAGATTTTCATTAAAATCTTACTTAATTCTCTCAATATCAAAATATAGTACACAGCTCTGTTTCAAAAGTTTTTAAGATATTTAAAATGAATATACTGGGTTTAAAACAAATTAAGCTCTATTACAATACATAATTTGTGACATACTGTTGATTATCATATAAACTAACTTTGGTTAAAATTGGTCCCAGTAATGTACTTACAATGGAAGTTTGTGGGGCAATGGTTTCTGGAGGATTTAAAAGCAGGAATGCAAATTTTTGTATGATTTTAAAAAGATGGCTGTGAATTTCCCAGCAAATTTCATGTTTTTTCATGCCCATTTCTGCTCTCCTTTTAAAGTAATAGTTTGCATTGTAATGAATTTGAAGGGAGAATAATAAAGAACAGTTTAAATGTAGGCTATCCCGAATTGTAGTGTCTATTATAAGAAACAGAGTTCATTTCAAATCAAATTTAGCTGATACTAATTTGCAGATGAATAATTGCATACATAATTAGCATTTATCAAGACCTCAGTAACTGAATTATTTCATTTTATGCAGATTAAAGTATTAAATAGACTTTACCAAAGTGCCCTTAAAATAATTGTTTTTTATGACTGTATGATGAGTTTGAATTGATTCTTTCTTATAACTAAAGACTATTTAACTATTTAATTAATATACGACCCCTTAAAGTTTGAAATTAATAAATTCAAAACTGCTGGACAGATTTATTGGTCAGTTTATTAAATTGTAAATAAGAAAGGAATTCAGCATTTGCTTGGTATTAATTGCTCGGGAATAAATGTCAACCAATTCCAATACCAGAAAACAAAACACAACATCCCACAGACGCCACTGCAAGAATTCAGGCACACACACACACACACACACACACACACACACACACACAATTCATTCAACAAAATGTTGGACAATTCTCTACTGATCTGACTAGATGAGCCATTGGCAGTTTAAATTTAGCACTTATTGCATTTCATTTTTCTGCTCAGCCCAACAATTATGTCTGCCAAAAATAGTGACTTTTTCAGGTCATCCAGCCACACTGTGAATTGAAGAAATGAGAACGGACTGATCAAATGCACAGATGTGCGTAATGAGGCAAACATCACACAATTAAGCTGTCAAATTCACTTTCAAATTCCCCAATAAACACTGACATCAAACAATTCAGTTCCATTCAGTTCCAGAACTGGAAAGTTTTTGTGTCTGTGTTGTGCCTGCAAACACAACAAAAGATAACACAGAGCATTCAGAATCAGATTGGACATTCTCACTAATTAGGGACCAAGCACCGAAGGTGCATAGGCACCTATTGTATCCGTTAGGATTCTTTTTCATTAATAATATTCCGCTTCCGTCCCAAGTATATTGCAGCCGATAGAACTGCTTGTGGGAAAGTTGTATACTTTGGCACACTGATAGAGGACAGTCCCAACATTAAATATAGCAAATTTGAAGTCTCTATTTGAAGTCTCATTTTTGTGTACCACAGCGACGAATTTGAAGCATGATGCCAAAATGACACTTCTGTTTGTATCTCTGCAATGCTTTGGCATACTGACACCAAACTTTGTGTGTGCCATTTTCACCTCACTTAGAACACACCAAAATGATTTGATTACAGCACCACCTTTTGTTCAAAAGTGGTAAGCCATTTAATCATATTACTAGTGCTTGAATTTACGATTGTTCAGCCATTTCAATTACAATCATCCTAAAATTGATGTAATCAATGCTTATTGTGGCATTTGGTGTGATCCTCCATGCCATGCTTAGCTCCTCAATTTGCCGGTGGACTGCTTGGCCCTGTAATTGCTGCTTGCAGCTATATTATTCCATTTGAAATTCACTGAAGATTGTAGTTATTATGTATTTTTTATATTCCAATTGGACACTTGGAAGGTTTTTGTTCTTGTATTCTAAATCTCATTTCCTATCACGTTCTCAGAAAACTGAGTCATTGATGATTCTAGCAGTCAAGGTCATGTGCATTATATTAAAGTGCTATTGATATTGTAAGTGATTTTAACCAGTTTTAGAAAAGCATCAAATGAATTTTTTTTTTTTTTTGAAATATTAGAAATTAGTGCCAGACTTCAAATAGAAAATTTGATTCAGCATTTCACATAAATGACACCCCTTTAATAAATAATAATAATTTAAAAAAATGATTATAAAGTACACAAAAACTAGATGACAGTTAATATAAGTTTATGCAAGGGGGATTTTTGCCTGAGGTCGAGGTTAATCTTAACCCAGTAATGGGACAAGATGTGCCACTGTCATTATTTTAATGTTGTGCAATAAAAACTAAATTAGCAAATGTTTCCATTTAGTTCCCCTAATATAACGGATGATGCATTATCATTATCATCATGATATATAGTGAGTGTAGAAAAGAATCACTTTAAAATAATCAATTTTTTTATTATTTGTAGTCTGAAATTAAAACATCTGAGAGAAAGATATAACATCAACATGTCAGAAAAAAAAAACAGAATAACTGAGTTGGAAAAAGGATTACCCTCGACACCCCCCCCCCCCTAAAAAGACTTGTAAACTAGATCAGATGTAGCTAATAACCTTCTCAATGGCACACAAATCAATCAACTGTGTTAAGCTGTGGTCATTTCTATAAGCACAGCATGAAAATATATTTCCTGGAATTTCAGTCCTTGGTAGTGCAGCTGAAGCAAACAATCAACTCTGGGTGGCAAGGCACTATGAAAAGATCTCCAGAATAAAGTTCAAGTCAGTAAATGGATACAAAAAATATATATATAAAAATATATATTAAATATATAATATAATATAAAACATTCCAGGCTTTATCACAGTGAAGTCTTTTATTAAGAAGTGGATGTCAGGGTTTGCAAGGGAGGAACTCAAGTGCAGACAGGATTCAACACAAAAGGGTTTATTAAATACAAAAAGGGAAAACAAAAACCCACGAGGGGGAAAACAAGGGCTAGGGTAAGGACTAAATAACCAAACAAGACAGGGCTGACCAGATAAAGACACTAAACACTAACTATAAACAAACACTCACGGTATACAGGATACAATCACAGTCACAAGTGTGGAACACATCTGAGAAACACGTAAGTAACACAATGAACCGACGCAAGACAGAGCACACTAGGAGATCTAAATAGGGGGAACAATCAAGACACGACAGGTGGCACAGATGGGACAATCAAGACAGGACTAGGTTAACAAGGGGGGCGGGGCAAGGGAACGAGACAACACAAGCACATGGCCCAAAGACAAGGCCATGCGCTTGTACACAAAACAAGGGTCTGTCATGATCCTGCCTCAAGACTAGGAAAAATCAAGGACACGAGGGCAGGATCATGACAGAACCCCTCCCTTAAGGAGCGGCTTCCAGACCCTGTCCTTAGGAGGACAGGACGAAGGCTGACGACGGGGGGAACGGGCAGGTCTGGGTGGTGAGGGGCGGGGAGGGGTCTCAGGACAACTGACAGGGGACATGACAGGAGCAGACAAGGGACGCGGGGCAAGACTTACAGGACGCGGGGAGACGACAGCTGGACACGGGGGAACAACATCTACTGGACACGGGGGGACAACATCTACTGGACACGGGGGGACCACAGGACACGGGGCCACATCAACGGGACACGGGGCCACATCAACGGGACACGGGGCCACATCAACAGGACACGGGGCCACATCAACAGGACACGGGGCCACATCAACAGGACACGGGGCCACATCAACAGGACACGGGGAGACAACGGCTGGACATTTGGGACTTCTGGGGACAGGGTCAGGGGACAAGACAGGACTGACGGGGATTTCTAAAATTTGGACAAGACGGGACAAATAATCAGAAAATGCTTTAGCAGCTAGGACAATTGGCATCTCCTTATGAGATGAAACCGACTGTACAAGAGTCTTTGCTGCAGAGTCGGCCGCGGCTCTCTCCTCCGCTCTCACGACTGCCGACTTGCATACAGCTTTCTTTCCCGGCTCGGGCACGCTAGCGCTCACCGCTGCTGACTCGGACACGCTCACTGCTGCTGGCTCGGGCATGCTCACTGCTGCTGGCTCAGGCACGCCAGCGCTCTCCGCTGCTGGCTCGGGCAAGCTCACCGCTGCTGGGTCGGGCACGCCAGCGCTCTCCGCTGCTGGCACGGGAGGAAACGGGGTCACAGGACCGGCAGGCCCCCTCTTCCTCCTCTTCCTCCTTGGGCGCGGTGCAGAGACCACAGCTGGGTCAGAGGCGGGTTGGGGGAGTTCGGTCTCTGGCAGGGCTGACTCTGACGATTCCGAGGCAGACTCCCACGATAACCGTCTCCCTCGCTTCCCGGGGAGACCGACGGGTGTGGGAGGCACCTCAGGACTCGGTGAGGGATGTGCCTGATCCCCCAGAGTGGCCACGGCCAGGATACGACCCTCTGGAACCGTTGGCAGCTGGGTAGGTGGGGACCTCTGGGGCTCCTCCTCTCGCCCGCTCACTCCGGAACGACCTCCCCTGGTCCCCCGGAACACCACAAGGCGAGAGCCCTCAAAACAAACTCGCTGGCTGGCTGATGCCATCCAGCATTGCCTCCTGTCTGCTGAGTTCCTTGGTGGTCGGTTCATTCTGTCAGGGTTTGCAAGGGAGGAACTCAAGTGCAGACAGGATTCAACACAAAAGGGTTTATTAAATACAAAAAGGGAAAACAAAAACCCACGAGGGGGAAAACAAGGGCTAGGGTAAGGACTAAATAACCAAACAAGACAGGGCTGACCAGATAAAGACACTAAACACTAACTATAAACAAACACTCACGGTATACAGGATACAATCACAGTCACAAGTGTGGAACACATCTGAGAAACATGTAAGTAACACAATGAACCGACGCAAGACAGAGCACACTAGGAGATCTAAATAGGGGGAACAATCAAGACACGACAGGTGGCACAGATGGGACAATCAAGACAGGACTAGGTTAACAAGGGGGGCGGGGCAAGGGAACGAGACAACACAAGCACATGGCCCAAAGACAAGGCCATGCGCTTGTACACAAAACAAGGGTCTGTCATGATCCTGCCTCAAGACTAGGAAAAATCAAGGACACGAGGGCAGGATCATGACAGTGGAAGGTATTTGGTACAACACGGATCCTCCCTGGATCAGGATGTCACTCCTAACTGGATGAAAGAGCCAAGAGGCCTACAGCAACTCTGAAGCAGTTGCAGGAAATTATGACAAAGAGTGGCCATTGTGTGCATGTGACAACATCACAAATTCTCCACAAATGTGGCTTGTATTGGAACGTTGCAAGAAAAAAGCCACTCCTAAAGAAAGGTCAGATGCAGTCATGACTGATCTTTACCAAAACACACCTTTCTGAGGCAGATGAGACTAAAATGTAATTATTTGGCCTCCACACTAAACGATATGTCTGACTACCCATACAATACAGCTTATTATACAAATAACAGCATTCCTACAGTAAAGCATGGATTTAATAATATCCTGTTATGGGGTGTTTCTCTGAAGGAAAATCTGCTGCCCTCTGCCAGAAAGTTGTCAATGGGAAGAAGGTTTACCTTCCAACATGGCAATGACCCAAAGCACACAGCAGAATGGAGCATGCAGTGGTTGAAGGGGAAAAAGGTGAATGTCCTTGCATGGCCTAATCAGAGCCCAGACTTAAACCCCACTGAAAATCTGTGCAATGACTTTAAGACTGAAAACCACAAACCATCATCATCAAATTTAACTGAACATGAGCAGTTCTGAAAATAAGAGTGGGCAAATATTGCAAAGTCTATGTGCAATGTTAGTGGAGACAGAGACATATCCCAACAGACTAAAGGCTGTAATTAAAACAAAAGGTTGGATTTAACAAAATACTGACACAAGGGGGTGATCTTTTCTCCAACTCAGTGATTTTATTTTTAATGACATGTTGGTGTTATATTGTTACTATACATCACTTTGATTTAAAAAGTTGCTCTGAGAAAATACACTTGGACAAAGGTTAGAATTTACCTGCTCAGTTGGACATCTTCTCAATCTTTCCCTATACTGTATATGTTTTCAGTAAACCAAGCAAAATTGACAGTATGCGACAGCATTAAAAAACAGCAAAATAATAATAATAGTATTGCAATTTGTTTTTAAAATGTTTCTGTTTTAATGTATTTTAAAATGTAATGTATTCATGTGATGAAAAACCGACATTACTCAAATCTTCAGTGTCATATGATCCCTTCAATAACCTAATATAATAATATCCGTAAAAAAAAATTTCAGCATTCTTCAGCATGAATGATGAATAGAAAGTTCAAAATGTATTTAAAATATAAATATATGTAACATTAGAAACTTCTTTACTGTAATTTTTTTTATCTTTTTAATGCATGTCAATTAAAGCAGTGCCCCTATTATGCAGTTCAGAATATTGCCTTTCTTGCAGTTTGTAATGTAGCTGTACTGTTTGTGAATGTAAGTGATCTGCAAAGTTGTATAGCCAAAAGTGCACGATAAATAAGGTTATTGTCTCCCAAAAGAAAGAGTCGACTCTGAACACCCGAAATGAGTTGTCAGTAATTCAAATCCCACTTCCATTATGGCTACATATCACGGGTTGACACATTTGCATAATGCCAGTTTATGTTCTTCATTGGCCAGCTGAGAACACTGTAGCTTGTTCATGCGGTTAATTTCATGTCCTGAAGACACTGTATCCTACGATGTAAAAGTATTAGTAGTTAAAAATCTTTTTCTTTCACTATACCACAGCAGTACAATCCAAATCTTCAATGTGGGCTTCACAAAATGCTTACTTTAGAAAAATGGCTCAATACATGATTTATTTGGACCAGCTGACTCCACTGAATCACAAGCATAAGTATGAGAAATAACAGTTCTCTTTTCCTTGGTCACTATCTATGTCACGTCGGTGACCACAGATTGGGATATCGCTTTGTTAGTCCAATCTACTTCGAGTGTAAACTAAACAAGCCAATGCACATTGGCATGCAATTATTGCATCTAGCTGCCATTGACCACAGTGTGAGTATAATAATAAGGCAGCAGGCACAATGCATATTTTCACTTCTGAGCCCGAGCAACAGTATCGTTCTGCTCAACTGTGTGTCCAGTCATGAACTACGAGTTCAGCATGCTCTTGGAAGCTGTGTTGGCAAGACAGCACTTCAGTGGTGATTGTTCCAGTGTGTTCAGTGGGCGGAGTCCCTTTGCCCCTGCCACAATCTGGGGCTCGTTCTGGGAACCACTTCCAGCAGTTACCAAGCGTTTTTTGACCTTGCATGCATGATGTATCTTTTTTTTTTTTTTAGAAAGAAAGAAAGAAATAATAATAACTTAAAACACACACACACACACACAAATAAAATAAAACAAAATAAACAACAGTTTCCATTTCCAAATCCACTTCATTTAGGAATATGAGAGAAAATGTGCTGTCATCTGAATGCTCATGCTTCTGAGAACTTGAAAGAAATGGAAGTATTTTTTTTTTCACCTTAAAAACAATAGGCTACCTAAAATTATTATCTCCGTTTTATTGTAGCCATTCATAAATGTAATCGTACCTTTTAAAGTAGCCATTGACAAATATCTGCAATGTGAAATCTGTCGCTAATCCTCTTATTTCACAGATAACAAAGGACACATGTATAGAACATCTGACTCACTGGCTGTCACCAGCACCCTCATTAGCCGTGATGAGTAATACACTCCAAAGGTCTATACTGAGGGTTCCCGTTACCATCCATCAGCGAGAATGATCAGTATTTTCAGCCATGTCTCTGGCTGTGACCAGAAACACCAGGGCTCAAGGTTCTGTTTGTTCGCAGAATAAAGGTCCCCATCTTGCTTAAGCCTTATCTCTAACTAGGGCAAGGCTAGAGCAAACATAGATATCTGTATTTTAAACTGCCTTAATTGTGACACTGAACACTAATACCACTAATGGTCTGTAATAATATGCAGCTGTGGTGAGCATAAGAAACTTAAAAACATAAAAAAAATGACTATCGCAGGTGTGGGTTCTGAGATCTGCTTGTGCCTTGTAGCTACAATAAATAGTGTTGTTGTGCAGAATTTGAACTAGCCAGCTAGCTAGCTCTTAACATGGACAGTTTTAAATTTAACCAAAGTGAGCCATTCTCACAACAAAGAAACCTCAAAGTGCAGAATGAAAAACAGAAAGTGACAGGGCTCGTGCCAAAACAAGATCCGATATACAATGGCAAATATGAATTATGGGGTTTCCTCAAGCAGACTGAGATTCAAAGTACAACTGGCATAAAAAAAATATAAATAAATAAATTATGTTTCAACCACAGAGAGGCAAACGTTTCATAACATAGCTTTATAATATAGCTTTATAATTCAACATTGAAATGTATGAAATGTATTAAGCAACAGTAATTTGAGAACCACTAGTACAAAATAATTTGAGGTAACGGCAAAAATTTAGGATGTAGGAACTTTAAAAAGTGGGAGGGAACATATAAGGTCAAACGTCTTTAGAAAGTAATAAATATCTTCCAAAAAATTTGGTAAAGATTTCAAAAAGTGGTCAGTAAATCCCATTCTAACTCTAGAAGAAAAAAATCTTGAGGATGGAAAATAGAAAAACAGAAACTAGACTGATATTTTAGAATAATTATTAACACATTACCCATTCCAAAAAGGAAACCCTTTGTCAAACTTCATAATGAATTGTTCAACCGTGCAAGGGGTGCAGTAAACCAATCAGTAATGACACTGTCCCCTAAATTAAATATGAGGGCAGTTTAAAAATCCCTGTTGCCTTGTCTGAACCCTAAATGTCATGAACGTTATGGCCTCCTGTCATCCACGTACTGATGGAGTGTGGAGAGCAGTATAAACTCTGGTTTCTCCTATGGAGTCCCCCGCATACATCACAGGCCAGGAACAACAAACAGGAGATCCTGAGGAGGTTAAATTCACTCTGAGGATATAAACATCTCAGCCTCATTCTGGGTCTAAAAGACCAGTTGATGGGCCCAAAATGGTAAGAAGGGAGTGGGATGATGGACAGAGTGAATTAGGAGACAAAAACAACAAACCAAATCCAAATAAAGATGAGGAAACTGCAGTTGTTCTACTCATTGCTGGTTGTTATAGAGGAATGTACAGATTTTAGGCTTGTGGAAATATAGTTTGGGCAAGCTGAACTTTGCCTGAATGAACTGGGTCTATTACAGAGACGGGACATGTTTCGGAAAATGCTGAATCAGTAAACTGACTATGCATTCCATAATGACTAATTTCATTTTAAAAGACAGTTAAATTTGCGGGAACATAAAAACCCCAACACTTTTCACACCATTACCTTTATTCCATTTTTTTTTTTCTAATTGACCAAACTTTTAAGTCTGCAAACAGTAATCCGACCAAATTTTGATTACCCAGATAGATTTGGTTTTGCCAGAAAAAAAGGTTATACGAATCTCAAATACTCAGCAATTAGGGTATTTTTCCCACTTAGACAGTAGTTCAGATTGTATTTTTTTTTTACATTTATTTGCCAATATTGATTGCATAAATGCTTAAATAAAAAGATAAAAGTCTATTTTATATGCTCTATCATTTTTATTTATTTATATTCTATATTAAATATGTTGCAAAGAGGCATGGAAAAGCAAATGTAACATGGCATATAATCCATTTATCAAATAAATGCTGTTCTTTTAAACTTTCTGTTCATCAAAGAATCCTGAAAAGAGTTCACGTTTTCCCAAAAAAATCTAATAAAAAAAAAGCAGAACGTTTTTCAGTTGTGATCATAAAAACTGTTACTTAATCAATTATTTAATTGAATTCAATTCAATTATGAATTAAATCTGAATATTAGAATGTATTCTGAAAGATCATTTGAAGATCACTAAACACAGAAAATATATATTTTTAATCAAATAGATTTCTTATCCTAAAAATATTTCACAATATTACTGGCATCCTTTTTGTTATGTCCTGGATATAGCTTAAATTTTTATTACAATAATCAGAATAATCCCTGTCATTCATTACAGAGCAGTGTATACAATACTGCATTTATGGTCTCATGCTGTTAAATAACAGGAAACACTTAAGGTTAAGATGAACACAGTGTACAGTAGATGCAGAGAGTTATTCGAGTTCCCTGTCCTCTGCTTGCTGGTATGAAGCAGCTATTCTGGGTGCCACAAGGTTTTATCACAGCTCAATGAATTATTTATAAGGCAGAAGCCTGGGCCCTGGAGAAGGAGAAATTAATGGTTATGACAGAGTAAACCCTACAAGATGCCTCTGCAGGCATTAGTTGAGGCCAGCTTTCAAAGTTACTGAAAGCCAACTCGCTGCTGTTTCTGGGAAACAATATGGTATCGCATCTAGGAAATTTGATTGTATTTTTATGACAATGCATTATTGATTTGCCAATAAAAGATGTTAAAACACACACAAAAAAATTGCCTTTCTAATGGAATATCTATATTGAAGAAACAATTCAAGGATTTTGCAGAACAGGGAGTTAGTTTACAATTAAATGAAAATCTGTCATGCTGTTCCAGACATGTATACTTACATTTTTTTACTGTTGAAGACTAAAGATATTTAGATTTTTTTTTTTTTGTTGTTGTCTATACAATAAGAGTCAGTGGAGTCCAAAATTACTGAGGACCCCAAATGACTCACATTGTTAGGACAAAAACAATTCATAATATCCTCTTTTGTGTTCCATGGAAGAAAAAGTCATGCACAATCTGAGGGTGAGTAAATAACAAATAATATATCTATCACTGGGTGAATACCATTTCAACACACTGACAATCTGACCAACAGCACACTCTTATAAACGGCCTATATATAAACTTTCAATTCAACTTATATTCTTCCCACACGCAATTATATTCCTCACTGCTTCCATATTTGGCAGTTAACATTTCTCGAGTAGTGTTACCAGAATATTAAACTGCATATATATTATATATAATATAAAAAAGTGGGCGATGGCTATAATGAACAGATGCTAAACATTCATTGGAGATAATAAATGTGATTCATAGTTTAAAAAAGGTTCTACTACTATCGCTTTAAAGCACTGACTTTTAATTATTTTCACTACATCTAATCTCCATACCACTGGAACAGTTTTTAAATGCGGTTCCGATCCTTTTTTTAAAATAAGAATGGAATTAATTAGACTGATTTAAGTAATAGATTTCATGTTTCATAATGAACCTTGCCCTTACTTAAAAAAAAAAATCACATTTAAAGTTGCATTTCAAAGCCTTTTGTGAAATTCAGCGGAACAGGCCTGCTTTTAGACGTTTATTTAGACAACTGTGTTTTTCTTCTCAGACTACATATGATATTGAGGCTGATGATGATGACGATGATGAGGATAGTCTCCAAGGTTATTTCTGGGGAAATATAAAAGCCCATAACAACACACACCATCTGCTGTAATACAAAGAGATCAAAAGCAGAGGGAAGAAGGAATCAAAAGAGAGAGAGAAAAAAAACAGAAAGACTCATATGAGCATTGCTGGGATTAATAGGAGACCGAAAGTAGAGCAAACACAGTCTGTTATGATTTCTTCACTGGTGGTCTCATCTCCTTCACTTCGGTGGGGTTGAGTATGTTCTAATTCTGAATGAGACTGAATGACTTTCGCAAAGTGGGGAATTCAGTTAGGCTTTTTGACATCATGGCTTTGAAATTCCATCAGATCTGTCTCTTCATGAAAATTCAAATTAACAGTCAAGTGACAGCACTCATATAAGGTAGGCAGTCTCACATGAGGTAGTAATGTGAGAAAAGAGACCCTTTGGCTAGTGCCACAAGGTCAGGTCCACACTGCAGCTTCTTTAGTGTGCAAACTGCACCCATTTAGACAGGAAAAGATAGTTCCACCAACATGTAAAACAACCGAACCACAGTTTGTTTAGTTTTTTATGTGATGTTTAAGGCTATGTGTATTTGAAATTGAGATAACACTTTATTTTAAGGTGTCCTTGTTACACATTACATGTACTTACTGTTGTAATAACAATTAATTATGCATAATTACATGCAAGTAACCCTAAACCAAACCCTAATCCTAACCGAAACCATATAAAACATGTATTTAATTAGTATTAATCAGTACTTAAATGTATAATTACACTGAATAAGGACACCTTAAAATAAAGTGTAACCGAAATTGATTGTATTATAATACACCAGTATAAAGTCTCTTCTCTATCAGTGGTTATGCAGAAAATACCAGAACAATTGAGAATCTCTGCTTAATAGATACTGATTATTAGAAGGAATGTTTTAATTTATCAGTAATAAGATAATTTAGTTTGTAAGTTCATTTCTCTTTTGTAATATTTACGGTCATTTAAGAATCCTGAAATACTAATCATTTAATAGTGCTATTAACCCTCTGGTGCTGTTTGATCATTTTTGACCCCCAATTTTATTGTATTTTTTTAATGGTACAAAACTTGGTAAAGACTTTGGCAATTGCTAAAAAAAAAAAAGAAAATCAAAACAAAAACTACAACTACTAATGCTACTACTTTTTCTTCTACTACTACTACTACTACTAATAATAATAATAATTACAGACATGATTTGAAATGTTTAAATGGTCCTGAAAAAAAAAGTATCTCAACTAGTTTAACTATCATTTTGCATTATTGACACACTGTTTTCCTAATGAATGTTGTTCAGTTGCTTTGACGCAATGTATTTTGTTTAAAGCGCTATATAAATAAAGGTGACTTGACTTGACTAGTTGCTTATTAGCATGCATATTACTAGAATATTAGCCATTTATTAGTAGTAATTAAGCACATATTAATGCCTTATTCTACATGACCTTATTCTACATCCCTAATCCTACCCAATACCTAAATTTAACAACTGCTTTATGAACTATTAATAACATCAAATTAGGAATTTATTGAGTGAAAATTCGTAGTTAATAGTGAATGAGTATTCCCTTTTCTAAAGTGTTCCCACAAAATCTTACTGAAAGCCTCAAACCTTAAACTCAACCAGTTTAGCAGTCGGCAGTTTAGCAGTTAATGACAATATCATACAAATAATTATCAGCTTATTGGCATTTCAACCAAAATTTTAACATATAAAAAAGACTACTAAATTTCTTACTCAATTTTCCCATGTTCCCTGTGTTTTATTTGAAAATGAACCAACTCATTTTACCAAAGACCCCCATTCTAGGTGCATCAGGGTATAAAAGTGTGTGTTCTCCTGCTTCAGGCAGCCAAGTCATGGACACGATTAATGAACTAGTTCTTTTCTCAGACATGTTCCAACTTTGCCACTGTGGGGGAGGATGACACTGGATGTGTAATTACTGCAGACAGGACCAGCTACACCCAGTCCAGCACAGCACAGCACAGCAGAGGACAACATTGTGACACAGTGCAGTGCGGTACAGCACAAAGGAATGCTGTAATGCATCAACGCTAATTAAAATAAAATGGGTCGTGACTCATGACACGGTGAAACCCCAGGAAACATCCTACACAACAACACCGTTGCACGACTGCCTAACTATAGAGGTACAGGCACACTGATTCATAACTGTGTGATTGTCAGTTTTTGGCAAGACATTGCAAGGGTGTTGACATTTAAAATGTACAATTCAGTGACAGCAACAGTGGCTTAGAGAAAGGCAAACAGAATCACCAATATTCCATTTACGTACCTCAATTTAAACCAAAAGAAAAAGACATTTGTTTTGTAAAAGTGCTGTATTGTATGAGGAACTTGACTTGTGAGCAGTGCTCTTCCATGTTAAACTTGCCACTGTGATGCTAGAGAGTTGTGGGTGGTTGTCAGGGCATGTCTATGTGGTGGTTCAGCTATTGGAGCGGAGTGGAGTGTCGCTTACTCCAGAATGATGTCTCCTTCAAATGTTTTTTTGTCTGGCAGATAAAAAGTTGAATTGCTTGCATACAAATGTAGCGGGGCTACACGTAATTGAGATGTCGAATAAACTGTCTGGGGGGCGGGGTTTTGCACATGTCTGTATGTGTGTGTGAGACGATCATGCACAGGTGCGGCTGATAATGGGGAACAATCAGCAGCCTTCATGATTAGTGGCTGGAGAGGATAAAAGCTGATGGATTCTGATAACCGGGAGGTAGCCGGAGCCCAAACACGACTTCATGCACCGCAACCCATGACCTTGTGACCTTGGGACTTCACTTCCCCCTAGAGGGCGCCATATTTTTACCACTGGTTTTATAGCAGTAGTGTTACTTGCTTAATATGCTTATTTGTATTTAATCATCTGTGATCCCTAGCGTGATAATGGAACACGTATGTAGACATTATTAATCTCTCTTCCTAGTGTGTATACATCTACATAGTATGTGTTTTATGTATTGAAAGATTGAAATAAATTGAGCCTATACACCTTTGTCTTTTGTTGTTGTACCTCAAGGGTCAATATTAAAATTCCTATTCCCGTTATAATTTTGGCATAGTCGGCAGGATCCTTGACATACACAACAATATGAATAGCAGCGAACAGCCTCAGGTAGTGGGTGCACAGCCAAAAATGGTAGCTGCATTGATGCCATGGTTTATGGGGGGGGGGGGGCATGGGTCCCAAAGTTTAGTGGAGAAGGGGGTGTATCAAAGTTTTTAGAATGGAAAACACAAATGAAGCCTTTATCTGGGCCCAGGGGCTGAATGTAGAGCAACGGGTGGACTTTGTGCTGAGTGCATTGGAGGCAAATGCTAAAAGAGAGGTGGTGCTGTTGGCGGCTGACAAACGTGACACTGACATAAAAATTTTAGAGGCCTTAAGTGAACTGTATGGAGTCCAACAACCAGTAGCTCAGTTGCGAGTCCAGTTTTTTAATTGTAAACAGGAACCAGTGGAGGGTGTCAGGGATTTCATTTTCCATTTACGTGAGTTGCATTTTATCTGTTTATCTGTGAGTTGCAGATTACAGTTTTTACCGATAATAATCCTCTGGTCCATCTTGAAACGGCGAAACTGGGTGCAACGGAGCAAAGATGGGTGGCCCAACTTGCAAACTATTTATACAATCTACGTTACCGACCAGGGGCAGCCAATCGAAATGCTGATGTCCTATCAAGGCTGCCAGGAGGGGCAACGGAGCACACAGTGTACGCCACGGCAGGCATTTCATCATTAGAATCCACCTACCCTGCAAAAACAATGGGGGGAACGGCAGAGGGATGATCCTGATTTGCAACTCCTACATACTTGGAAGGGGAGCAATGAACCCCCGGTAATCTATAACCTGGCGATCCTGTCTCCCCAGCTTCGCTGCCTGCTCCGAGAGTGGCGAAATTTGGAGTGGTGTGATGGGACACTGGTGAGGTGCGTTGCGGAACCAGATACAGGCGCATCGGTGAAGCAAATTATCATCCCAGTAGCGTGGGCACAAATGTGCCCAATTGTCTCTAGTTACCCCTTTGAGACTGTGGCCTTAGACTATCTGTCCCTTTGGGAGGCCTTCTGACACGTACCAGTACATCCTGATCATTACGGATCTGTTCTCTAGATACGCACTGGCTGTACCTACCAAGGATCAGACGGCTCTTACCACAGGCCCTGTGGATGGCACTTATCCTCCCTTTTGGCTGCCCACAGCGAATTCTCACAGACCAGGGAGCAGCGTTCGAGTCAACTCTGGTGCAGCATTTATGCATGATGTATGGCTGTAGGAAGATGCTTACCACACCATACCATCCACAGGGGAATGGTGCATGCGAAAGATTTAATCTTACTCTCCTAGCTCTGTTGTGCACTATCGAGAAACAGTCCCGGGCCCAGTGGCCTAGCCGGCTACCTCAAGTCACCTTTATTTATATAGCGCTTTAAACAAAATACATTGCGTCAAAGCAACTGAACAACATTCATTAGGAAAACAGTGTGTCAATAATGCAAAATGATAGTTAAAGGCAGTTCATCATTGAATTCAGTGATCAGTCAGTCATCTCTGTTCAGTTAAATAGTGTCTGTGCATTTATTTGCAATCAAGTCAACGATATCGCTGTAGATAAAGTGACCCCAACTAAGCAAGCCAGAGGTGACAGCGGCAAGGAACCGAAACTGCATCGGTGACAGAATGGAGAAAAAAACCTTGGGAGAAACCAGGCTCAGTTGGGGGGCCAGTTCTCCTCTGACCAGACGAAACCAGTAGTTTATTTCCAGGCTGCAGCAAAGTCAGATTGTGCAGAAGAATCATCTGTTTCCTGTGGTCTTGTCCTGGTGGTCATCTGAGACAAGGTCTTTACAGGGGATCTGAATCTGGGACTCTAGTTGTCCTGGTCTCCACTGTCTTTCCGGGATGTAGACGTCCTTTCTAGGTGCTGATCCACCATCATGTCTGGATACTTACTGGATCCAGGTGACTGCAGTGACCCTCTGATCTGGATACAGACTGGATCTGGTGGCTACGGTGACCTCGGAATAAGAGAGAAACAGACAAATATTAGCGTAGATGCCATTCTTCTAATGATGTAGCAAGTACATAGGTTGTTATGGGAAGTGTTTCCGGTTCCGGTTTACCTAATTAATGCAGCCTAAAAATCCTTTAACGGATTTGCCCACTGGTTTTATAGCAGTAGTGTTAGCACTGGTAATATAACATATTTTTACCACTGGTTTTATAGCAGTAGTGTTACTTGCTTAATATGCTTATTTGTTCTTAATCATCTGTGATCTCTAGCGTGATAATGGAACACGTATGTAGACATTATTAATCTCTCTTCCTAGTGTGTATACATATATATATATATATAGTATGTGTTTTATGTATTGAAAGATTGAAATAAACTGAGCCTATAAACCTTTGTCTTTTGTTGTTGTACCTCAAGGGTCAATATTAAAATTCCTATTCCCATTACACAAACACACACACACACATACACACACAAACAGAACAGCCACAAAATGTATGGTATAATTATTATTTGTGGCACAAGCTTTTAAGGTATTTATGTGGGTCAATGATAAATAGGATATTTTGTGCTAGGTTCTTAAAATTTTTTTTTACATACATACACACACACACACACACACACACACACACACACACACACACACACACACACACACTTCTTGTATTCACATTGGTTTCATGTGTTTTTTAGCATTTTTTCAAAATGTAATCCTTTTAAAAAACTTTTTACTAACTAATTTACTAACATAATTGGCTATTATTAGTACTTATTAGGCATATGTTGAAGTGAAAAGTATGGTGACCCATACTCAGAATTAATGCTCTGCATTTAACCCATCCAAAGTGCACACACACAGTGAACACACAAACACCCGGAGTAGTGGGCAGCCATTTATGCTTCGGCGCCAGGGGAGCAGTTGGGGATTCAGTGCCTTGCTCAAAAGGACCTCAGTCTTGGTATTGCCGACCCAAGACTTGAACCCACAGCCTTAAGGTTAGGAGTCATACTCTCTAACCATCAGGCCACGACTTGCCTATTAAAAAGCCTTAAAGCCTTATTCTCAATTACCATATTCTAGACCACTTAACCCGATCCCACAGGCTACCTAAACTTAACAACTAACTTAGTATTAATAAAGCAGCAAATTAGAATTTTATTGAGGGAAAACTCTTAGTTAATATTGAATATGTGTTCCCTAATCAAAAGTGTTACAGGAGTTTTATCTTCATTTAAATGAACACTAATTAAACATGCCCTTCATGAGTCCCAAATACTGTTAACCAATAACAAGGGTAGGTCTTCAGAGGGGAGCTCATTCATTCTGGTTAGCTGGCAATTATGTCTTGTGTCTTGCTAAAGGGCACAGTGTTTATGTGTATAATGTCAGATATTTTCTTTTAGCAATTTTTAATTATTTTTTTATGAGAAATCAGTGTGTATAAGCTGCTCATAATGTGGGCAGCAACACAAAGTGTGTGGGAAAGCTTTTTTTAATACCAAGTAAAAATGTTTCCCCTGCAGTCAGGCATTAGGCAGACATGTGGACACACAACCTGTCACACTATCATTATGGTTGCCTTCACTCAGAGCAACCCACACACGCACACACACACACACAAAACTGTCACTCGTAGCTCTCTGCCCTCTCTTTCTGTCAAACACACACATAAACACACTATGGGGCCCTAATCACGTCATCAGAGGTCTCCGTTTCTGCAGATGGTGGAAATCAAAACTCAACAGGCTGAGTGAAAACACACCAGTTCAGTGACAGACAGGAAGCCAAAACCACCTACACAAACTAAACTCCACCATAAACTGAGTATATGGCTATAAATAGACTGAAACACAACGAAGGAAGGAGACATCAAAACACTAATGAGTGATTCAACCTAATAAGTTTGGGTAAAAAAGTTTGTTTTTGAAATCTTTCATCAAAATATTTAAAAAATGTTACACTTCCTAACTTGATTTTCCCTGTTGGCTGTCTTCACGAAACCCTCCTACTTATCACCTCCTCTCCTCCTACCAACCTCTAATAGTATGCAGCACTCACTTCACTTTCAGATTCCAAGTAAGTCCCTATAGATAAAACTAAGCCCCGGTTAACTTTTTTTTTTCTTCTCAGTAAATGTCCCACTTTACCTGCAAATATGCAACATTATGAGAATAAAATTGCATTTCAAGTTGACTTTAAATTCCTTTTATGTAAATCAGCTACACTATTAAGATGTAAAAAAAAATATAAAATAAAAAACAATAATGCTTCTATTCAGCAAGGATTTAATTTATCTGAAGTGACATTATAGCCTTACAAAACATTCAAATAAATGCCGTTCTTTTGATCTTTCTATTCATCAAATAATCCTGCATCACGGTTTGCACAAGATATGAAACTCTTTCCTATACTAACACAGTCACCCGGATCCGGTAAGTCTCCAGCCCAGATGGTGGATCAGCACCTGGAGATGACCTCAACAGCCCTGAAAGCCAGTGGAGACCGGGACATCTAGATGAGTCCCAGAGACAGATCCACAGTGTCTCAGATTATCACCAGGACAAGACCACAGGAACCAGATGATTCTTCTGCAGAATCTGACTTTGCTGCAGTCTGGAATTGAACTGCTGGATTCGTCTGGTCAGAGAAGAACTGGACCCTTGACTTAGTCTGGTTTCTCCCAAGGTTTTTTCTCCATTATGTCACCGATGGAGTTTCGGTTCCTTGCCGCTGTCACCTCTGGCTTGCTTAGTAGGAAACACTTAATATCCAGAGGTTTCGTCGACTTGATTGCACAGATACTATTTAAACTGAACTGAGCTGGATGATGTCTTTAACTGAAAATTAAGTGTCTACTGTTATCATTTTGCATTATTGAAACACTATTTTCCTATTTAATACTGTAAAGTGTTTTGACACAATCTGTATTGTTAAAAGTACTATATAAATAAAGGTGACTTGACTTGACACTGACAATAAAAAGAAAGGCATTTTGAGCACCATATCAGCATATTATAAGCATATATTGGAGTAATGGCTTCTGAAAATTCAGCTTTGTATATAAAGGAATAAATTGCATTAATTTATTAAAATAGAAAATGGTTATTTTAAATTGTAATAGTATTTCACAATATTTGTGGTTTTGACTGATCAAATAAATGCACCTTGGTCAGCATAAGATACTATTCTATACCATTCAAACAAAATCGCTTAAACAATAGTGTAGACTGTAAAAGGCATTTTTGTGGTGGTTACACAAACAGACTTCAAGTATTTTAAATACAGACTGCAAATTTAGACATTTATTTTAAAAAATAAAATAAAAATAAAATAATAAAAAAGCTATATGTACACTTGTACTTGGAATGTCTATCATGAAGTCATATAACATCATTCTCTTGAATAAACAAAAAAAAAAAACACAAAAAAATACAGTATGCTTACTATGGATTTCCTGCCACTATATGTCAGTTCTGCATAAATTAACTGGCATTATGCTGCTTATGATTTTAACAAAAGGAGGAAATTCTCAAGTAAAAGATTATATGATGCATAGCGATTGCGCATGACTTGTATGTGTGTCAAGACATCACGTCATTCTTGCCATTCACTCCCATGACCTGATAGAACAGAATGAAAGTCTCATCTCTAATGACAAATTATTAGAACAACAATGCTAAACAAATGCCAATTCAGAACAACATTGACCATTTCACCTAAAGTAACCTCAATTAACTTTTGCAGCACTAGAGAGAAAAAGGTTTTTTTTGTATTACATGGAAAAGAGAATTCACGAAAGAAGGATGCTACTTGCTCAACATGAGGATCTTAAGCTACTTCCTAAATTCATATTCTGTCATATATTTGGCATATAGTATGAGGAAGCTTACAAGACTAGCTTCACCACTTTTCCAAGGTTACAGACCTGTTTTCTCTTAGTCAAGTTATTATATAATTGAAAAACCAAATGAGGCACTAGAATCCCATTTAGTCAGCAGTCTTACAGCATTCTGTCCTGCTGAGATCATGGAGGAGTTCAGAGGACGAAAGAGGAACAAACCAGCTTTCTGAGGACTTCTGTACATGAATGAGAAAGTACAGAACATCTTGTTCTCATTTCATTGAATGAATCTCACAGAAATGTCAGATTTCACCCCTTGGTTAGTGATTCTCATTAAATGATCATTACTGTAACAGGCTACAGCATTATATATATATATATATATATATATATATATATATATATACACACACACACACACACACACATACACACACACACTCCATTCAATTAAAATTTGGGATCACAATGATGAATTGATGATTTTATTTCATTAACGACATGAAAGGCATTAAAATGATCTATACTACAAATGCTGTTCTTTCTAAGATTCTGTTCATAAAAGAATCCTGCAAAACTCATATTTTATCACAGTTTCCACACTACATTAAGCAGCCCAACCATTTTCAACTGTGATAATAAGAAAGGGTTCTTGAGAATCAAATCAGCGTATTAAAATGATTTCTTAAAGATTGTGTAATGCTGTGGACTAAAGAAATAAAGCTTTGCCATCAGAGGGGAAAAATACATATTTAAACAGGTAGCAATTAATCTTTAACAGAATTGCTCCTTTTAAATATATGTCTTCAAATCAAATAAATGCATGACTTGGCGACCATATGAATATACCTTAACTTGAATAATAATTACTATACTGCTATGAAAAGCATTAATCTCAGACTTTATTTTTGTTAATTAAAACATAATTTATCAATTCCTTTTTTTTCTTTTTTATTAGATTTTGGGTTGTAATACGATCCCGACATGTTCTTGACCAGCTTTGGGAGATTCCCCTGATGAATGAACTTCTAGAAAACAATTAAATATCAGTTTCTGTCTGAGCATTAGGTCCTCAAATTTCATTATCTCTCTCTCTCTCTCTCTCTCTCTCTCTCTCTCATTCTCACGTGGCTGTGGTCATGCCTCTGAGTGTGAGGGATAACAGACCACTCGAGCTGAACACTTCCATTAAAATTTAAGGCTGCAAGATGGTTCTTTTTCCCTTCACACTTAATCGCACTGAATCTTTCACCACCTCCCACAGACAATATTAACAGGGACGAGTGCTTAAAATATAACACATTGCTGTGGAACTGACAGAGAGGGCAGCACACTAATAGGAGCAAAAAACTTTCCCTAACAAGTCTCTAATTAGATATAAGTTGGCAGTGGATGCTGGACAGATGTATGATGATCAGTTAACGGGGCTACAGTGTTAGCTGGGCAGCTGAGAAATTGGGGCTAAGGCTGTAGATACCTTATACCTCTGACTCCTCTCTAACAGATTCCTTTCCATAAACACAAGCATGATTGTTTCCCTCATGTCCTGCAGAGCAGCAGTGCAAACAAACTATAGAATGACCACTAAATGACTCATCGTGGCTGTAGGGAATCGGCAGAGGAGACCACACAGATAACGGTTCTGTTCCATAACCTAGAGAACTGCTTCATGGTCTACTGTCTACCTAGACATCATTCTAACCGACGTGAAACCTCTTGCCGTCTCATTATGCAGCAGCTACATGAACTATTTTTACAGATGATTTTTAGTACTGAATATGAAATACATCTCTAACTGGCATCTTTTTCACTTTGTCAGTCATCTTGGATGTATTTTCTTTTTGAACTGGGTGTTATGTCAATGGCATTCTCCACAAAGGACACAATTCAAGGATTTGGCCAAGGCGAGGTATCTCTGGAAGCATCATAATTATTCCTATCTTTGGAACAACCTTTATGTCAGGAGGGCAGCAGTGGTAGCACATTAGGTTTTAAGACATTTGAGACAATCACATTCATCTCAGTCTGACCCTGTGTGGTCAGTGTCAATCAGCCCTTGAAGAATTCTAAGGGGTAGTTTACACAGAACATGTTTTTGCATTTAACTGTCCGTTTAACTTACTTTTCTGTTGCACTAGACGGATATGTCTGACTCATGCACTTGTTTGTCTTTTGCATATGACACAGCATTTAAAAACGTTCTGAAAACACGTTAGTTATTTGATAAACTGCAAGCTTTCACCAAAATAGCTTTGTTAAGTGGGTCTCATTCACTGATCTGGGTGTACAAATATTTTCCCTAAAATATCCTTCTTTCATACAATACTTTTTAGTCCAAATATAAAAATGTAATACTAAAAGCAGTACACCATTTATACATTTTGTTACAGGTTGGATTTTATACAGTGTGTGAAAATGTGTGAGGTTCATATGCAGATACACACAGGCTAATGAGAGGTCTGTATAAAAGGAGTTTATGGTGTTCAGACTGGTTTTGAGAATGGCAAGCATGGCACTAATTGAGCTTCTTGCTGTGTGTGATCTCATCAAGAGCTGAAAGTGTTGAGAGTGATGAAAGGAAAAAAAAAACATATATGGATGTTACGGCTGCTGGTGTGTGAATGAAGGTGCACAAAGGAGAGGATATATTAAGGGGTACTTTTAATGATCGTGGGAGAATAAGGGCACATCCACCAAAACTATACAAGGAGATACTATACTACATCACAATACTAACTCACTATACATCAATCACGGTCCAGGAGGAACTCAAAAGACAGGGTATTTAAGCATGAGGGGAGAAATCGGATGAATGGAGACAGGTGGGGATTAATCTATTAACCAAACAAGAACAAGTAAAATGACCAAATAAGGAAACAAAGTCAATGAATGTAACAGCCCTCCCGGAACGGTGCATCCTCACACCGAAAGATGAATACCAGCGGAGGGAGGGTGGGGGTTCTGGAGGCGGGTGTGGGGCAGGCAATGGAGAGGGCCCAGGGTGGAGTAGGAGGGAGGAACCAGGGAGGAGACCAGAGCAGGAAGAGCTAGATGGTGCTCCAGAGACCAGCCAGGATGGAGTCGACGGCGTGAGGAGCCATGGTGGAGGAGGAGCCGACGACACCAGGGGGCTGACTGACGGAGACTGCACTGGTGGGTGAGGAGCCGAAGATGGACCAGCCACAGAGCCCGGGTGACGCAGAGGGTCTCGAGGTCCAAGGCAGTGTTGAAAGCACTGGCAACCAAGGCGGAAGCGGAGCTCCGGAAGCCCACTGTGGAGTCGGAGCGACTGAGGACGGAGGTGGAGCCAGAGGGATGGTATGACGAGGTGAAGCCATTGGAGTGTAGTCCCAAGCGGCGGATGGTCGACGACTGACCAAGGTGGAGCCGGAGGGATGAGGGAGCGCGGTGGAGCAGGTGGGATGACGGGCCACGGTGAAGATGAGGGAACAGGGTGCCAAGGCGGAGCCGCAGGGTCGCAGGACCGAGGTGGAGTCCAGGCCTCGGAGGCTGGAGGTGGAGACAGGGAATCCACACGCCAAGGTGGAACTGGAGACTGGAAGTGCCCAGATGACGTTTGTGACAAGTGGGGCGGGGCCGAGGGACGTGGGAACAAGGAGTGAGGCCAGCGGAATGATTGGGAAATCAGCGACACCTGCGACCCACCGCCGGTCTCGAGTCCCACGTAGGAGATGGAAGGATATAAAACTGGAGCGACGATAGTGAAGGACGAGAGAGGACCAGGCCTGGGCTTTTAGTTTATGTTTTGCTTTTTATTTGCGCGCATCAGTCGTCCGTGAGGGGCTGATGAGCTGTTTTGTTTATTTTGTGATTATTAAAGTTTCATTTGATTGTGCGCCGGTTCCCGCCTCCTTCTTCCCGATGATTAGGAAGTTTTGATTATTAAAGCGTTGACTGAGGGTGAGCTGTGGGATTGACTGGCGCCAGCGGAGATGAGGTCGAGATACTGGCTGGTTTAGGAGGAGATGAGAGAGGGAGTCCGGGAGGAAACAAAGGAGGAACAGGGCTGGACAGAGCCAGCGGAGAAACAGGAGATTCAGGGCTCGGCGGAACCAGCAGAAATGGAGCAGAGGAACTGACTGGTCTAGGAGGAGGTGGGAGAGGGAGGCTGGGAGGGAACACAGGAGGTTCAGGACTGGACGGAACCAGCGGAGAAACAGGAGAGTCTATAAGGTCCATTAATCCCTCCATATTAACAGAAACCAAATGCAGCTCACCCTCAGTCGCAGGAGTGTGGGCAGGGCTTTCCTCCACACCCTCGATCTCCACCAGTAATCCCATGAGGCACGGTGTTGCCAGCTCACACACCTGGTCAGTCACGCTCTCGAGTCCTTGCTCCCCGACAGTGACAGGCTCAGGCTCTGCGGCGGGCTCTAGCTGTATCTCCCTGCAGCGGGATGGCGGCTGGCTGGTCTCTGGTTTGGGAGTGGGGCTGGAGATATCCTCTTCAGCGATGCAGATGGTAAACAAAGATCCATTTTTCTCCAGCACCCACTCCACGAAAGCGGCAAAATCCTCTCTGGGACCATTCGCTGGCAGGCGTGCAGATCGAGAAAGTCCCTAGTGTGGTCTTCCAGCAAATGGTCCAGTTGCTCCAGGGACAGGAGTTGAACTGCTGGTAAGGCCATTCCGGGAAGGGGAAGAAAACAAAACAAAAAGAAAGAAAAACACAGCTAAATAAACTGTTGGGTCCGTGATTCTGTTACGGGCTGCTGGTGTGTGAATGAAGGCACACGAAGGAGAGGATATACTGTACTAAAGGGTACTTTTAATGATCACGGGAGAATGAGGGCACATCCAACATAACTATACAAGGAGATACAATACTACATCACAATACTAACTCACTATAAACGAATCACAGACCAGGAGGAACTCAGAAGACAGGGTATTTAAGCACGAGGGGAGAAATCAGGTGAATGGAGACAGGTGGGGATTAATCAATTAACCAAAAAAGAACAGGAAAATGACCAAATAAGGAAACAGAAAGTCAATGAATGTAACAGTATATAGTTTGGTCATGTTTTATGCAGATTACTAACCTCAAGAAAACATGTTTACCTTAAAAAAAAATGTATATTATAAGTTTTTTTTTTTTTTTTTCTTCTGTGCATATACTGTAAATACAAATAATCCTTGCAATTATTTCTCAGTAAGGCTGTTTTACTACAGCTCAAAAAGTAGAGAACAAAGCTAATAACTCCAAGGTCATGGGTTTGATTCCCAGGGAATCCAAGAACTGACTAAATGTATACCTTGTAAATGATTTCACTTTTTTTTTACCTTGTGTGTGTGTGTGTGTGTGTGTGTGCAGAAATGCAAAATGAATCAGAACCCTGTTTAATTTATATATACATCCTGGCCTTACTGCACATTATTCATTAGTGCATGTAATTCCACAATAAATAAATAAATAAATACAAGTTGCCTTCATTAGCTTTCACCAAAATAAATAACTAGCTCCACTTGTAAAACAACTTCTGTTTTTGGCTGAATAAAACAAGCTGTACGGGATTTACAAGAGCACATAAGTCAACAGCCAGTTGCAAGCTATTAGTAATAATTGCAAGGGAGTCTTTAAAAGCATTGTGTGTTTTATGATATCAGTACAATAAAGCACATTTAATGTCCCCTACCTGTTTAGGATGCTCACTCTCCGTGATTTCAGCCAGTGTTGTATGAGTCAACACCTGGCAGTGTTTGGGCTCCTATAGTAAGACACACCTCAATCCTCTGGCCCCTGCGGGCCATTCTGGCCATCATCTGGACATCCTCAACAGTGATGCAGGCATGGGGATCTAAGGCACTCCGGGTTGGTACCACTGCCAACCAGTGTGGGGACTGAAAACACCACCATAAGTGGGTTAAAAACACAGAAATATGCTTATTATATAACAAATATACTGGTCAGAAGTCTGGAATAATCAGTATGTATTTTATTCCTATAATGAAAAAGCTGAATTAGAGAGTTTTTTCAGCTTAATGTTTTAATGGAAACCATGACACATTTCTTTTTCAGAGTTCATTGATAAATAGAAAGTTCAAAATAATACAATATATTTGAAATATAAATGTATCAGATTTGTTTTCATTGATACCATCACTTTGTATCAATGTAAATCATCCTTACTGAAAGAAGTATTTATTTCTTATACACTTTATATTTTAATCTTATTTAAGCAGCACAACTGTTTCCAACATTGATAATAAAGTTTTCTGAGCACAAAATCCGCAAATTAGAATGATTTCCTGCTGAAAATTCAGCTTTGCCATCATAGGAATAACTTACATTTGAAAGTTATAGTATATAGTAAAATATATATAGTATATAGTTACAGTAAAATAGAAAACTAATAATTCACAATATTACTGTTTTATTGTATGTTTGATTAAATAAATGGAACCTTAATTGGTGAGCATAACAGGCTAATTAAAAAAAAAAAAAAACGTAATTATCCCAAACTTTAAAATAATAATAATAATAATAATTGTTCTACATTTATTTTAATTTTCTGCTTTGACACTATTTTCTATTCAAACTTCTATTTAAATAGCCAGTAGCCTTTAGTTCACAGTGGCAGTGATACAGTATGTGTGGGAGCATGTATTTAAAAGGCTATTTACAAGATAAACAGGCATTGTAAGGGCATTGTACATGTATTTAATGGCAGGTCTATGTGCTTAGAGCCACTGACTCTGTTTCCAATAGTGTCAGTGAACTCAGCCAGCCTCTAGTAGGAACAATTCTAAGCCTTTCCATGTACTGCTGCTAGGTTTATGATCTGTTGAGCGAAGTCAGAGTACTTAGAATTCTCTTTGGATTTCTCTTTGGAAAGCAATTTACTGTCATAACTGTGAGGCCTAGAGTCACACTGTAGAAGACAGCAAAGGATAAGAAGAGTCAGCAGCACCTGATTAATGGAGTTTCAACCACTGCTTTTATTGGCAGTAGTCTTTTAAAAGAATATTTGCTTATTTATCAATACAATATAATTTAATGAGTTAAATATGAAAAAATAATTGTAAAATTTATATAAAGCAAATTTCTGAAATGGCTTTATATAGTAGGCTATATGGTTCAACTGGTCATAAATTATTATGTTTTCAACTTTTCAAGGTTGTTTTTTCCTGGTTGTTTTCATATTAAAGGCACAACATGTAAGATATTTTTATTAAAATATCCAAAAACCACTTGTGTCGCTGACTTGTGTACTTACATTAACCCAAATGTTTCGAAGATTGTTTAAATTGAGGGAAATACGCAATTTTAACTAGTGAAACGGACTGTATGTGACTGTATCTTGAGTTACTGGGGTATATTATTTATGGGGTTATCCTAATAAGGTAGGACAATAAAATATATAAAATATAGCTTTCAGATGATGTATAAATCTCAATTTTGAAAAAAGTACCCTTTTGACTGTTTTTTTTACTCCAGGGTCACATATATGTATAGATGCTCCATTTGACTGCTACAGGCACGTACAGTATGTGGCTGCCATCTTGGAATGGTCAACTTGACGTCATTCACCATACTGTAGGTTCTCACAGAGCCATTGAGCTGTTCTGTGCAGGATTGTGGCATCTTTAGAATATTCAGTGATTACTATGGTGAATGACGTCAAGTTGAACATGACAATATAGCGTACGGCTTATGTATAGCAGCCCATAGAAACAAGACTAAGTCGCTAATGAGACATCTTCGTATATTTATCTATGGTGTACAAAGTGTAATTGTGTTGCCTGCCAATGACGTCATAACCCCTACATTTCTGGTTTTGTTTTGTAGAAACCATGTTAACACCAAAACGCTAAGGGATAGTTCACCCAAAAATGTAATGTTTATTTGCTTACCCCCCAGGACATAATAGATGTAGGTAACTTTGTTTTTTGTTGTTATTTTTTTTTTTTGGCTTGCTTAGTTGGGGTCACTTCATCCACAGCGATATCGTTGACTTGATTGCAAATGAATGCACTGACACTTTTTAAACTGAACAGAGATGACATGACTGAATTCAATGATGAACTGCCTTTAACTGTCATTTTGCATTATTGACACACTGTTTTCCTAATGAATGTTGTTCAGTTGCTTTGACGCAATGTATTTTGTATAAAGCACTATATAAATAAAGGTGACTTGACTTGACTTTTTCAGTTGAACACAAACCAAGATTTTAAGATCAAACCATTGCAATCTATGAGTCTTATAATGTAAGTGGTTGGGAAACATGGCTAAAACATACAATATAACAAAACAAATAACATACACAAACAAAACCAAATTAAACCCTGCAGCTTGTGATGATACATTGATGTGCAAAGACACAAAACATTTGGTCTGTGCAAGAAACTGAACAGTATTTATATCAGGGTTTTTTTTACCTCTGATGTCTGAACTGTTAAAACTCTCCAGAGCACGTCCTGTTGTACGTGTTCTCAGCAGCAGGCGCGTGTGGTAGTCTCAGCCTCAGATGCCATGCCCACAGACCGTTGGCTAAATGTCTGATGCATATGGGACACTTCAGGAATCTCGAAGTCGTTATTGGATTGGTTGAATTCTATAGAATTTCCGCGAGATGTGTGTGTCGCATTCTTTAATGTTCCGCCTGGAAACAAAGATATCATACCACCAAACCCCCTCACGAAAGTAGAAAGCCGTCATGTTTATAATTGTGATGAACAGCGCTTATCAGGATCAACTAAATGCTGGATTTTCAAAAGTATGTGAAATACTTAACGTTTGTGGCATATAATCTTTAAAATAACGTCTGAGAGTTTTGCTCACTGATCTGTTATTGTGGTGACATTTCCATGCCGCGAAAAGTGACAATGAGCGAAACGAACTGTGATTGGTTGTTGGACATGTCGGTCAAGCCTTGGCCAATAAAAGCTGCCATGAATTCCAGACTTTCAGCCTGAAGGTCTGGCTACTCATGCTTGAGGTGTCTTCTTCTTCTTCTTGCTTTATGGCAGATCGCAGACTTATAGGTGCATTACTGCCACCTATCTCTAAAATTTACTTTTGACACTCTATCTACAATCAAGTGTCAATATCAAGTCACCTACATCTATGTTAAAACACAGTTAAAAACTGTTTATTACTGTATGTCATTTATATAGATCAAAAAATCTGTTAACCATATTAAAAACATAAAAAATACACAGGAATTCCCCTTAGATTTACTTTTATTATTATTATTATTATTATTGTTATTATATAGCATCTAGTAACAGCGTTCAAAATTACTGAGATGTCCAATCAAATTAAACTATTTGTTCTATTGCTAAACATGTAGGCATTATAGCCTGTTTGACAACAGTTTTACAACAGAGATGGCCTAAGAGAATGACAGTTACATAAACTACTCAACATTTTAAGTCAAATTTCGCTATCATTTAAGAAATTCATGTAATTTATTATTAAATGTGATGTGGCCTTTACAAAGCCTTTAGATTAGACATAGGATTCAGAGTGAATGTGTGCATATACTGTAGGCTATGAACATTATTTGCAGATATTTATTGATAAATTTATGGATAAATATTGATTTACAAAAAATTCCTCCCAATAGTTTGGTTTGATGTTACAACTTTAAAACCCATGGTGAATTAGTCTTTAAGTCAATTTAAGAATAAAAACATGTTAATTTTGACAGGTAGTGACTATGTTTCTGCTTAGATTTTCTAGAACAGTTATACTGTGGACAGGTGTTGTGTCTACGAAGTGTGAGATTCCTTTGGAAGCATCCTTTGTGGCAACTTGAGCATTTAATAAATTTTCCTGTCAGAGCTTTAACATCTAGTGACAAATCCCAAAGTGTGTTTGATGGTCCAAAGAGAGCCACTTGGTATGCGCATATATATATATGTATAAACACACACACACACGCACACACACACAAACACACACGTTTGTTTTTGTGAAAAGTGGGGACATCCCATAGGCATAATGGTTTTTATAATGTAGAAACTGTATATTCTATGGCCCTTCACCAACCCTACCCCTAACCCTCACAGGAAACTTTGTGCAGTTTTACTTTCTTAAAAAAAAAACTCATTTTGAATGATTTATAAGCGTTTTGAAAAATGGGGACATGGGTTATGTCCTCATAAGTCACCCTCTCCTTGTAATACCTGTGTCATACCCATGTCATTATACAAAGTTGTGTCCTGATATGTCACAAAAACATGCCCACACACACACACACACACACACACACAGCGGCAGTTGAGCATTTCTCCAAAGAGTAGTGTACAGGCTGAATCCAGGTCAATGCACAAGAAAGGTAATTAAAATACCATTGAGAAAATGTTTATTCAGTAGTGTTTTTTTTGTTTGTTTGTTTGTTTGTTTGTGACATTACCACTCATCACATTTCTCCAGTTCCAAATGTTAACATCATTCCGATGCTCAAATGTCCTCAAATTCCTGTAGAACTGTTTCAGAACAGTATAGGCACTTCAAGGGTTTCTAAAACATTTGTGAATATACATTTTCAAAGATTATTTTTTTAAACAAACATATTATATATAATATGTAGTATATAAATAATTATATTCTATAAATTATTGTATTTTAACATATACAGGGATGTCATTGACTCTAAATGGTCAGGTCTTTCAAAGAAACACTGTAAATGCACATGAAAAGAAGAGTAAAAATGAGCAGATGTGATTCACATTATTAATCACCTTCTGTGTTAACAACAATGTTTGAGTCTTTGGAAAGTCAGAGACATGCAGCAGAATATGCTTGAGTCAGAACAATGGGAGAAATCTTTGCAAAAGCTGCTTCCGCATGAGGGATAATATTATGAAATAAAGAAAAATGGTCTTCATTAGGGTTCCAGTCAACAGTGAACGTTGAAAATGTGCTGACTGAGAACAGTGTGGGCGTAAAATCAGTAATACTGATGACTTTTACTGGGTAAATGATGTTAACCTGTCATAGAAGATTAATTCTTTGACTCTTATTATTAATAATGAAGACTGAAAATCCATATCTTATTCTAATGACATTTCTTTCTTTCTTTTTTTTTCAAGCATTGGGTAAATGGGAATAGTTTCAACAAACAAAACATTCTTGACCTTGATCAGCTGTTTTGTGCAAAACAAACTTATATCATGGTTTAAGTAACTTTCATAATTTAAGTAAATTACTGCAGTTCTATGAATTGTGATGCTGCAGACTTTTAGCCAAGTGCATTCAAGTACAACTGATTTTACTAAGAGCCTTTAACCTGCATGAGTGTTTGACCTGAAAAGAGAGAAAATAAACGAGCACAAGTATAGCACAATGTGTTCTTGGCTTCAGGCAAAGTAGAATTTGAACTTTCAGGGACTTAACACTGAACTGACTACATTAGAAACATGATATAACAAAATACATTTAAACATTCTAAAACAATGTGATCTTTAAATGATTTGATATCAGCCAGATGGAAATACAAACATTAATTTCGACTAAAGAACATAATGGCACAATCAAAGGGAGAGAAAAAACCCTTTACAAAAATGATGAGATGAAAATGAAGTTACTGATAAAGTCCACACTGAGATAAGTTACTGAAATGTAATCAGTGGGAAATTAAAGGTATCAGATTTAACCCAGGATTTAAACCTTGGATTTGTCTTGTTCTTTAATAAAACGTACCTCTACTGTTACAAACTAGTCAATGACTAAAACCTGTGAGCAATGATTTACCTTCATCCACTGACAACTGTTTTCAAAAACCATAGAGAAACAATCTTTGATGTTTTTGATTCCAAAAAAAGAAAATACTGTACAAGCCCCGGTTGGCGTTCTGAAGCAAAATGACTTTATGTTACATTTTCAAATAAGTAAAGGTTCCCCCATAAAAATGTGTCCCCCTTGATGTGCTACAGATCCACCATAACTCTTCTAGAGGAGTTGGTTGTCATAAAAATGTTACTGTTGGCAATGATTGGTCATTCAGGCGTAGAACTCTTTACTCTGAGCCTTCTGGTAGGCAGAGCTAGGAGGCTTGCGCTCTCCAAGGTCGTAGCTCCCTTCGTCCTTCTTTCTCATACGGTAAACCAGAAGGAGGATGAGGAAGATGGCAAACAGGAAGCCAATCACTCCGCCGGCTATAACAGCTGCACCAAGAAAAAAGACACCATGTCAAAAAATGTCTATTGTAAAGTCATATTCAAGTACACATCATATTCAAATGCTTCAACAAAAACTCACAGAAGCAAATCAAATGAATCAAAATAGCAGTGAAATGTGACACACACAGACAACAATGGTTTGTCAGCTTACATAAGTTATTAAAAATGGCTGAATGGTTTGGGGTGATACTACAATCAGAGGTACTTTTGATTACTTCAGAGGTGAAAAATCTATTTGATCTATATTATACTGTTCTATTCTAATCTATTATTCTTTATGACAATTAATAATATCAATAATACTAAATCATGGATAAGCTTTGAACATTCTAACACAACAAGACAACTAGCGGTACGTTAAAAATAAATAAACTAGTTATTTACCAAATTGGTCAATATTTATAAATGGTAATTTTGAGAAATGTTTCAGTTTATTATATTTCAAGTTTTTAAACTGGCACTCTGCTGCTTTTGCAGAAATATGAACTCATCACTTCTCATTTCCATCATAACCAAAAGAAAACTTATTTTGGAAAAAAAATAACAATTATTCTTTAAAATGCATGGCATGATTTTTTTTTTATGGTAAAATTCTACAAATAAATACTAAATATATATATTAAAAAATACTTAATATTAAAACTTAATTGTTTTAAGGTCTAAGACAAATGTACAAATCAGAATTTTCTTGATTTTTTTTATATTTTAGAAGGTCTGGACTGAGGATTAGTCCAAAACTGAGACCTTATAGCAAATTAGCATTTAAATAGTCCATAAAATGAGATCAATTAAAACTATAATAATTGTGAAAATTTTTATTATTACATTTTTAAAGCATTTGTTTTTATCTTAATATGCAACTAAAAAGTTCCCCTAATTGAAGAATCACTCTTACATGTTGTTCATTTCAAACATACCTGCCAACACTTCCGTCCTTTGGAAGAGATTTTCTGTGCGAACCTCATGAAGCGGGTCAGCATCTTGTACAGCACTCGGTGAGCTGGTGGCTTCAACAGTGACCTGAGGCTTTTCTGTCTGATAGACAGAGATCTAATAAACAGTGAGAGAGGCAGAGAGAAAAAGACAGCTCAACATCCAAACTGCTGACACTTAAAAAAAACTGTTCAGCTTGTAGATAGTGTCGGAAAAAGTGAAGAGATTCAATAACAAGACTGAAGGATTCAACATAACAGTGATGTTCAGTAAAACTGTAAGGGACAGCAGGTCAGTTTAAGCGTCAAAAAGGGACAATATTCAAAATTATCACAAGTTGTCATAGTATTGCAGGCTGTGCAGGTTTTGGAGCAGTGGAAGTCAGCAGAAGCTTTGATAGTGTCAGAATCTTTATGACTGAAATGGACGAGCAATCGCACCTCTGGTCCGAAGTCTGAATCAATGAATGTGTCTATGCTGATGGAGGACTCCAAGCTGGGGCTGCTGCTGTAGACGGGCTCCTGAGTGGACCCTGCTTTGATTTCTGGGTACCGCACAATTATCGTGGAAGTGTCTTCATCATCATCCGTGTCACTAGAACCTAAAGAGATGCGTGCAAAATAAAAAAAAATGAGATGAGAATTAAACAAAATAAAGTTTTCCTTATTACAGTTATTATTATTTTTTTTGGGGGGGGGGGGCACTATTTATGAGTGAGTTATTGGAATCTTTTACTTAATTTACTACAGCTATATTCCACTTCATCTTTTTAATGAAGCATTCTGTATACATATATGCTAGGACTGTTTTAAATGTTTAAAAAATAATTCATATATCAGAGTTGAGATGAGATGTTTGCGACGGGAGTAAATAAAACGCAATATACGGTGACGACCACAATCAAACTGCATTGTGGTATATTGAGTGGCCTTGAAGTGTACAGTACATGTGAAGTAGACTTGCTCCTCTGGTCTGATTTTACATGCACCAGATGAACATGTTTGGGCACTGTGGTTGCACTTTGCATATTTTGTAGCGATCACATTAAAAACGGTATATAAAAAAAGAAGAACTCTAGATAATGCTCTATTTTCATTTCAACACCTTGCATCTCTCTTTTTTAAATGCAAAAATGCATTCTGTTTGAATGGCCTCTAGCAACATGTCTAGTAAACCTGAAACCAGCCTGATCATACAGGGTTCTCTTGAGATCATTATGCAACTAGTCATTTGTAAGTCTATTTTGAAAATATGAGATTTTGCACATCTATGACGTTATGGTCTGATGGGACTATAATGGCCTGAGCCTTAGTTTCAATGCTCCAAACTTCTCTCTTTCTTGGAATTTCAGTTCTGCATAAATTTAACCATGCAGAATGGGAATGCAAGATCAGCACAATTGTGCTTAAAGTGTTTCCAGGAGAGACAGCTGAAATATATAACATTTATAAATATTTCAACCATTCTCTCCATTTTGCACTGCAATTGTGCCAGGTACAAGGCACTGTGGTACAGCAGTAAGAGGTAGAGAAATGACTTATTAATAATGCAGAGTTTCTGTATGGAGCAGACATCTGCTGAGTGACCATGGTGGTCTTGGCTGAGCGCGTTTGACTCCAGGTGAAACATCTGTCTGCTCACAGGGTGGGCAACATTGTCTAGCAACCACCTAGCAGCCCTTCTATCAACAAGACATCACACAACCTTTAGACACAACAACACTGGCTCTGTGGGTTGATTAGAAATATTATTTAATGATTTTATAGTCCATAACTTAATAGGTAATGAGGTGATGAGGTGCTCTCCTAGAAGTCCATAACTTCTAGTCCATAACTCAATGCTACACTAGTAAGATGACTGAGAAAATGTACCGAATTGCAGCTTTAGTAGCATCGTAATAGCAATTTGTCTTTAATAATGATATAATAAACATTAATACTCTAATTACATCTAATCTGATTTTTTTTTAATGAAGTGTTTCTCACTGGCACAATGCAGGTGTGTTTTGGGTGGTTGCCAGGACATTTCTATGCAATTATTGCTAAGGTTTTGATTGGATTGCCTACAGATGGCTACTTACCTGACCAAGTTAAAATAGCCATTCCATGGGTTTCGATAGCCCTGTTACAAATGGTACATTTAGTGTGTATTTGTGGACTTGAGGTGTTGGCGGTTGCATGCTAGTGTCCAGTGAGTCTTTTTTTATTAATGATATTGCATTGGTCATTTTAGGTTTCAGAAGGGTCCAAAGCAGACTACTACCCTGCATTAGTGCCATTTTGTCTTCAAAGTGTTGGATTTTGAGGAGAAACACAAGGCCATAGGCTGACATGGTCCATGGTTTTTGTATGTCTGATGATCTGGGCTGCTTTGCCAGTCAATTTAAGACTAAGTTGTTTGTAGAGACCATTTCCACCCCAATGTTAGGGGTTTGTTAAATAATAATCATAATATCATAATCGTAGTCTCTTGAGATAAGGAGATGCCTCAAAATAGTAATAAAATTGACTATTTTAGAATCATTGGGAGTAATACAGTACAATCAATCCTTACCAGATCCTGAACCAGAAGTGAAGTCATCATCATCTAAAGGATAGTCACCAGACTGCTGGTCATCCAAATAGATGTCATCATTTAGGACAGGAGACTGACCAGAGACCAGTACCTGCACAGGAAACACAAGCAAAACATTCAGAGCCAAAACGTCCAATTTAATCACAAAAGTATCTGAAAATCTAATGAGCTTGCTTGAAAGAAAAATGTTCAGTCATTCACATACATATGAAATGATCTCAAAGAAATCTTCACAGTTACACCAGAGGCACACCACTCAAGTACCATTAACATATCAAATAAAAACTTATTTTTTCCCATTTCTAAACAACACAGAAGAAAATCTTGTCTGAATTTGCTTTACGCTGAAGACATAAACAACAAAAACGCCTGCCCAAGGTTCCTCCCACTTCTGTTTCCTTGGAAACAACCTCAAAGGAAAGTAATGTTTGATTCTCTTCCTCAGGAGAAAACTCTCTGGAAGCTCTCTGACCCACTAAAACAGCACTAAAAACCAATCTAAAAGTCAGCATCTGTCATTTCTCTACACATTGTGGAGGTTACAAAAGGTTTATCATTCTGAAGTAATACTCTAAGGTTGAGGGGGTGCAAATGGACAGACACGGTCTAGCAAACAAATGCAAGAGGCAATCATTGTTGTCGAGAGATGGCCAATGGACCACTGAATATTTCCAAAACCTATGACCCTTTATTTTTCCGTGTTGGTATCACATCCTCCAGTGACCTTGTCATCTACCACAGACATCACCATTCACACTCGATCGAGCTCAGCCTTCTCTGAACTTTTCCATCCATATTAAACCTTCAGCAAATCACAAATCACTACCAACAGGACTAGTCACATTAACAGCGGGCCACACTTTGTGCACCTATGTGAGATTGTATTTCTTATATTGTAGAAGGCAAACAATGAATTGAAGCACGGATATTGTCTGTATGTGTGTGTACTTGATTAAAGTCGACAAAAGCGCCAATGGATCCGACAATGAGATTGGATAATACTCCAAGCACTTTTGTGTGTAATCCGAATCCTCTTATTCACCCGGATGATAAATAATGGCACTCAGGTGATAAGGTTCAAATTTATAGCGGTTACTCATGCAGGATAAAAACCCAGAAAGAACGAAGAGGTTGAATTCAAAGCCTGTACAATAACAGGAGGCTGGAGCGGGTGTTGTTTTCAGAGGCACTGAGGGGGAGATTAAACGGGACTTGAAAGCCAATGGGAGACTAAATAAAGCCATAGAAGAGCCAGAGCCTGTGATCAGCCGTGGGTACCGTTTAGGACATCTCAAACATACATCAGCCTCTGTTTGACTCTTCACATTTTTCATAGTCTCCTGACAAAGCATAGGCTTTCATTAGGCATCATCGCTCACTGTGAAAGAGAACACACAGGAAGACGGGATACAAAAACCCTGTTTAACCTCGACAGCTTACAATAACTGAACTTGAGTGACGTAAGGGCTGTGTGTGAAAGCTAAGGCAGCTGTTGAGACAGCCAATGACTAAACAACCCGTGTTTTGTATGAAGGTTTCTAAGCAAATTGGTTTCAGACAGACTCCAAAAGCAACGCAATGTCATAATTTCATCTCAGTGATCTAGAACAAATTCATGTGAGCTTTATACATATCTGCAAATATATAATGATCACAATGCTTTTGTCCAGGAAAGAGTTTATATATATATATATATATATATATATTTTTTTTTTTTTTTTTTTTTTTTTTTTTAGCAGACAGGTTGCACTAACAGTGGATTTTAATGTGCTTTGATGTCAGTCCGAACAGTCCATAAGGAGCTATTTCTACCTGATCCAGTTAATTCACTCAAAAGAACGCAGAGAACAAAGCAGCATTGGACCCCATTGACTTTGATTGAATGGACAAGAAAAACTTACATTTCTCAAAATATTTTCCTTTAATTCCACAGAATAAAGAAAGTCTGCTTTTTATATGACATGAGGATGAGCAAAAGATGGCCAAATTTTAATTTTTTGGTGAACTATCCCTTTAGGAGCAATTTTACCCGATCTTACCTACTTCTTAACTACTTCTGTTGATGTACCTTAAAGGTGCAATAGGTGATTGTCTTCAGAATTTGCTTGAAAACCTTTTCACATCCCAATAACAATCATTAAGTTAAGTGGTTTACATTTATTTATCTGTATTTATATATTCTGTCGAAGGGTTGGGTATCGATTGGGTTGTATATGGGTTTTATATGATACCGGTGCCATTTCAATACTTTTAAAATGGTACCGGTGCCTAAACGGTGCCTGAATCAATACTTCTATAAAAATAAATAAATAAAAAAAAGCCTAAAAAGGATAACATTAAAGAACATAAAAAATATTTAAAATAAATCCATAGCATTCACACACTCCTTGGATGCTCTCATTTCCCAAGCTTCCCTTACTCTAAGGCTAATAAATGTATTTCATGATCTGGGTCATTGTTTAATAGAAAAGCACACATAATGTTTCTTCTGTATTTATTTTGCCATTAATTTTAATAATAATCTAGTGAGATTGTTGAATGCACAAGCAGTCTGACAACAGACTGCCTAAGATTAAGATTTTTGCACATCAGTGTATGTATAAAGTACGTATAATTAGATTAAGTATATTTAAATAAGTGTGGTTAAAGTATGCGTTCTTATGTTAAAGGCTAGATTTTCGCTAGAGGAAACAGCTGTGGTGTGATGTGAGTGGTGAACAGCGATGAGAAACCGATTGCTCCCACGTGACCTTTTGTAAACTGTATTTATGACAAAGAACTGGACAGATACAGATATTCTAACAATAAATAGATAAACGCACACCTTGTGTCCTCCGTTTCTGTTTGAGTCTGCTCGCACTGCTACGATGCGGTATGTGTATTGAAGAGCGCGCTGAAAGACGGAGAGGAGAGCAGTCTGACTGCTTTTTTATATAAAATTATTGCGGACTGACTCTGAGACGATCGCGAATTTGAGTACAGTTTATGAAGCTAAACGCTATATCCCCACTAAAAAAAGCCATTGTGGACGCTTCAATCCCGGAGGACTCTTTTCGAGAGGGAGTCTTCGCCCACGTTCCTCGCGGTGTCGGCCCCGCTTTCGCCTAGGCAGAGCAGCGCCTGCATTCGCTGGGTTCACAGATGGATCTTCTGGAGGGTATGGAGACGGGCGCGTCCCTATCTCATACCTCACCCGCCAGATCTGCCCGATCTCCAAGTTCGGAAGCCCGAGTGTTGCGGTCCTTCCCCCTGAGTGACGGCCGTGACGCACCGCCTTTCTTTCTCCGAGGAGATTGAAATGGAGGGCATCGATGAGCTCGCAGTTGCACAAACATAAGCTGCATAAACATCAGTTGCACAGACAACAGTTGCACAAGCATCAGTTTCACAAGCATATTATGCCTAACTTTATAACAAGCAGCATTAATGAGGAGTGCAGCTCACGCAGTCAGCTCTCGGGAAAAATAAGGGGGCTGACTGTGCTTCTCGCATATCTGGGGATGGGTTGAAGATGGCTCTGCCTATCTCCACCCGTGTTCCCTAGATCTAGAGTTGGTTCTCGAGGTTCGGAAGCACGCGCAGCGGTTCCTTCCCCCTCTGTGAACTAGCAGCTGCAGCTACTTATCTCAGAGGAGATTAATACTGTTTGTGTGACTAAGCAGCTCGCGTGCTGCCGAGGCAACGTGTGTATTACATCATTTTAATTTAATTTGATGTGAATCTTACCAGAACCAGACCGTCTTTACTAGTCCGATTGGTTAACTGCATTAATTCTGAGGAATTTCGCATTCCGGTCACGACTGCAGAGGGTGGAATTTCGAATTTCGGTCACGACTGCAGAGGGTGGCCCCTACTGGGGTAGAGCAGCATACACCGCACTACGGAACATTGCCCACCCTGGGGGCCAGTCTGCCAACCCTGCCAGAGTTCCAGGGCGCAGCGGCCTCCAGCGAGCAATGTCCTCAGCAGAGCTGAGATGCTCGTGGCCCCATCAGGGGCCTCTTACACCAGAGGTCAGTCTCGAGAGACTGATTCCCTTAGTAGATTACTTAGCAGCATGGAAACTACTGCCAAATGTATCTCAAAGAGTCCTGCGCACAGTAGAAAAATGCTACTGTATTCAGTTCGGCTCTCCACCGCCGAGATTCAACGGGGTTACGTTAGTCAGCCCCAAGCAGGCTCTGGTTATGGAACAAGAAGTGAAAACCCTATTAGGGGAGGAGGCCATTGAGGTGGTCCCTCCTCAAGACATGGAGTCCGGGTTCTACAGCCGGTATTTTATAGTTCCAAAGAAGGATGGGGGGTTACATCCGATCATAGATCTGCGGGTCCTAAATCGATCAGTTATGAAACTGAAGTTCAAAATGCACGATCATGCATATTGTAACTTAAATCAGATCCGAGGACTGGTTTGTTACAATAGATCACAAAGATGCATACTTCCACATATCCATCCTTCCACAACACAGGAAGTTTCTGATGTTCGCCATCGGGACGAAGCTTACAAATATCGAGTACTTCCCTTCGGCCTTGTACTCTCACCCCGCACGTTCAAGAAATGCGTATATGTGGCTTTGGTTTCTCTGTGCATGCAGGGCATCCGCATTCTCAATTATATCGACGATTGGTTGATTTGAGCTCAGCCAGAGCAGGTTGCGGCTCAAGAAGAGTGTACTTTCTCCAGTTCAGAGAACCACCTATTTAGGCGTAATATGGTATTCAACTGCGATGCAGGCATCTCTGTCCCTAGTATCGAGTCAATCCTCATCTCAGTCAAGAGAGTCAAAGAAGGCCAGTCACTCACTGTCAAATAATTTCAGAGATTGTTGGGTCTGATGGCAGCTGCGTCCAACATGATACCTCTTGCCCTGCTGTACATGAGACCCCTACAGTGGTGACTCCAGACCAAGGGATTTTCCCCGAGGGGCAATCCACTTTGAACTATGAAGTCACGCGGCACTGCCTCCGTGCCTTGGAAATGTGGAAGAAACCTTGGTTCTTGAATCAGGGCCCGGTGCTGGGAGCTCCTTGTCACCATGTAATACTAGCGATGGATGCATCCCTCACTGGTTGATGTGCGGTCATGAGTGGCCACCCTGCCCGTGGTCTGTAGAGTGGTTGCCATCTGACATGGCATATCAATTGTCTAGAGATGCTAGCAGTTTATCTTGCACTGAAGCTCTTCCTCACAGACCTAAGGGGTCACCATGTGTTGGTGCGCACCGACAACACATTGGTTGTGTCTTATATCAACCACCAGGGAGGTCTGCGTTCGCGCCCCTTTTACAAGCTGGCTCACCAGATCCTTGTGTGGTCCCAGGGCAAACTCCTCTCATTAAGAGCAGTATATATTCCACCACCCCGAGGTGGTGGAGCAGATATGGAGAATTTTTGGCAGAGCTCAAGTAGATCTCTTTGTGACTCAAGAGACAACACGATGTCCCCTTTAGTTCTCTCTAGTTCATCCAGCTCCTCTGGGACTGGACGCTGTGGTACAGACCTGGCTGAGGCTTTGTCTGTACACCTTTCCTCCTATTGCTCTGCTCCCGGGAGTTCTGGCGAGAGTACGCTGGGATGGGGTCCTTCTGTTGTTAGTAGCCCCGTTCTGGCTGGGCCGAGTATGGTCGATTCAACATATCTCAGACAGACATCTGACCCTTAAAAGCGCCTTTCTATTGGCTATTACCTCTCTGAGGAGAGTAGGAGATTTAGCCCTCTCAGTGGCCCCTACCTATCTTGATTTTGCACCTGGAATGACCAAAGTGTTCATAGACCCTCGAGAGTGATATGTTCCTAAGGTTCCCTCACACCACAACCTGTAGTACTGCAGGCCTTCTGCCCTCCTCCCTTTCAGGAGCCTGACCAAGAGAAGCTAAATTGTATGCGTCCAGTTCTAGCACTGGACGCATATGTCCACAGAGCTGCCCTGTGGAGAAAATCAGACCAATTGCTAGTATGCTATGGTCTCCCCAAAAGGGGTTTTCCTGCATCTAAGCAGAATAAAGTCGTTGGATAGTTGAGACTATCAACGCCACCTAGTCCACTGTTCTTCCCCCGCTGTTCTCTACTTGAGATATGGCGGCCTCCTAGGACTTCCTAGCAGGTGTGTCCATGCTGGACATCTGCAACGCTTCGGGGTGGTCCACGCCCTCCACATATGCAAAATTCTATGGCCTAGATATGCCAGTCACTCCAGGCGCTTCGGTTCTCTCGTCCTAAGCTGTGCTCCTCGGATACACACTAGGCAGGGATTTGGTAGTCTGGCAGCGTGCGTACATCGTTCCCCATAGCGCTTCGACGCAGCTCGAGTTCCTGAGGAGGAACGTCTCTAGGTTACGTATGTAACCCTAGTTCCTCAAGGGAACGAGACGCTGCGTCTCAAGGCCATACCCCCGGCACCCCTGCCAGCGCTTGCTGGTTCTCAAAGCTGACGCTAGCTGCGTGGCTCGTGCCTTTATAGCTTCCTGGTCGCTTACGTCACCCCGCCCGTGATGTCACGCTCTTCTATAAAACAGATTAGATATGATATTTAGAGTCACTCTCGCTTAACGCGTTCCCCGTAGTGCTTCGACGCAGCATCTCGTTCCCTCGAGGAACTAGGGTTACATACGTAACCTAGAGACGTTTATTATTGGTTGACCTATATGTTCATAGAACCGAGTCCCTCACTCTTTAATGGCATCTATTGTTCCATGAAGAAAATATAATATCTAGGAAACCTTTCCATTGCAAGTTCTTCATAGTGGAAAAGGTTCTTTAGATTATTAAAATGTTCTTCAACAAAAAAATCATCTATGTGAAAAACTTTAGAATTACTTTTGGAGCCTTTATTTAAAAAAATATTTTTCAGCTGAATATACACAACAATATGGAACATTATTACTTCCATCATATTATGACTACTGCCTATTTTATCAAACACAAATATCTAAATACAAAGGTCACACTTTATTTTAAGGTCCAGTTCTTGCTATTAACAAACCATTAACTATGACTTTTGCCTTGGATAAACTCCTTAATTTGCTGCTTATGAATAGTTGTAGTTTAGATTGTTTTTAATTTAGGTCTTGGATAGGATTAGGGATGTAGAATATGGTCATGCAGAATATGTGCTTTATATTGTAAGTGCTAATAAACAGCCAATATATTAATAATAGGCATAACTAGTAAATAGTGAGAATTGGTCCCTATACTTAAGTGTTAACAATACAATAACTGTATAGATGGTACGAAAGTAATTGCCAGAGCAAAATTTGATTCATAATGATAGCATATTTATATTCTTTAAAGGTCAAACTCAACCACCATATCAAATCCTAAAATAGTTCCAGCATAATTTTTTTTCTCATTTTTCTATCATATCAAGTAAGGGTCTCTGTTGCCTAATCCATCTTCCAGCGAGAACTATTTTGATCCCTGCGATATTCACACCCCTGAGTTTAACAAAAACTGGTTTAATGAATGGGTAACGTGATTTAGGAAGGTCTCTAGAAATTCCTGGCATTTAATAGCATGGGAATGCTCGGAACAGCTTCAGTCAAAATTGCTCAAGGGATGAAGGGACTAAAAAGTCACGAACTGAAAGACACTACTGCAGGTGGAGCAGTCAGATCTCAGATTCCAGGCTGAAGTCACTGTATTTTCTTTACTTTGAAGACAGCCATGAAAGAGTGAGAGAGACATAAGTGAGGAAAAGAGAAGGAGTGAGCGAGTGAGGTTAAGAGTGTGTTGGATAATATCTCTCATTCCAAAACAAACTCCTGTAAGCCATATGAAGGCGAGAGCCGCATTCCTGAGTTCCCGGACTGCTACACAAGTGCTGTATTGTGCGAAGGTTCTGAGTCCCTCTCTTTCAGCCCGTGCCAATGATACAGCTGGACAGGAAACTCTGAAACCCGCAACCAACTCACTCTTCTCACTCAAACAGGCTTGCCAAGCAGCCAAGCACACTGTGTCTCTCTCTCTCAGCACACCGTCACCAACTCGTATGTTACACACAGTGTACTGCCAGCTGTACGCAGCTGCCAAGTCACAGAGTTGAAAGCAGAGAGAAAGTACTGACACATATGCTGGATTTGGCAAGCAGAGGTCTAAAGTACGTAAAAGGAAAACATTTACTGCTGACTGAAATTGAGGTGAATGATTCAAAGACAGGAAGCATAGAGGCCAAGAAATTAGAATGCTGTCCGTGCCAGCATTAAAAGGTCTAAATCTATATTGTAATTTAATATGATTTTAATATGATTTCATTTGCCCTTCACATGGAGAATGACAGTGATTGAAGCTAAATGCTAGTGGCAGTCCTCCAGATGGCTCTGTCTGTTTCCACACCCTGTGAAAAACCGGATTAATTAAGTCTAGTCAGGCTTCCCTCACACTCTTACCACAAGAGACACAGGGCAAAATACACAAATATGGTAAACTGAGCTAGTGATTGTAAATGCAGCTATTTTCTCTCAAGTCAACAACCTCTTGTAAAATGGGTGGTATATCCATAGACAGACTCAGTCTGGACTGAAAAGCAGCTCTTTCTGTTTGTCTTTCTGTTTGAGCATGTGTCTGTGTGTGTATATTTTTTATATTAAAAATAGTTTTATTATTTATAAATGGATTCAATTTGTAGTCACACTACATGAAATTTTACAACCTAAAAATGTTAGTTCAGGCAGGGTTGCCAACTCTCACGCATCTGGCTTGACACTCACGCTTGGACTTCAGTGTGAGATTGATGCTGAAAGTGTGAGTGTCACGGCAGATGCGTGAGAGTTGGCAACCCTGCCTGAACTAACATTTTCGAGGGGTTAAGTGTGTTTGCTTAAAGCAGGGTATATTGTGTACATTATGGTGGTCTTATTTATCATAAAAATAAATGAAATCAGTGAGTCGGGAATGCACATACACTGTCTAACATAAAAGAGCACTGGCTATAGGGTCTAATAGGCTTAAGCAATAAGCAAAGAAGATACAGCAAAAAAAAAAAAACAGTTCAGAGACTGAATCGAAGACACTGAATACACAAGACAAAGCAGGATTTTTTTTTAACTGCTGGTAAAGCTGAAGCTCACACTGCCAGTCTAATATGATTATTACACTCTGAACGGCCCCTTTACACATTCCCGACTGCATTCGGTTCCCTTAATGTAATCTCAATATGAAGCATACTGCTGTGTTTCCTTTGAAATTCCTCTCCATGCCCCTGAGGTCTGGCTGTGTAATTTCACATAGTCTGCTGCTCCGCTCCAGCTGCAGGAAAATGTGGTGTGCTTTCCTAGTTCAGACTGACACCTATTGCACAATGATGCTTTCCTGGTGGAAAACACAGACAGAGCCTTCATCTGCTCTGGTTCTCTCTGATCAGAGGTACAGAGTGGATTACCTGTGGACACAAAGCTAAATCCAGTTTGACCTCAGTCTGCTTCCCTTTGAACTGACATATAGTATAATACTTCGAGACTGACCCATGAGGTTGCATTTAACCTGTATGTTGCATATTGCAGTCTGTAATAGCTACTTAGCTGAAAATATACTTAAAGGGGACATCAGATGCAAAATTCACTTTGAATTAGCAGTGTGTGAACACAACCACACTACAATGATAAAAATCCATTCACTGCTTTCTCTTTAATCTCAATTATCAAACCGTTTTGATTTTCTGAGTAATATGACATCATATTGCACAAGCCCTGCCCATGACCACCGACTAAGAAGTTTAAAATCAAGGATGTTCATGATCCAGCTGCACCTCAAGAAGAAATCAGTCTTGGGGAGAGCAGAGCTCATTAGCATTTAAAGAGACATGCACCGAAACGGTTCGCTGTGATCAGAGGTGTTTTTGACAAGGTAAAAAGGGTGTTGTTTTACATGACCACAGAGGAATTTTAAACAAAATATGAATCATACCAACAAGTGGAAAGTGTCCATCCGATGTCCTCTTTAAAGGTTTTACCCACTGTAATTAACCCTGGGTTAAGACTGTTTTTTACCCCCAGGCCACTTTTAACATTGGGTTAAGCAACGTTTCACACTTTTAAAACTGAATGGGGCTTAGCACTGGTTTTTGCTCTAGTTACTGAAGCCTTGATAAGCCTTTAAGCCTTAAAAACTGGAAATACGTTTGAATTATTGCACTTTTAGTTCCATCGTCCTGGAGTTCCATCGTCGTGGGTTTAATGAATGGGTTTTTTGTTAAATACCTGAAATAAGAGTTTTGTCTACACTATACTGGTGTTGTGCTATTGACTTTCACATTGTTGCTAAAGATGTGTTACTTTTTACACTTTTAATAAATAAATTAAAATTATCCTGCCAGAAGAATTTTATTAAAACTTATTGTGTCTGTTCCTTCTGTATCATCTCAGTGAGCATTTGTGAGTTTTATGCAGAGTTTTTCTGGGTTTTCTGATATTTCAAACAAACATGCCCATAAAAGCCTCATACTGTGCAAACAAAACAAACTGTGTTTGGGTTGTTCTTCATGTCAGTCTGATTGCTTTAGACAGCAGGAAGACAGGAATATAATAAATTGCAATGTGGACCAGTCTTTATACCAATAATCAATCTACATGTACTGTATGTGTAAGCGGAACACTAAATTCACACTGTTACTTAGGTATGCATGATAATGTTCAAATGATTAATCACAATTTTTTTATAAAAAAATACGTATAATTACAATTATTAATAACTATTATTGTCATTTTATTTTAATCTATTAGACTGTGGCTGTGAAATGCGGCTTACCGAGCTGAACAGCTCTGACCCATGCAAATATAAACAAAACGCTATTGGCCATTTTAAAAAAGGGGATGAGGGTGTTCGATAGTTCCTGCCCTGTCTTCACGTTTCAGTCTAAATTACATCACCATATAGAATAATGCAGTGTGTTACAATGCAAGATAACAAAAATGACAAATTAATTCTTGATAAAAAACCAGTGGTCATAAATTGTGAATGATCAAGAGATGCAGAAGTCACAATCATGATTAAAATACAATTAATTGTGCAGCCCTATCTGGACAGAACCCACACTGAAGTTAAATAATTACACTATTGTCTTTTATGGCTGCTTTACAGATTCAGAATCTGAACTGTCTCCATTGTTGAGTTTCCAAATATTAGTCTTATATTTTCCTGTTTATCTCTGTGAAGCTTTGACAAAATCTGTATTGTATAAAGTGCTGTGATAAAAGTGACATGACTTGACTTGCACATCTGAAAATTTGATATTCAAAAAACAGAAGGGGGAAAAAACCCACCGAAAATCTTAAAGGGGTCATTGGATGCCCATTTTACACAAGTTGCTCTTTTCAGAGCAAGCAATTTTGTAGCACTTTCTTAAGATCAGCTCGATTTGAGAAAGGTCATGTCAATGTGTTCATATATGTTATATGTCATACTTGCTTCTTGGTGTCACCTGTGTGTCCTAAGGAACACTGACACAGGTGACACCAAGAAGCAAGTTCTTTATACAGTTTGCGGTATACTGTGTCAGTTTTCAACACAGTTAAAGTCTAGTTATGCAAGAAAACCGATTATAAACTAAACAATTCTTAGTTCCCTCAGACTGATTTTTTGTTTTAGCATCTGGGAGAAACAATCAAGGCAAACTCAAATTATAAATAGGAATTTCCACAGATGGACAAGCAGTTAGTTCCAGATATTCCAGATATATATACCTAACCTAACCTAACCTCATATGCAAATAATGCTAATGCTGGTTAGAAAAGTCTTTAGTTAAAGTATTAGAAGATGTACGGTATACATGCTTTTTACATGCTTAAAAGTGGTGGTAATGTTATTCATCTAACTGCCAGATTTCTCTTTCAGCGTATTCCATTTTTCAAGCCATTTCTTCATTAAATGTCACATTCAAACTGCAAGATGATACTAAAGGACAAGACATTCAATAGAAACATCTGAGGCATTCACTTTTGTATTAAGTTTCGAAATGAATATGAATCAATTTTACATAAGAAGAAACATATGAAAGAAGAGAAGAAGAAAAATCAAGAGCAAACAGTAAGACACTGTGTAATGTCTATTGGCTAATGAGCTGAATGTGCTGAAAGCTACAGATGTTTTTCTGTCTGCTCATGTGTGCATAGACAAAAAAAAAAAAACTTTAACAACATGCATATAAAAGACACCAAATTAAAGGAGAAAAAAACCTTGAAATGGAAAGGAAAAAAAAAAACAGTTTTAATGTTTCTCTGCGGCGAATAAATGATAACTGGCTGAAAAGCTAATGAACAGTAAAAAGACAAAGAACAGTCCTGTTATTACATTTAGACCTTATTATATTCAAATTTACAAAATGAACAAAGGCAAACAAGTTACAAAAAAAAGTACACCTTGTGAAAAGAAGTGCACTTCAACATTACTTTTAAAAATGAATCCTCATTATAAAAATAATATACTTTAAGAGAATATACTTAAAGGGATAGTTCACCCAAAAATGGCAATTACCCCATGATTTACTCACCCTCAAGCCATCCTAGATGTATATAACTTTCTTTTTTCAGTCGACTCCAATTGGAGTTACATTAAAAATTCCCTTGCTCTTCCGAGATTCATGATTGCAATGAATGGGTGTTTTTTTTTTTTTTTTTATTGTCCAAAGGAAGTCCAATAATGCGGAACCATCCATCATAAAAGAGTCCCACATGGCTCCAGGGGGTTAATAAAGGCCTTTTCTTAGAAAAATGTCCATATTTAAAACTTTAGACAGTGGAGTTCCTGCGGATGACCTATTAAACAAAAGTACTTTAAAGTAAAATTTTGACATTATTACAAAGTGCACTTTTCAAAAGTATTCTTAAAGTGGCCCCTTTATTAAATTTATATTATATTAATATTATATTGTCTGAAAATGCACATTCAATACAATTAAGCACACAAATTTTTCACACTGCACATCATGCCATAAGGTAAACTTTTTTTTGCTGTTTGCATGTATGACATGTGGTCTAAAGTTCTTTTTTAAATAAGCCACACATAGCTACTGTGTTTCATGGACTAAAACCTTGTTGTTCACACTACTGTAGCTGTCACGTCTGAAGACTGACTGGTGATTTGTGGCCCGTGTGCATGTGTCAGGCATCCAGAGCTCCGGTAATGATCAGGTCTACTGGACAGTGTGAGAACACAGCTGTGGCCGTGACATTAACCCCAACCGGCTGAGCTTTCAACGCACAAATGATATAACGCCTGGCCAGCTGCAGAGATTTAAACTTACAGACTAACAACACTCACACTTCACCGCACGTACACAATAACATTCACCAGGTTGCCATAGCTGTCCAGAATAAGCTGGATGGAAAGTGGGAACCAGGATGAATACCGTCCATTCAGACCGCAGGCATGTCTGGTATTCCTAAAATGCCTTCACAAATACAGGTGCTGTCGGGAGTGGATGGGGTAAAGGAGTGAAGCAAACAGAACGGGAAAAATGAAGGGATGGAGAGACGGTCTGTAGGAAAAAGAGGGAAAAATAGAGGGTACACAAAAAAGGATGGAACATTTTAAAATAAGGTCTTTTTTTGTATTTTAAAAATGGTCAGGGAATGACTGACTGAATGGATAGTTAGATTACACTTATTTTTTGGCTTATAATTAAACTTGATTAACAGGGTTGAATGGTTGATGGATGAAATCAACACTACAACACATGTAGAAAATGTTTGTGGAAAATTTACACAAAAACAAGGACGCATGCAAAATGTGGGAGATTGATGAATTAATTTTTTTTTTTCTTGTTTTGTACGGAGCCCAGCACATGACATGCAAGTAAATTGTACAAACAATTTACTAATTAGTTCCCTCGATTTATAAATCGTGTGAACGATTTAGCAAATCAAGGGAACAATTAATACATCATGTGCACAATTTATAAATCGAGGGAATGAAATAGTAAATTGTGCATACGATTTAGCCTACTTTTTTTTTTTTTTTTTGCATGCCATTTGTGGGGCTCCATAGTTTTGTTTTCAATGTCAGTTTAATAGATTATGTCATTGCATGACTGTTGGTTAAGCTAAGACAGTAAAGACCTCTGGCTTGGGACAGACCAAAATCACTTGGACATTTTTTTTTAGGAATTGATATTGTTTAATTTTACATTAGATAATAGTTTATCTAACAAACACTATTGTTTATAGGTTATGTGGTCAGCGTTTTGTTTTAAGAACGTAATATTTTATTCAGCAAAGATGTATTTGATTAAAATTGATCAAAAGAGACAGTAAAGACATTTATGATTCTAAAAAAAGATTTCAAAGAAATGCCGTTTTTTTTTTTTTTTTTTTTTTTTTTCTATTCTTCAAAGAATCATGGGGTAAAAAAAGTATCATTGTTTCCACAGAAATATTAAGCAGAACACGAATAAGCATATAAAATTATTTTTGATGAATCGTGTGACACTGAAGACTGAAGTAATGGCTGCTTTGCCATCACAGGAATAAATTACATTTGAGAGTATATTAAAAACCAGAAAACAGTTATTTTAAATTGTAATAACATTTCACAGTATTACTGTTTTTACTTTTTGAACAAACAAATGCATTAAAACTTTCAAATCTTACCAACCCCAAATTTTTAACTGGTGCAGTGTTTCTAGTAGTTATCTCAATAATAATCCTTGAATATGAGCCTCTAATGCCTTCAAAATGTAATGGAACCTCAAACTTTACTCTGTTAGTGGAAAGTGGCATGAGCTCGACATGGCAAGAGTTTATATCCCTATATTAATCTAGACTGCTGAGTTATATTGAAGAAAGGGGAAAAAATTACAGTTAAATAGCATGTGTGGTCTTCTGCATCTGGAGAATAGGTGAAAACACACACATACTGTCATAAAGATATACTGTATGAATATGAGAATGGTCCAGGGTCTTTCCAAAGGACTTAGAGCTCATGACCTGGTCTATGTACAGTTTTAAAGTTACATTAACTTCTTGCAGCATGTAATAACAATGAAGCAATTTTAAGACATTTCCCAAAGGCATCTCTGAATTCCAAAGTCATTGGATTTCCAGAGTTCTCTTTAATGATCGTACACTCCATTAAAGTGAATTTACTGAGCATTAGACTAACCACTAATCAGTCTATTCAACTTGTAATTAACATCACGGGGAGCACCTGAAGTTATTGCCTGGCTGTACGTTTTAACAACCTTTAGAAAGTCATGGCATACTGTCTTTCAGTAACATAAAACCTCATACCTCGTTTCCCCATTTCTCCACACAGTATGTCCCATTGTGTCAGTGCACACCTGGGGCTCATGTGGGTTCTTATTTGACAGTCGTCTGGGGAGCTCAGGTAACCCATTGGGTCATGAAGTGCACACCTGGTTATTCAGACCACTGATTTACAGCATAAAAAACACACCTGAGCTCTCACATACAGTAAATCCGTTCACATGAGCGGACGATGAAATCTGAGAACTGATACAGCGACTTAAATCAGACAGAAGGGTAAATCAGTACATACTGTAGCATAAATCAGTTATGTGGGGTCAAAGACAAAAAGAGTGTCCACATTAAAGAGAATTTTTAAGAAACTTAAAATTCATCTTCATTGTACATCTCATTTAGTTTTTATCAAAGGACTGAATCAATGTTAATCAATGTAACATTTGAATAAAAAAAATGCAGTTGGTGCAACAACATGGCTTGACATCATGCAGTTGACATTTATCTGACATTTTTATCCAAAGCGACTTACAATTGCTATATATGTCAGAGGTCGCATGCCCCTGGAGCAACTAGGAGTTAAGAGTCTTGCTCAGGGACACATTGGTGTCTCACAGTGGATTTGAACCCAGGTCTCTCACGCCAAAGCCATGTGTCTTATCCACTGCGCCACCACAAATATGAGCCATGAGCCATGAGCCTCTCTCATTTTGAGCAGCGTTCCTCCGTCTGTGCTGCTGGAGGCCGGCCAAACCCCTTTCCCTCTGGAGGGATAACCAGGCTCAAATTTACTGCTTACTTCTAAAAACTGAGCAGACGTTGGTGGAGTCTTTTGTGGACTTTTCTCTGTGCTATTCCAAAAAAGCACCGTCACACAGTCAACATCAAGACAATCTTTCATGAGTCTTGCAGACTGTAAACTGTTTTCTGCATTCCTATCTATTATCTAAAAGGGGAAAGTAATACCCCCCCCCCGCCCCGCCCCACCCCGTTTTGTTCCTAATATTTAGGAACAGAACAGGAAATCACATTTAGAAATTTTCTGTAGATAACAAACAAAAAAGGGGTCAGATTATTAGTTTTACTCTAGTGCTAAACTGCACACTTGATTGCCTGCAGGTATTTATCAGTTATTTATTTATAATGTTTATTTTTATTTTTTTTACAACTGATGACTTTTTAAATTTCATTTCATTTAATTTCTACAATTTACTGGTTCTTTGGGAAAGATTATATGGAAATCTCAGAACAAACTTCAAAAACCAACCTCAAAATACATTATAAAACGTCAAATGCTTGGCCCAGCAAAGAGGCTGGTTTCTAAAAATATACCTCAAACTCCAAACACACTTTGCTTTGGAAGATAAAAGTAGAGTGTGGAGGGAAAGAGGGAGCATGAGGATGTGAGAGATCAAGCACTATGTCAGGTTAAACTCTGATCGGCCACATGAAAGCCTCACTATCTAGGGTCTCTTTGCGTAGTCATGCCCTCGGCCTGCAGGGTGCTTTCAGCTAAATAAGGTTCACCAAAACAAATCTAACGGCAAAAAGCGACTGTGTAACATCACAGAACCCAGAGGCCTATGGTCTACCAATTTTAGACTTACTCTGTGGTTGTACCATATGTTAAATATTTGCCAAAGTTCCTTCAGCGGCTGAAATTCTGTGTGATCAGATTCTCACTATGTGGATTTGACATGTTAAAATGTCTCCAGATGAATGATGCTCAAAAAAGATAAAAGGCCTAAAACACAATGAAGCTAAAACCGACCATATTTGCTTTCATAATGCAGGTTCCTATTATGAC